>NC_083223.1:12566060-12869845 GCF_032191835.1 Heteronotia binoei | reverse complement strand
GGCTAGTAGATCAACTATCTCACATCTGAGTTCCTTAAGAATTCTCGGAGATATGCTATCAGGACCTGGAGACTTACCGGTTTTAAATTTCCCCAGCAGGTCTAGGACTTCATCTCTGGTCACCTCAGTCTCGCTCATTTCTTCAGACTTCATTCCTGAAAATTAGGGCTGTGGCATAGGCATGTGCCCCACACGATCCTCAGTGAACACAGGAGCAAAAAGGTCATCAAGTTCTCTATCTCCCCATCTTCTTTTAGCAATCCCTTTAACCCTTGTCATCCAAAGGCCCCACTGCTTCTCTGGCTGGTTTCCTGCTCCAGATATATATATTTAAAAATGTTTATTTGTTTGTCTTGATGCTTCTGGCAAGCCATTTCTCAAGACTTAACATTTATTTCTCTGAATAAACCATCACTTCGAAGTAAGCACTTGGACTCTTGACAGTTGTAGGTGTCATAATCCTAAGTAAGTAAGGAGGAAGATGATACCTAGATGATCTTGGGTTTTCTAAATTTAACAGTAATAAACTGTTTTTGGTCACTAAACTGATCTGGTCAGAAAACAAACTGTACCCATATTCCTCCTGTCTTCACAGCCGTGGCTTCACCCTTTAAGTCCCCACCTTTGTAATCTTTTGTCTTCCCTGACCTTCCCCATTGCTTCTGAGGCATCACAGCTGTTCAGCCAGAAGCTAGAGGGGAGTTTACAGATTGCTGTTTTACTGCAAAGCAACTTCAAGAACAGAATGCAGAGGGAAATTGCTGAATTACAAATTATTATGAAACTTGGAACAAACACCTCCCCAGGACTGAACAGGGATATTGGTTTCTTATCTCATTATATATGCTAAGCCTACTCTCACCAAGTATAGCTATATATCCACAGTATTCCAATGTATTTCTCTTTTAGAATAGTGTGTCAGAATGATGTTTTTTGTATTGACATACTCAAATATGGCTGTTTATCTTATTACATATACTAAACCCATCTTCCACTATATTCTAGTGTATTATTTTTTTTCTAATGGCAAACTAGAATGATGTTTATATGTATGTAACATGTTAAAAGGTAAATTAATTGGATGGGAAAAACTTCTGAGAAAGAAATGCCCTTATTTTGGCCCAGGCTTACTAGCAATAGAATAATTAACAGACATTCTGACATTCTAACATGTTACTGTTTTATTGGTTTCCCATGCCAATGCTACCCAGATCAAAATCTGTGAAATTCGTGAAAAAAGATGGTGACGAGACAGGAGCTCTGGTGCTAGGGCTCCTGAAATTAACAATATTACAATTGTCCGGGCACCACGCTTCCAACAAGGCAATGCTAAATATGATAAGATGTGGCTGGGGAAGGGCGGGGTATGACTTTTAAGAACTTTATAGCCTCTAAGCCCTCTGAAACACACTGAAAGTGCTGCTTACCAGCCGGGCAAGGCACCGGTGTGGAGGTTGGGCGCGGCCGTGGGCTGGAGTGCATAGTGTGATCAAATTGTTGAGTGGAGTGCTGGGTGCCGAGGACATCGGCGGTGGCCGGTCGGCTGAAGGAGGCAGCTGGGAGCTGCTGTGGCAGAGATGCGGTGCAGTGTGGCGGATGGTTGCTGTTGGTGGAATTTCTCCTTTCCCTGGCTGTTTTCTGGTGGAGTGGTGGATTTCCCCTCTCTCCTGGAGGGTTCCATCCTTGTGGATACCTTCCCTGTGTGCTGCCGGCGTTCGCTGGGGTGCAGACTGCCAGTTGAGTCGACGACCGGGAGCCCCACGACTGCGAGGCCCTGTTGGGGGTCTGAGTGGCATGTGGAGGCCTGGTGTGCTGGATTGCGGGGCGGCTGGGTTGTGACCCCAAGATGGCTGCGGAATTTGTAAGCAGTTGGGAGGTGTTAATTTTCAGCGGGGAACCGGAAGGGCTCAACCGTACGGCTGGGGAGGACATGGGGGAGGCCTTCACCCCCCCCCCCGGGTCACCTGAGCTGTGCGGGGGCCCACCTGGGTTCTAGACAGCACTACCACACTTTAAAAACTGCACCTTAAGACCGCACCTGAAGATCGCACTTTAAGAACAATCTGCACTTAAATAGAAGGAAAACATCTTGCACTTTAAGCACTACAGCGCTCTTATCTAATGACACTTTAACCTTTTCCTACTTGCCAATATGAACGTGGAATTGTATTGCTAGCTACTAAATTGATTGTGATGAAGTTGTTATTAGCTGATTAATTGGATTATTAGTTAATTGTTTGGCCTCTGATGAACTTTATATTTTTGGCAAATTAATTGAAGGAGGGTATTGATTTGGGAGGGTTTTACCTATTAAGGAGCTATTGAATAAATCAAGAATTTTTTTAGCTCATCAATTAGAGGGGAGATTGTAGGGTTGGGATTTTAAATTAATTTAACTGTTAGATTAAATTATTAGTAAGCTAGCCAAATCTGATTGGTGAGGGAGGGGTTGGAAGTTTAACATCTGAAATAAGGAGGTGAGTGAGGACATATCCACATTGGTTGAGGCTATAGTGGAGACCAGTGAGGATGCCCGACTTGGGGATTCCAGTGCTCCTAGGGAGGGGAAGGTATGACGGTGGGAGCAGACAGAATTATAAAGGAAGGAGGCCGAGACAAAATAGTGCTCGGCTGCCTTCCAGTCTGCGTCCCATCCCCATTGTGACAGGTAGAGGGGTCAAGCGGAACTGATCACCTCCATCATTGGTGTTATGTAATGCCAGGTCCATAAAAAATAAGACCTCAATCCTTAGGGAGTTCCTGCTTAAGCCAGATGTGGACCTGGCTTGCATGACCAAGACCTGGGTGTGAGATGGGGAGACTGTAGCTCTCTCCCAGATGGCTTCCCCAGGATACTCGGTCTTTCACCAATCACGGACTAGTGGGGGGGGAGGGGTGGCGCTATTCATACAAAAGGATTACTCCTTCCGGGCTCTCCCGACCCCAATGATCAATGGTATAGAATGTGCTGGTCTGGCGTGGAATGTGGGAGAGGGGTTGGCAATCTGGCTGGTGTGCCGTCTGCCTAACGCACCGGCCAGTGCCTTACTATCCCTGATGGAGGCCGTAATAGACTGGGCATTGGAGTACCCAAGGCTTTGGATCCTGGGCGATTTCAATGTCCATGGCAATGAAGCGACCTCCAGTCAGGCAATGGACTTAGTGTCATCCATGGCAACACTGGGACTCTCCCAATTTGTTACAACACCCACTCACAAGGCAGGGCACACATTAGATTTGGTCTTTGCAGCCGGGGTTTTGGTGGACAGTATTACTGCAGAGGTGGTGCCATGGTCAGACTACTTTGCCCTCAAGGCTCGTGTGGATGCTCCACCCCAAGCCCGTTTGGGCGGAGAGCCTATTTTGGCTCGCCCACGGAGTCTGATGGACCCTGAGCGGTTCCAAATGGCTCTGCGGGATCCCTGGGGATTCCCTTGATGATCTGGTTGAGTCTTGGCACAGCCGACTATCCAGGGCCATCAATGAGATCACACCCCGACACCCTCTGCGCCCTCGTGTTAAGCTGGCTCCGTAGTATACCCTGGAGCTGCGACAGCTGAAACAAGGGGTCAGACGGTTAGAGGGGCAATGGTGGCGTACTCAAGACGAAGCGACTAGAACATCTTATAGAGAGTTTATGATGTCCTATGAGATAGCAGTCAAAGCCACAAAGAAGAATTACTTTGCGGCCAAGATTGCGTCTGCAAATTTGCGCCCGGCACAATTGTTTAGGATAATTCAGAATCTTACAACACTGCCTCAAGGCAGGCAAAATGTTAGGGAATAAGAGATTGGCTGCGAGGCTTTTGCGAAATTTTTTGCAGATAAAATTGTGTGGCTCCGCCACGACCTTCCCGCCACGTTGGGTACTGTACAAGAACTCGAGGCTCCGTGCCTGTTTTCTGGTTCAGTTCTGGATCACTTCGACACACTTAGCTTGGAGGAAGTGGACAGAATCCTCTCTACTGTACGCCCAACAACTTGCGATTTGGACCCATGTCCCTCCTGGCTAATTAAATCTTGCCAGAGGGAACTTAGATGTCCTATACGGGACATCGTAAACAGATCCCTCTCAGAGGGGCGTTTTCCAACACCTCTTAAGGAGGCTGTGGTCCGCCCTCTCTTGAAGAAGGTGTCATCAGATCCGGCCGAATTGGCACATTATCAGCCGGTCTCGAATTTACCATTTTTGGGTAAAATCATTGAGAGGGCAGTAGCGCTACAGTTGCAGAGTTTTCTGGATGATGCTTCTGTCTTAGATCCTCACCAGTCCGGCTTTCGCCCGGGTCATGGGATGGAGACAGTCCTGGTCGCCCAAGTGGATGATCTCCAGAGGCATCTGGATCGAGGTGGCGTGGCACTACTGATGTTGTTGGATCTATCGGCTGCGTTCGATACGGTCGACCATCGGTTGCTGATCTGCCGCCTCACCGACGCAGGGATTCAGGGGTTGGCCTTGCAATGGCTTTCCTCTTTCCTTGATGGTCGGGGACAAAGGGTGGCGATTGGGGGAGAGCTGTCCCGAGGCACTCACTACATTGTGGGGTGCCACAGGGGGCAGTGCTCTCTCCGATGTTGTTTAACATCTACATGTGCCCCCTTGCCCAGATTGCCTGGAGGTATGGGCTTGGGTGTCATCAATGTGCTGATGACACCCAGCTCTATCTACTAATTGATGGCCGGCCTGACTGCGCCCAAAAAAATCTAGACCTGGCGCTGCAAGCCGTGGCAGGTTGGCTCAGGCTGAGTAGGTTGAAGTTGAATCCAACGAAGACAGAGGTCCTTTGCCTGAGTTGGGGCGGTCTGGGAAGGGAAAGTTTTTGACGGTGCACCATTGAAAGTGGCGCGCAAGGTCAAGAGCTGGGGCGTACTACTGGAGCCTTCCTTGTTAATGGAGGCCCAGATAGCAGCCACTGCTAAATCCGCTTTTTTTCACCTTAGGCAGGCGAGGCAGTTAGCTCCCTTCCTAGAGTGTGACGACTTGGCAACAGTGATCCATGCAACGGTCACTTCGAGATTGGATTACTGTAATGCCCTCTACATGGGGCTGTCCTTGTGCTGAACCTGGAAACTGCAGCTAGTGCAGAATGCAGCGGCTAGACTGTTGCTAGGGCTCCCGAAGTGGGAGCACATACAGCCGAGGCTGCGCGAACTGCACTGGATGCTAATTGTATACCGGATTCATTACAAAGTGCTGGTTATTACCTTTAAAGCCGTATATGGCCGAGGACCTGCCTACCTTAGGGACCGTCCCTTCCCATATGTGCCCCAAAGAGTACTGAGATCAGGAGTGCAAAATCTTTTGACAATCCCCGGGCCAAAAGAGGCCAAATTGAAGACAACAAGAGACAAGGCCTTTTCGATTGTGGCTCCACACTGGTGGAACCAACTACCAGATGAACTGCAGGCCCTGCGGAGCCTTGCTCAATTCCGTAGAGCTTCCAAGACCACTCTCTTCCAGTTGCCCTTCTCGTAATGTGGATCCCAGCCTATTATATCCGGTCATCATAAATTGCAAGAGGAGAACATCTAGAATATAGCACCTGGAAATGTTAGAATCTAATTACATTGATGGTTTTAATTATAATGTTTTTAATGTAATAGAAAATATCGTGAACTGTATATTGTTGGATATGTTTTATTATTGTAACTAGTTTTTATGCCATATTTTGTGAGCCGCCCTGAGCCTGCTACGGTGGGGAGGGCGGGATATAAATAAAATATTATTAAAGGTTTTCTCAATTTGTTAATTTTGCTATTCTGCCATTGGATTCTAACTGTGTACCACTTTGCATCCGTAACCACTGACCACCAGTTATATGTAGCTCTGCTCACTGTACCCCATTCCATTGTCTGAAGAAGTGGGCATGCACACGAAAGCTTACACTCTGAATAAAACTTTGTTGGTCTTAAAGGTGCTACTGGACTCCTACTTTGTTCAGATTGATGGGCCATAACTAGCCTTGGTTTATTGCCCCAATTTGAAGTTAAAAGCCATCTCTAGTGGAAGGTGTCCCAGGGAGAAATTGAATTCCTCAGATCTAAAGCCTACAGTGGGAGAGGAATTGGCAATAAAGAGCTTGAGCACGGGAGCTACATGCTGAATGAGATTCAGGGTTGATGAACATCTTCTCAGTCCTGGGCATTGAATGGCCTGTATTCCATACTTTGTGGAGCCCAAGGGACTCATTTAACAAACGTCTGGAAAAGGCTGTTGAACACAAGAGCCAGTTGTGGCAACTAGGTAATTTCTTTTTGAAATACCTGGGCTCATTTTTTCAGGTATGTGGCCCAAATATGCCACATGAGGGGTGTGTGGGTGCATAATGTCTATACTACAAAGGAAGGCATTAATTCATAAGAATATTGAGGCCTGTATATATAGATAGATACGGATATATAAATTGATGCAGATAAATATATGTGGGGGTTTTTTTGTAACAGGAACTCCTTTGCCGATTAACACCCCCCCCCCCCCAATGTAGCCAATCCTCCTAGAGTTTACGGTAGGCTCTGTAAGTTCTTGGAGGATTAGCTACATCAGGAGGGTGTGGCGTAATATGCAAAAGAGTTCCTGCTAAAAAAAAAGCCGTGGATATATGTATATATGTGTGTATTTGCTGTAACAATTTGATGTCAGAGCGACACCAATAGCAAGTTGATCTAAAGCTCTGATGGCAACCTGTGAAAATAAACGTTGGGATAACAATACAAAACTTAGTCTATTCCTCCTGAATATGAAGCAAGACAAACATTGAAAAGTCTTGCAGAACATAAAACTTGTGGAGACGAAAAGTGGCTAAGCTGCTATCCATATTGCCGAAATGGAGTATAGGGAATCAATGCCGTGTTACAATCTCATGAAGCTCCCGATCTCTATTTCTGCAATTAAATGAGTCTTGCTCTTCTCTCCCCACCTTCATGCGTGTGGGTGAGATGGGGCTTTGTGGCACTTGTATTTCTTAGGAGACACAAAAAAGAACTTTGTGCACAAACGGTGTCCTTCTAGTTGAATATTAAGTTGCAGGCGGTTCCATTCCTCTGGCAAGTTCAAGTGCTGGCTAATTCTTCCCTGCTTTCCTTAGTCCGTCTGCTCTTGCCCTGGTGTATTTCCCCTCATTTTCATGCTTTGCTTTACCCTGGGGGAGTTGGACAGCGCTTGTGCCCGAGCCTGTGGTGTTTGCCCTCTCAGAAAGCTCAAGACACACACACTTGTGGTCTGAATGTAGGGCCCGGGTAACACTTGAGCCCATAGTAGCTCTGGCTGATTTTGCCTTCAGGCGCTGGTATTGTCTTTTTAGATCCAGTTTTATTCCATGCCAATGTATGCAATTCAGAAATGGCTTGAGAATAACACAGTTGGGGGCGGAAGGCAGGGAGAGATGTGATGTGCATGCTGTAACTTGCGAAGGCCATTTTAATCCCTGTGTGTGTTTCACAATTAAGTCTGAAAACAATTTGTGGTGAGATTCACCTGGGTAGCAGTCAGGGTCTGAAGCAACGGAACAGAGTTGGGGTCCAGCAGCGCTTCTAAGACCAAAGAGTTCTATTCAAGGTAGGAGCTTTTGCGCGCATGCACACTTTCTCAGTGTGCACACTAAAGCTCATACCCAGAATCAGGGCCTTTTTGGTAGGAAAAAAGCACAGCAGGAACTCATTTGCATATTAGGCCACACCCCTGATGTCACCATTGTTTCACACAGGGCGTTTGTGTAGAAAAGGCCTAGCAGGAATTCATTAGCATATTAGGCCACACGCCCCTGACACCAAGCCAGCCGGAACTGCATTCCTGCTCAAAAAAAGCCTTGCCCAGAATTAAACTTGGTTGCTCTTAAAAGGTGCCACTGGACTCAGTCTTTAGTTTGTGGTGAATATTTCCTCATAGCCCTCTGCGCCAAAATTGAGTGGAATTTTAGCAGTCCTGTCGCGCATGTTCATCTGGATTGAGTGTGTATCTTGGCATGCTTAACAACTGCATTCTTATATGGTGAAATTTGCATACTACGTATGTTGTAATATTGTGATATTTACTGTCTGTAATGCAGAATCTTTGCAGCAGTGAAACTAGAAGCAAAGCAAAGCACATCACCCCAAACTCTACAACTATTGCATTTGATGTAGGAAAAGCAGAGGAGTCATTTTGTTTGTGTGTGTGGGGGGGGTTGTTGCTGTGTGATCATTAACTTTTTAAAAACTATTAAAGAGACCAGAATAAATCTTTAAGGTTACTCCTCCCAACAACCAGATTTTTAAAATTAACATGATTGAATGACTGATGACACCTGAATTGGGACAACAGGCATTAGGGGAGGGATGGTGGCTCAGTGGTAGAGCATCTGCTTGGGAAGCAGAAGGTCCCAGGTTCAATCCCTGGCATCTCCAAAAAGGGTCCAGGCAAATAGGTGTGAAAAACCTCAGCTTGAGACCCTGGAAAGCCGCTGCCAGTCTGAGTAGACAATACTGACTTTGATGGACCAAGGGTCTGATTCAGTATAAGGCAGCTTCATATGTTCATATGTTCAAAAGTATTAATGACTGCGTTCAAGTGGGTAGCCATGTTGGTCTGAAGGAGTAGAACAGATATGTGAAGAAGGGTGCAGCTTACACCCAGAAGTGAACCTTGTTGGTCTTAACAGTGCCACTGAACTCAAACTTTGGTCTGTTGATGGTTACAGTAACAGGACCACAACATTTGTGTTATCCCTTGCAGATACCTTATGGCAGGGGTGTCAAACTCATTTGTGATGAGGGCCGGATCTGACATAAATTATGCTTTGTTGGACCGGGCCATGTCAATACACATGGGTGAGATGGGGCTTCGTGGCACTTGTATTTCTTTGGAGACACAGAAAAGAACTTTGTGCACGAACGGTGTCTTTCTAGTTGAATAGAAGGGCCATGTTTATACCTATTTAAGATTAGGTGCTTGTACAGGGGACCACCTTTACCTTTTTTAAGAACATAAGAGAAGCCATGTTAGATCAGGCCAATGGCCCATCCAATCCAACACTCTGTGTCACACAGTGGCAATTTTTTTTTAATACACACACACACACTGTGGCTAATAGCCACTGATGGACCTCTGCTCCATATTTTTATCTAAACCCCTCTTGAAGGTGGCTATGCTTGTGGCTGCCACCACCTCCTGTGGCAGTGAATTCCACATGTTAATCACCCTTTGGGTGAAGAAGGACTTCCTTTTATCCATTTTAACCTGTCTGCTCAGCAATTTCATTGAATGCCCACGAGTTCTTGTATTGTGAGAAAGGGAGAAAAGTACTTCTTTCTCTACTTTTTCCATCCCATTCATAATCTTGTAAACCTCTATCATGTCACCCCGCAGTCGACGTTTCTCCAAGCTAAAGAGTCCCAAGCGTTTCAACCTTTCTTCATAGGGAAAGTGTTCCAGCCCTTTAATCATTCTAGTTGCCCTTTTCTGGACTTTCTCTAATGCTATAATATCCTTTTTGAGGTGCGGCGACCAGAACTGCACACAGTACTCCAAATGAGACCGCACCATCGATTTATACAGGGGCATTATGATACTGGCTGATTTGTTTTCAATTCCCTTCCTAATAATTCCCAGCATGGCGTTGGCCTTTTTTATTGCAAACGCACACTGTCCTGACATTTCCAGTGAGTTATCTACCACGACCCCAAGATCTCTCTCTTGGTCAGTCTCTGCCAGTTCACACCCCATCAACTTGTATTTGCAGCTGGGATTCTTGGCCCCAATGTGCATTACTTTGCACTTGGCCACATTGAACCGCATCTGCCATGTTAATGCGCACTCACCCAGCCTCAACAAATCCCTTTGGAGTTTCTCACAATCCTCTCTGGTTCTCACCACCCTGAACAATTTAGTGTCATCCGCAAACTTGGCCACTTCACTGCTCACTCCCAACTCTAAATCATTTATGAACAAGTTAAAGCGCATGGGACCCAGTACCGAGCCCTGCGGCACCCCACTGCTTACCGTCCTCCACTGCGAAGACTGCCCATTTATACTCACTCTCTGCTTCCTATTACTCAGCCAGTTTTTGATCCACAAGAGGACCTGTCCTTTTACTCCATGACTCTCAAGCTTTCTAAGGAGCCTTTGATGAGGAACTTTATCAAAAGCTTTCTGGAAGTCAAGGTAAACAACATCTATCGGGTCTCCTTTGTCCAAATGTTTGTTCACCCCCTCAAAGAAATGTAGCAGGTTAGTGAGGCAAGATCTTCCCTTGCAGAACCCATGCTGAGTCTTCTTCAATAACCCGTGTTCATCAATGTGCCTACTCATTCTGTCCTTGATAATGGTTTCTACCAACTTTCCCGGTATTGAAGTCAGACTGACTGGCCTGTAATTTCCCGGATCTCCTCTGGAACCCTTTTAAAATATGGGAGTGACATTTACTACCTTCCAGTCCTCAGGAAAAGAGGCACATTTCAATGAAGATTACAGATTTTTGTTAGAAGATCCACAAGTTCACCTTTGAGTTCTTTCAGAACTCTTGGATGTATGCCATTCGGACCCGGTGACTTATTAGTTTTTAATTCGTCCATCAGTTGTAGGACCTCCTCTTTTGTCACCTCAATCTGACTCAGGTCTTTCAACACCCCTTCCAAAATTAGTGGTTCTGGGGCGGGCAAAAAGTTCTCATCTTCCACAGTGAAGACGGAGGCAAAAAAATGCATTCAGCTTCTCAGCCATTTCCCTATCCTCCTTCAGTAATCTTTTTACCCCATGGTCATCCAAGGGCCCCACTGCCTCCCTGGCTGGTTTCCTACTTCCAATATAGTTGAAGAAATTGTTATTGTTGGCCTTTATGTTTTTTGCAATATGCTCCTCATAGTCCCTTTTTGTCTGCCTGATCACAGTCTTGCATTTGATTTGCCACAGCCTGTGTTCCCTTTTACTAATCTCACTTGGACTGGTTTTCCACCACTTAAAGGAGTCCTTCTTACCTTTTACAGCTTCCATTACTTTGTTTGTTAACCATGCAGGCCTTTTCTTATGCCTGTTTGTGCCTTTCCTAACTTGTGGTATGTATTTTATCTGAGCTTCTAGGATTATAGTTTTAAATAGTCTCCAAGCTTCCCCAAGGGTTTTGACCGTATTTACCTTTCCTTTCAGTTTCCTCCTCACATGCCTCCTCACCTCAGTGAATTTACCCCTTTTAAAGTTAAACGTGGTTGTGGCGGACTTTTTGGGCATTTATTTATATTTATACAAACAGTGAAATCAATAACATTATGGTCACTGCTCCCAAGCGGCGCAATCACTTTTACATCTCTCACCAAGTCTTGGGCATTACTTAGGACCAAATCCAGAATCGCCCCACCCCTGGTAGGTTCTGAGACCATCTGCTCCATAACGTAGTCATTGAGAGCATCAAGAAACTCAATCTCTTTCTCTCGACCAGAACACATATTGACCCAATCAATCCGCGGGTAGTTAAAATCACCTATTATGACACAGTTTTTACGTTTAGCCGCTATCTTTAAGCCTTCCATCATATTATAATCGTCCTCTCTCTTTTGATTTGGTGGCGATAACAAACTCCCATAGTTAAATTTCCTTTTGGGCCCTCTATTTCAACCCAAAGCATTTCTAAAAGGGAATCTAATTCTCTGACCTCAGTCTTACTGGACCGTATACCCTCTCTGACATACAGAGCCACCCCACCTCCAACCCTTCCCTCCCTATCCTTCCGATATAACTTATATCCAGGAATCACCGTGTCCCACTGATTCTCCTCATTCCACCAAGTTTCTGAAATTCCCACAATGTCTATGTTTTCTCCCAACACTAAACATTCCAATTCACCAATTTTACTTCGAACACTTCTAGCATTTGCATACAAACATCTATAATTTCCCAGGCAAGCTAGGCCCGCCACCTTCCTCCTGCCGCCTCGAGACTCTGGCAGACAGTCCATGCTGTTTGTCACCATCACAGTGGACAACTCTGATCCGTTACCCGGTAGAAAAATAGCAGCCAACCCTTCATCTCTTTGAGACGAGTCCTCCCGAACCAGAGACATTTCTTCTCCTGTCAGCTTTCCCCCAAGATTTAGTTTAAAAACTGCTCTGCCACCTTTTTGATTTTAAGCGCCAGCAGCCTGGTTCCATCCGGGGACAAGTGGAGACTGTCTCTTTTGTACAGCTCCCGCTTGTTCCAGAAAGCATCCCAGTGCCTAACAAACTTAAACCATTCCACTTTACACCATCATCTCATCCACACATTGAGACTTCTAATTTGTGCCTGTCTCTCCTGCCCTGCACGTGGAACAGGTAGCACTTCTGAGAAGGCTACCTTGGAGGTCCTGGCCTTAAGTCTCCCGCCTAGCAGCCTAAATTTTTCCTCCAGGACCTCACGACTGCATTTCCCCACATCGTTAGTGCCAACATGCACCACGACCACAGGCTCCTCCCCAGCACTGTCTATCAGCCTATCTACTACACGCGTAATGTCCGCTACCTTTGCACCAGGCAGGCAAGTCACCATACGGTCAGTATGTGGTTTCGCCACCCAGGTGTCTACTTGCTTAAGGATCGAATCACTACCAACCCCCCCCCCCTCTCCCCCTGCCCAGGGATGGTTCCTTGGCGCGAAAGGATTCCTGCTCACCAACTGAAGAAGAAGTCCCTTCTGAGGGCGCATTCCCCTTATCCTCAGCATGGTGCCCTGTTCCCTCTCGACCCTCATGCTCTCTGGCAGCAATGGGGCTGCTACGTTCAGAGCGGGGCTCATCTAATATGCCCCTGAGAGTCTTCCCCAAGTGCCTAACTGACCGTCTCTGCTTCTCCAGGGCAGTCACCTCGGCCTCAAGGGTACGAACTCGTTCCCTGAGGACCAGGAGCTCCTTGCATCGAGCACACACCCAAGATTCCTGTCCTTTGGGCAGATAGTCGTACATGTGACACTCAGTGCAAAACACTGGAAAGCCCCCAACCACCTGCTGGCATTCTATCTTCATTATATATATATATATATATATATATATATATATATATATATATATATATATATATATATAAATATACAGTCCTCTTTAAATCCTGTTTGTTTAAGTGGCTCCCCTTCTGGAGGGTCAACTTACCTTATTGGGAGAACAAGGAAATCAGGGATCTGAGTTCCTGGTCGTTAGGGAGCCCCTAGGCGAAGAGCCCTTTAGCTCTCTGGCAAGGCGCAGCTTAAAATGCAAAGAGGATGGAGCAGAGGCACTCCTAAGCAATCAGCAGCAATCACTCTCAATCTCTTTCACCTTTAGCCCACTCAACCAAACAAAGAGCAAACAAAGAGCAGTTCCCCAGCTATCACAACTCAGAATTTTAGGCAGCCCCACAAACCTCAGAATGAAGTCTTTCAAAACTCAGAAATTCTCAGCAACTTCTCCAGCTGTCTCAGCTATCAGAGCTGCTCTGCTCTGTTCTACTCCTCTCAGACCTCTGTGAGATGTTTTAAGCAGAGATTTTAAAGGACTTTTTAAAGGACACAGACAAACACAACTAAAGTTTTTTTTAAAAAAACTTAAAATAAAACATGCTTAAAACATGAGCACTTGTTGATCTTAAGGGTGCTTTCTTTGTATTTCTCCCATGGGATCCAGGGAACTGGGCAAAAGAAGCTCTGGCTCTTTCCCTTCCTCCCCAGGGGACCAGGAGGGAGAGGAGCCTCAACCAATGGAAAAGATCAAGATTTTGCTCTGTAGCTCCTGTGCAATTGAGCAAGCCTTACAAAGCTAACTGAGATGCAGAAGGAAGCAAGAGGGAGGGAGAAGGAAGCAGACAAGAGCCAGTTGCTTGGGGGCCTGATAGGAGCCCTCTGGGTGCCTGATTCGGCCCTCGGGCTGCATGCTTGCTACCTCTGCCTTAGGGGTTATTGTGTATTGTACTCTTACACCTTATCTACATGGTATGTTTGTTCTTAAAATAAAGGCAAAATGCTCTCTGTCCTTAGGAAAATGTATGATGGATTCGCAGACAGGAGGCAAAATGGAAAGCTTCCTTGTGGTGTGAAATCTTGCTGTGTCCTACTGTGGTGGCAGTCACCTAGGCTTCCCAATCCCCAGGACCCAGCGGGGGATCCCCCGGTTTTACAGGCTTCCCCCCACCCCCAGCCAGCTGGCCGGCGGGGGAAAGCCTTCCCCCACAGCCACCACTTACCTCTAGATCTCCAGCAGGTTTAGAAACCTGCAAACAGGTCCCCTTTCAAAATGCCTCTTTGTGTGTGTGCCTTTAAAGTTGAGCAGGAAGCAGGAAGTACTTCATGGGGAAGGGTCAGTAGCAGAAGCTCTTCAAAGCACAGCTGCTCCGTTTGTTTTGCTTTCGTTTTAGAGCAAGTAAGTGGGTGGGTATGAGTGTGTGTGTGTGTGTGTGTGTGAGAGAGAGAGAGAGAGAGAGCAGTGTAGCTAAGGCTGCCAGTCCCCAGGTGCGGGCAGGGGATCCCCCAGTTTGGAGGCCCTCCCCCCCTTCAGGGTCATCCGAAAGCAGGGGGAGGGAAGGGAAATGTCTGCTGGGAACTCTATTATTCCATATGGAGTATTATTCCCATAGGAAATAATGGAGAATTGATCTGCGGGTATCTGGGGCTCTGGAAGGGGCTGTTTTTTTATGTGGAGGCACCAAAGTTTCAGTATAGCATCCAGTGCCTCTCTCCAAAATACCCCCCAATTTTCAAAAATTGAGCCTCAAAAAGAAGGTGCTCCTATTCATTATTTCCTATGGAAGGAAGGCATTTTAAAAGGTGTGCTGTCCCTTTAAATGTGGTGGGCAGAACTCCCTTTGGAGTTCAATTATGCTTGTCACACCCTTGCTCCTGGCTCCACCCCCAATGTCTCCTGGCTCCACCCCCACAGTCCCCAGATATTTCTTAAATTGAACTTGGCGATCCTACAGTCACCTTTTGGATTATGCCAAAGCACTTTAGTTTGATGCATATTAGTACAGCTTCAGAAGCCGATAGATGTTGGTCCAGATATCTTGGGAATTAACCCTCTGTATAAAATTTTATTTTAGTCTATAAAATTAAATTCAACTCTGTGCCAAAATCCCAAGAGTTTGCTTCTTGTCCCATATTTACTCAAAGGAAAGGTCAGTCTGAATGTAAGACAGCTCCCTTTAAAATGTTATGCATACACACACACACACACACACACACATATTACTGGGCATAATTGTAACTTGTGTGCAGATATCAGGGGAACCCTCTCTTTTTGATTGCATACCTATGGAAAAACCTTTGAGCAAATACTGTTGTTCATTTTCTTGATAAAGGCTCCCTCTAGTGGTCTGTCTGTAAAAGTGAAAAAAAAATGTTTAACTCTTGTGTAAACGGTCCATTGTCGTGTTAAGACTTTACCCTCTTCTTCCTGACTTGTCTCCATTAGTTTGGAGCAGTCCAGTACCTTGAATGATAAGCTCTGAAAGGCATAAGGAGGTCCTTGTCAGAAATGGGCAACCCTCTGAATGTGAAAGGCGGCGCTAGGGAGACAGGCCGTTGCCTGGGTTCCAAAAGAATCTGTCAGGGTACTTCATGCATCTTCTTGTTCAAGTTCCATAAGTGGGAACTGAAGAGAAGAAGAGAAGAGATTGGATTTATACCCCGTCCTTGGCTAGCCAAAGGAGTCTCGGAGCAGTTTACAATCTGCTTTCCCTTCCCCTCCCCACAACAGACACCCTGTGAAGTAGGTGGGGCTGAGAGAGCTCTGACAGAACGTCTCTTGAACAGAACAGCTCTGTGAGAACTTGTGGCTGACCGAAGGTCACATCAGCAGGTGCAAGTGGAAGAGTGGGGAATCAAACCCGGTTCTCCCAATTAAGAGTCCGTGCACTTAACCACTACACCAAACTGAGCCTCCTACTTTTCCCTTTACTGCTTGCAGGCAGGGCAGTGTCTGGTCTGGTGCTCTTGGTAACAACAGCTTGAGGGGGCATCTTGGGCTGCAGAGGGAGGCAACAAAGTTGTCCTGTGGGTGGCAATTTTTCTGTCTGTGGAAATGCTCCCTTGGAGCCAGCTGGCTACTATACTACAGTTGCAGTCTGTGGTTTTACATCCCGCACCCCACCCATGACCATGGAACGAGTAATTTTGGGGTACTCCATGGAGTCGTTAAACAGTATAAACCACTTAAGACATACTGGAAATGGAATATAGCTATTTAAAATAGGCACGCTTGGCAGCAAAGTTAAAAAACACCCCAATAATGACAGCAAATAAGCTCTAACTGCAGTGCCAGAACTGACTCCCACAGTGTCCCTGGCAACTCTCTTGCTGCCCACCGATCGTGATGTTGTACAGACGTTCCTCTTGCCGCTATCTGTTAGGGCAAGCTGTTTCCTTCCCGTATAAAAACGACCCGTTGTTCGCGTGACTCAAGACTCAGTTGAACAGCAGATTCCTTCGCATCAGGAAAAGCCAACTTCTTGATTGGGAGTTTTGGAACTTTGGTTTTTGAAGTTGCTGGACTGGTGCCTTTGTTGCAGGGGTGCCCCAAGGAAAAGCTGGTGGTACATAATTCACAAGAAGAAGACGACTGCAGATTTATACCCCACCCTTCTCTCTGCATCAGAGTCTCAGAGTGGCTTACAATCTATGCCTTCTCCCCCCACAACAGACACCCTAGGAGGTAGGTGGGGCTGAGAGAGCTCTCCCAGAAGTTGCCCTTTCAAGGAAAATTCTGCGAGGGCTACGGTTGACCCAAGGCCATTCCAGCAGCTGTAAATGAAGGAATGGGGAATCAAACCCGGTTCTCTCAAATAAGAGTCCGCACACTTAACCACTACACCAAAGTGGCTCTCACCCCAAGTGTTGCTCATCACTTCACTGTGGTCGATTGCCATGGCTGTTGAGCACGCATGCACAGAGTTGCTCATTAGTAGGGTCCCATTGGGGTGCTTTCAGTTTAGTAGTCGTGCTCTAGGTCTGAGGCGTGTTCCTCATTCTGCGTCGGTTACCCAAGGCCGACGCCCCGTCCAAGAGATGTGACACTTGAGTTGGGTTCCACATGATGGTGGCTGAAATCAACTCTTGAGGAGCTTCGTGGAGATACCAGAAGCTTCAGACTATGAATGCGGAGATTATACTAAGGCTCAATTTCATTTTCATTTGGAAATGTAAACTCAGCTATGATAAAATCACACTGATTGTCGTGGTTTATATCTGTTTGTTCAGTATGGCTTGTGGCACTCTTGGGACAGATGGAAACAGTGAGTTGTGGTTTTTCTTTGACTGTATTCTGAATTTGTTTGCATAGAGCCAGTAGCGCTCCCTTTCCCCAAGCCTGGTAGGAGTTATACCACTAGAGCAGGGGTGGCCAAACTGTGGCTCTGGAGCCACACGTGGCTTTTTCACACATATGGTGTGGCTCTTGAAGTCCTCACCATCCTGTCGACCGTCTTGGAGAAGGCATTTGTCTCTTTAAATCACTTTGCCAAGCCAGCCAGCAGCTTGGAGAACACATCTAAAGTTAAAGTTGCTTTCTTTCCACTTCTCCCTCCCTCTGCCATCCCCCATCTTCCTTCCTTCCTTCCTTCCTTCCTTCCTTCCTTCCTTCCTTCCTTCCTTCCTTCCTTCCTTCCTTCCTTCCTTCCTTCCTTCCTTCCTTCCTTCCTTCCTTCCTTCCTTCCTTCCTTCCTTCCTTCCTCCCTCCCTCCCTCCCTCCCTTCCTCCCTCCCTCCCTCCCTCCCTCCCTCCCTCCCTCCCTCCCTCCCTCCGACGCACATGTCTTGCAGCTCTTAAATTAAGCAAGTTCGGCCACCCCTGCACTGCAGTGATCTGAATCCAAGGGCAGTGGGTTTTCATTCAGTGGAATGCCCTTCATTCTAATTAAATTTCAGTTAGATTGGAGAACCGCTGATCGGCAGAATTGTTTCCTTTCGGTGGGTATTTGTGCTGTTGAAAGGCGAGCACTGCCAGGACTCCCCAAAAGGTGGCATTTACTGTTAGCAGTTTATAGCTTATCTGGAAGTATCTAGAGATCTTTATTAGAGAAAGTTTCTAGTTGCTGTTTACTATGGAGTCAATCTACCCTAGAGATTCGCATAGAATGACCGGGACATAGAATTTGTGAAGCAGTGACAGCATGATCCAAGGTGTGGTGATTATTGACGGGAAAGTTTTGTTGCCTGGTAGCTGAGATGAAGCAGCCCTGTAGTGCAGAGTGGTAAAGCTGCAGCCCTCTGCTCACGACCTGAGTTCAATTGTGGCAGAAGCTGAGTTCAGGTAATCGGCTCAAGGTTGACTCAGCCTCCCATCCTTCTGAGGTGGGTAAAAGGAGTCACCAGTTTGTGGGGGGTGGGGTGGGAAGTGTAGAGGACTGGGAAAGGCAATGGCAAACCACTCCATAAAAGTCTGCTGTGAAAACGTTGTGATGCAATGTCACCCCAGAGTTGGAAACAACTGGCGCTTGCACAGGGAACTACCTTTACCTTCTTAGCTGAGATGATTTCACAGCTTTGTCCCAAAATATTTAACTTATGAATTCCTGTCCCCTCCACACAAAGAAGAAGAAGAGTTGGTTTTTATACTCCATTCTTCACTACCCAAAGGAGTCTCAGAGTGACTTACAATTGCCTTCCCTTCCCACAGCAGACACTCTGGGAGGTAGGCGGGGCTGAGAGAGTTCTGAGAGGACTGTGACTGACCCAAGATCACCCAGCTGGCTGCATGTGGAGGAGTGGGGAATCAAACCCGGTTCTCCAGATTAGAGTCCACTGCTGTTAACCACTATGCTATGCTGGCTGTAGACCCACTTAGATAGATTTCTTAGTGTTTGTTGGATGGGAAACTGAAGATATCCCTTTGATCTGAAAGAACTGTGAAAGTTTGTTTATACTCCATATATATGCCTCTTTCCAGTGTTTGGGTTGATTCCTTTGATTATGAAGACTAAAGATAAAAAGTACCATATTTACCCAAAAGGAAGACAGCCCTCCTAAAAAAAGGGATATATAACTTCTTTCCTTGGACAGAACTTGCAAGACTATTTAACATAATTGTTTATGGCGAAATCCTTCAACATATAGAACAATACAACAAAGATGTATGTAAAACTTATAGGTATAACAACCAGCAGAAATGTACAATGCATGTAGGCTCTGTGAATTTAAGGAAGTGTCTCCTGGGCGCCTGTGGAATTCTACTAATATTCTCCTCTTCTGTAAGGTGACATCACTGAATCCAAGGCTACATCTTCAGCTTGATCGTTGTAGCCAAGGCTTTTTTTGTAGCGAGAACTCCTTTGCATATCAGGCCATACACCCCTGATGTAGCCAATCCTCCTGGAGCTGACAGTAGGCCCTGTATGAAGAGCCCTGTAAGCTCTTGGAGGATTGGCTACATCAGGGAGGTATGCAAAGAAGTTCCTGCTACAAAAAAAGTCCTGTTCGTAGCCCTTGTACAAGGTGATTGGAGCCCCAAACGCTATATATCTCTCCAGTAACTGTTCACTGACTCGGCTTCTACTATGCTAAATCAATTAGTTCCTGGGGATTACGCATACACAAGTTATAAATTGCTGGATGTAACTCTAACATGTATGTCAATTTAATACAACACCCCCCCTTTGTTTTTTGCTATTGCATATGGGGGAACAAAACCTAGTCTTCCTTTCAGCTAATTAGGGTAGTCAATTGGACAATCCCATTGGACAAATACAGATATTCAGAAACATCAATGCGCACCTTGGATTTTATGGTTAAAAATGTGTGGAATTGATTTTTATTGTATATTGTTTTTAATTTTTGATGTGGTTTTTTCTATTGTTGTTAGCCACCCTGAGTCCGTTAGGGGAGGGCAGGATATAAATTTGATACAATAAAATAAATTTCGTTTGAGTTTTCCAAAAACTACTGAATTGGAAAACTTTCCAGTGCTTTAATCTGATTTAGGAAGCTTATATGAATTGTTTGCCAGTTGTTTTTTAACCCATAGAGAATGACCTACTGATGTTATGTGATGTGTAACTGTCAAGTGGAACTGAAAATTCTTGGTTAGGAAAAATCAAAGAAAGCTTAGTGGTTTGTAGAATCTTTCGGGCTCAAGTGCCGTGTTCTACTGGAGAAAGTTTTACTTCTCCGCAGCCGAGAACGAAACGTCTGGAAGAAAAACTTTCTCCAGTAGAACACGGCACTTGAGCCCGAAAGATTCTACAAACCCTAATGATGTTACCAGCCGTGAAAGCCTGACATCTTTGATAAAGCTTAGTGGCTTTAAATACAGATTCAGATGGGTAGCTGTGTTGGTCTGAAGCAGAACAAAGTTTGAAGGCACCCGTTAAGACCAACGAAGTTTTATTCAAGGTATAAGCTTGAACGTGCATGTGCACTTCTTAAATACTTTAAGATAGTATGTGTAGGTCTTCCTTTATGTTACATAAGGTTTTGAAAGCAGTTAATACGCATGCGTGATCACGATTCTTCATTGGGGTTCACGTGTCTTCTTTTTCTGAGGGTACCATCAGGTTCACTGACAAGAATTTGCTCATCAATTCCTGCTTGGATTGCTTAAATTCTGATTCAGTATAGAATTCTTTACAAAGAATGAGCTAGAGCCTTGTGAGGAAGAGGCAGGATTTTTGGGTTCCACTTAAAAGCCATCAGTCTCGAAAAAGGCAACAACGCGTTTGACACCGGCTTACGTGGACGGGCTTTATGTGGTTGAACTTATTCTTTATCCTAACACTTCACTGAAACAATAGTGGACTGAACGTACAAGACTGTGAAGTGGGATAATTTGTCAAAAGTGCCTGTGTGCAATCTGGATGAAAGAATTCATGACAGACTGTTTTCTCATGATTTTGGCTTAAGCAGTCTCTTAACCTTTGAAAAGTGCCTGCATGCACTTTAAAAGTGCCTGTGTGCCCTCTGATTTATTTTTCTTCAGACTGTTTGGATTCATTTTAGTGCAGACTGTTTGGGAAAAGAGGTTATGTTAAAATGCCTGCATGCACTTTAAAAGTGCCTGTGTGCACTCTGATTTATTTTTCTGCACACTATTTGGATTCATTTTAGTGCAGGCTGCTGGGGAGAAGAGATTACGTCGCAGGGACTGCATGCACTCTTGTGTTTCATACTGCAGTCTGTTTAAAGGTAGAGGCTTTGGGATATTAAAGTGCCTGTGTGCACATTGATATTTTTCAGATTATTTAGAAGTAGAGTCTACTCAGAAGTAAAGGCTGCAAGGTTTTTCCTATCACAATTTTTTCCCTGTAATAAATGTGTTGATGGTATAGTTTCACCCTGACGTTTCTTCTATTATAAATTTGGATTCAGACCTGCACGAGCCAGATTCTTTCATAAAAAGATGGTTCTACCTTGCAGGGAGGTGAAGCATGCATAGTAAGTTGCCCGTAACCTATTTAGCTCATTGTGCTTGTGACTGACTCTCAGCCAGGAAGAGGAGTCTCTTATTTAAACCAGGTCTTTTAAGTTCTTTGCAAGAAGTAGCTATGGATGGAACTCTGAGCATCTTTACCATGATCCAGGTAGCTTTTGGGTACTACAGTATCCTTTTCAATACTTTCAGCATTGTAGACGTCTGAAGAGTCTTGGCTCAGAAGTTTCTTCTTTGCACAACACAACCATTCAATCAGCGCTTCATGTTGTCAACACCTTCCACAATAGTACTGAAAGCCACAGTTGTCTTCTCTTTCGAGGTTTGCTGACAAAGCCTAGTGTCTGTTTTACTGACAAAGCCTAGTGTCTGTTTTGCTACTTCGATAGAAAGGTAGAGACTGTCTTTTGGACTGCCTGAAAATATTGGTGTATATCCAAGATTCTTGCTAAGTGATGGAACTGGTAATGCAAGTGGAATGCTCCCTGAAATCAAGCTCAAAATGGGTAGTTGTCAGATCTGCTTAAGAATGTGCATGGGATTAATCTGGGTATTTCATCTGCTGAAGCATGCTGCAGGCCACCAAATCACTCCATAGCCAACCTTGTCTAGTTTTTGCTGACGCTCACTGCACTCTCTTCAGATTAGCAACATGACTGAATGCCCCCACAGTTCCGTCGCAGGTTGCTGATGTTGTTAGTTGTAGTCTCAACTTAACAGAAAATTCAACCCCTGAGTAAGATAGCCAAACCCTATTAGATGTAGACAGTTTGCATCTTAATATTTATGGCTTTCATGTTTGCGTTGCCAGTAATAAAACCCTACAACCTCTATAAATCGGCCATGGTTACTTGTTGACAGGGCGGGGTTTTTTTTAAGCAGGAACGCATAGAAGCACAGTTCCTGCTGGCTTGGTGTCAGGGTGTGTGTCCTACTATGCAATTTGCATATTAGGCCACACCTCCCGTGTGGAGCAGTGGTGACATATTAGGCCACACCTCCTGCGTGGAACAATGGTGACATCAGGGAATATGGCCTAATATTCAAATGAATCCCTGCAGGGCTTTTTCTACAAAAAATCCCTGCTTGTTGAAATATTTGGTGATGATTGTTTTCAGAAATACAGCTTAATGTGTTGGGAAGCATCAGTTAAGTGAGGAATGTCTTTTGTGTATCAGTCCATCCATCTGACATTGCTGATTATTAGGTCTTTTCTTTATATAACCATATTTTGAGCACTCTTGTCTGAAAACGATGCTATGCTGGTAACAATACGATGGGCAAATTAGCTTGCAGTGTTTCTCCCATCTTTCAGTTGTGGAAACTTAGTGTATAATCTACAAAAGTGATTCAAGCTCATGTCTTGCCTGTTTGCTCTCAGTTGACCTTGGGTCTATAAAACTTGATAAAATGTGACAGTCTTGAACAAGAGGCATGTGAGAAAGCCACATGTGGCTCTGGAACCACGCAGTGGGTTCCTCTGATTTAAGCTTTAGTCAAGTTGTAGTCAACATTGCACAAAGCCACAGATGCTGATGCACTTTTTGAATACTGGCGATAAAATCCACTGTGTCATAAATGGAAGAGAAAAGAGAGCATCAGATCGCTGCTTACCAGCTGATTGGTCAGCACAGTGCAAAGCTTGTACCAGGTTACCTGTCTTCCCCATAGCAAAGAGCAAACTGTGCCAGAGCAGCTCTGTGTGCAGAAGGTCCAGGTTCAAGTCCTGCAGTCACTATTGGGAAAAAATGGTTAGCCTACTGGGAAAGTCGTCTGGCTGAGACGCCACTGGGGCTGAAGTTAGGCAGCTTGGTATGTGCTAGGGTTGCCAAGTCCAATTCAAGAAATATCTGGGGACTTTGGGGGCGGAGGCAGGAGACATTGGGGTGGAGCCAGGAGCAAGGGTGTGACAAGCATAATTGAACTCCAAAGGGAGTTCTGGCCATCACATTTCAAGGGACTGTACACCTTTTAAATGCCTTCCCTCCATTGGAAATAATGAAGGATAGGGGTACTTTATTCTAGGGCTCATAGAATTTGACCCCCTGGTCCAATCCTTTTGAAACTTGGAGGGTATTTTGGGGAGAAGGACTGGATGCTTTGCTGCAGTTTTGGTGCCCCTACCTCAAGAAAACAGCCCCCCCCAGTGCCCCAGATACTTACAGATCAATTCTCCATTATACCCAATGGGAATTGGTCTCCATAGGGAATAATGGAGAGCCCAGCAGACATTTCCCTCTTGCTTTCTGATGACCCTGAAGTGGGGGGAGGGCCTCCAAACCGGGAGATCCCCTGCCTCTACCTGGGGATTGTGCAACCAACAAAGAGCAACGCGGATAATAGAGCAGGGAAAAAGCTTACATAAACCTCCATGAAGACCAGCCTCCAATAGTGTACAATTTTTTACTACAAAATTATATTATTCAAAAACATCTCTCAATTGCTAAACAATACAGTACTACAAATCATGTCACATAAGGGGGTTAGGTGTTTCTTATAATATAATTTTGTAGTAAAATTTGTATACTTTTGGAGGATGGTCTTCACAGAGGTTTATGTAACCTTTTTCGCTGCCCCACCTGGGGGTTGGCAACCCTAGTATGCGCGTATGCCTTAAAATGCATAATTATACATAGAACTAGATTTATGGTTCGTATGACTGCATTCATGTATTAGATTTGTGTTTCAGTTCTACAAAATGGCACATATTAAATAATTATGGTATTGTTTACTCTAAAGAGCCCTGTGGCGCAGAGTGGTAAAGCTGCAGTACTGCAGTCTGAACTCTGTGCTCATGGCCTGAGTTTGATCCCAGCGGAAGCTGGTTTCAGGTAGCCGGCTCAGGTTGACTCAGCCTTCCATCCTTCCGAGGTTCCCAGCTTGCTGGGGGGGAAGTGTAGATGACTGGGGAAGGCAATGGCAAACCACCCCATAAAAAAGTCTGCTGTGAAAACGTCGTGAAAGCAACGTCACCCCAGAGTCAGTTTACTCCAGTAGTAGAAGAATTCTATGGCAAAAATGAATCTTCCCACGTGGCTTTTCCTTTTTTGTGCTGTGCTGCAACTCTGAATGTTTCCCTTTTTCTTCCAGAGGAGAACACTAAAGAATCTTTGCCAGTGAAGAGAAATCTGAGTGAGAAAGTCTCCCTCTACAGAGGTGATATTACATTGCTTGAGATTGATGCCATAGTGAATGCAGGTAAGTTTAAAATATTTCATATGACGCTGAACTTTTAAATAATTCATTGTCCAACGAAGTATCGATCCTGTTCACGGCTGTAGAAAGGCAAATGAAGCAAGCGGGGTGGGCTTTGTGCTAGAACAGCAAGATTTCTATGTGAAGGTTATGTGGCGAGAAAACCGACATGTTATCAGTACCCATTGCTTGACAAAAGCAGCTGTGCAAATTTTTTTCTTCTCACACATAGAAATCGTATTGAACCTTTCACTGCCAGTTTTACCAGGTGGCGTCAATATTACATTTCGGATTGCAGGTTGAAATTAAAAAAAATTCCAAGTTGGTTCCATAAGTGAGGAGTGTGTGTTTCTAATGAAGTCCTTCTCCATATAGGAGGCAGGATTTTTTAGGTGTGTATTTCTTAAAAAGTATGTGGTTAGTCTCTAGAAATTTCAATAAAGGTTTCCTTGGATCTTTTCCAATATAGTCTTTTGGAGAGTGGCTGTGTATCTTATGTTGAGATCTAGAATGTTCTGGCAGGTCAGTGCATCTTAAGTTACTTTTCATACCTCAGTGATCCGGTTGTTTCTGAGAAATAATTGCATGCTGTCTAAATCATGGAGAAGAATGGAAGTATTGGTCCACCTGTAAATGGCACATCTGGGAATTGGCCACACAGAGCAGCAAGCTGTGGTTTGCTGCTTTGTCAGCAAGCCTAGGCCGTCCTTCAACTCAATCCCTCGCATGTAGCCAGCTGATTTGAGATTTCTGCTTTCTGTTATATTCCAACTGCCAGGCTGTGACGTGTATTTTTTCATTCAAAATCAGGATTCTAAAATATGATTAAGCCACTGTTAAAACCTTGCCATAAATGATTTATTTTTGTTGTCATGAGGACAAAAAACTTGTCTCCCCTCAGAGCTGAGGTTCCCAGGGCTCCGTGTTCTGTGGTCAGTATGAATCTGTTGGTCTTTCTGCCTTTGTGTGCAGTCTTAGAACAGACAATGTCCTGCAAGCGTACCAAGCAAACCGTCTCAAGTTCTGTCATAGCTTGGAAAGCTATGTTTGGTAATGGAGACTAGGTCATACAGAGTACACGTTCATTGCATTTTCCATGGGTGTTTACCATTAATGAAGACTGGTTAATATGTTGTTACACTGGCAAGGGCATTTTCTGTAATCATGGTGGTGAGCCTAAACTTTATTCAAACCTTATTGCTAGTAAAATGCTGCTGCTAATATAGTGCTGCCTGGAGTTAATTTGGAAACTGTAAGTAAAGAGAGAATATCTTGCATATAGGAATTCAGATCTTTCTGCCTGTTGTGGGTCAGGCAGAGCCGAGGGTAGGTTCCTGGAATGCAGGCAGTCCAAGGAAGGGAGGCCAAGTCCAGAGTCCAGTCCAAGAGTTCAGAGCCAAGAGGGCCATTACCAAGGGGCTGTCCAAGAGGCGTAGTCAAGCAGTCCAAAGATTACGAGCAGGGGTCAAGCAGAGCTGAAAGTCATAGTCAGAATCCAGGCCAAAGATCACATGAGCAAAGCTGTGGTCGCAGGATCAGTAGCAGATTGACTTGTTGCTTCCACACCTGACAGCCTCTCTTGGCTTTTATAGGCATGTGCCTAAGGGCCAGGTGCTCGGGAGGAATTCTGCAACTAAGCTAGCAGCTAGCCCCCACCTCTGTCCTGCCACCTACATGTCTCGGAAGGCAGCGGGAGAAGTTGTGGTCACACCCAGTTGTTCTGCCATTGCTAACTTCAGACAGCTGAATATTCTCTGGACCACTTTTCTTTAATTGATGGCGGCACTTAAAAATAGGGGGAAACTCCCCCCCCCCCGCTTCATATTCCTGTACAAACTTTTCTTTGTATCTTTGGGGTGGAGACCCATGTGACATCGTATTAGCTCCTGCATTAATGTCAGCACACTGGGACAAATCAAGACAAATCTCTGCGGTTGGGCAGCAGCGCTTTGCAAGAAATGAGTTTTTGTGCCTGGCAAATCATGAGAAAAGGTATAATGTGGTATTTAATTTCCCTTCCTGATAGTGATTCTATTCTCATGTCAGGAAATAAAGTAGTTACTAGTAGAGAAATGGTTTCTGAAACACCTACATGTAGTGTACACCTGTAGCTCAAATGCTGGTTTTCCTGTAATCGAGGTTTTTGTAAGAAAAGTGATTGCAGTACCACTACTGCATATAATTTGCTGGTATGAAAGGAGGGGGTTAGGGTAATGCCTTTTAGACAGACCGGGTGAAGTACACTCTTCTCGCTGTTATTTTAAAACGTACAGGACAGCAGTTTTCACGGCTTGACTTTTCTGCTGCTTCTGTTGACCTTCAGGGACTTTCCGGTTTGCTTTGCTGCAACTTAATTTTATGAGGCAACCCATCGCTGTCAGGCCAAAAAATTAAACTTCAGGGTAAAGGTACTGTGTTTATATATTGGGACTGTGAATGGAATACATTACCCGTGAATTATGTGCAAATGAATGTGTTCGGGTAGCCTGTTGACTAAGTGAGCTGCACCTCCCCACAAGAACAGCTTGTTAATGCGTAATCAGTCACTGGAGTTGCCATGAATCTGGGGTTTAATGAACAGGTGAGGGGAGAGGAGGAATTTAAATCTGAAATTGATCTGACAACCTATCGCTGATTGCTAATCCATTTCGTTCGGCAACTTAATTTATCACCCAGCGAGAACTTTTGCCTTGTAGCTTTTCAGGAGGGAATTAATTCAGGAGCATGCCTGGTAGTATTGGGCTGAGCCACCCTACTCGAATATTGCGGCAGACTGAAGCATGAAAAACTGTGAAGAGGGACACAGAAAGGTACTATGAGTAAATTACCATATTTTTCGCTCCATAAGACGCACCTGAACATAAGACACATCTAGTTTTTAGAGCCGTTTGTGTGAATTTAGAGGCATTTGTGTGAATTTTTTGCAGTATTCGCTCCTTAAGACGCACACACTTTTCCCTCCACTTTTTTGGGGGGGGGAAAGTGAGTCTTATGGTGCAAAAAATACTGTACCTTCAATTTTGGAATTGCGATGGGCAGAGAACTCTTCGGGGTCTTATTATGACTTTGGTATTTGGTACATTATTTCCTCATATGAAGTTGCACAACTTACACTGTTTGGCAAGAGGTGGAGATTTTCCAGGCCCTTCTAATGAGGGGGGCGTTGACCAATAGCCCTCTAAGCTGTGGAGTCTTGTGAGCATAAATCCTACTTCGTGAGCGACTGGCATCAGTTGTGAGCTGCTGCATAAATTAGTTTGCTCTGGGGCCCTTTTTCCTGAGCTAAGACAAAAACGTGTGTGCCGGAGGATAAAAAACTGTGAGTTAGCTCCACACTAACTCAGCTTGGAGGGAACACTGGCGTTGACACCTTGCACAGTGATGGCTGGTGCTTTTAAAAAGTGAGGCTGTGGAAGATCCACCCATCCCTGTGAGACTAGATCTGCTTTGCTTTCAGCTGCTCAAGAGTTCCTGCCATCTGTATTGCTTTAGGTGTGGTTGTGGGCCACAACTTGTGGTGTGTCTCCCTGTTGGCTAAATTAAATCTTTATGTCCAGGTGCAATATACCCTTGAATGCCAGAAGCAGGGGACAAACAAAATAATTATATTGGCTTTGTACCTCATTGGCTGAGAAGGCATAAGATCAGATCCCGCTCTGTTATGCAGGTTTCTGAGCGACCTCATCCTTGTAATTGTCTCTCAATCTAATTGGCCTAGCAGGCTGTCGTAAGATTAAAATGGAGGCGGGAACCCTGCATACTGTCCTGATTCCTTTAGAAGAAATTCGCAGAATCTATGAAAAGAAATTAAATGCCTTTCATTCAGATCTTGTTGCAAACAGGTAGCTGGACTGGACAGCTCTTGACCGCTCTTCCTAGCAAGATCTTGGGGTCCTTGTAGATCCATGTGGGTAGCCATGTTGGTCTGAAGCAGTTTAATTTTGGGTGTAAGCTTTCTTGTACTGTGGGTACGCAGGAAAGCTTACACCCAGAATTAGACTTCGTTGACCTTAAAGGTGCCACTGGACTCAAACTTCGTTCTTTAAGTTGTTGTGTAAGCCTGCTCCACAGGCACAAAATGTTTTCTCTCTTTACAGATTTATTCCCCTGCAAATTATTCACTTTCCTCAACCAAGTCTCCTTGGAATAAAATTGTGTCCAAAAATTAATTTTTTTCATGGTTGCGCCCCCATTGCTTCCCTTCTCAGTTCTTCCCCTCCAAGAGCTTCCTTTGTGGCTGTTCTAGACAATCATGAACAGCTTAGGCGCTCATGCAGTGCTCAGGGGCAGGGCGGGAGTGAATCCTGAAAATCCATCACAGGTTGTGACACTGGCAACAGCTTCAGGAGAAAAATTAAGTTGCCGAGTATGTGTGGCATGTAAGATACAGCATGTCCTGAATTGTTTTGTGACCTTACAGATGGTGTAAAGTTTGAGTCCAGTGAAGTTTTATTTAAGGTATAAGCGTTTGTGTGCAGTTGCAGAGGATTATACTGAGAAAGCTTCTACCCAGGATTAAGCTTCGTTAGTCTTAAAGGCGCCAGTGGTCTCAAACTTTGTTCTGTTGCTTCAGACAACACGGCTATCCAACTGAATCTGTCTTAAAGATGATGGTTCAATATGCTTTGTGCATGCTGTATTAGAATTTGACATTGCCTCACTAAGAAATGAGTCTTATATTCACATTATTGATTATCTTTCTGTAGCCTCTGTATGTTTTACCAAGGTCGTTGTCCAAAGTGTACAGGTATCACCTTTGCTCTAGCTAGCTAGGGAAGGTAATAGGCAGCCTTTTCTTCTTTCGGATGCTTTGTGGCTGGAGGGGTGCCTTACAAGGCCTTTTGGGGGTGGGGTGTACTGCTACTATATGATAAGCTTTCCCACATCTTGTAACTATTGCTGCTTTCCGTGATGGGTGGGTTTTTCCCTGGAGGTCTATATCTTGCACCTTTTCAGGTCTGGTGTTTAGTTGTGAGTTCAGGCCTTTAGTTGTGAGTGTCCTGCCCTGCGTGGAAAAAGGTCAGGGTGAGCACTCTGGCTACCAGTGGCTGGCTTGGACTTGCCATCCAGAACCTGTTTGGAGGCCAGTGTAGCTGTTCCAGCTTGATGTCAAGGGTTGTGGGGAGGCATTGGCAATTCACGCCCTGAAATAAAACAACACTAAGTTCTCGGGCTGCTATTTAAATAGGTTTGATTGTCGTGGTTTCCCTCAAGGCATCTTTGGACTAGAGGTGCTGTTGGAGGTCAGGTGCTTTTTGGAATTTGCAGCAGGCATCATGAAGCTCCTTAGAGGGAAGCAGTAATGAAATGGCTTTGAGATGTGTTTTGGAATGTGTTTCTGTTGATGGATAAACATATGGAGCAGAGGTCCATCAGTGGTATTAGCCACAGCGTATTGTTGGAACTCTCTGTCTGGGGCAGCGATGCTCTGTATTTGTCTTGTATTTGTCAAGTGATGCTCTGTATTTGTAATTGCTTGGGAGGGGCAGCCGTGTGAGGACTTCTAGTATCCTGGCCCCACTGATGGATCTCCTGACGGCACCTGGGTTTTTTGGCCACTGTATGACACAGAGTGTTGGACTGGATGGGCCATTGGTCTGATTCAACATGGCTTCTCTTATGTTCTTATGATGGTACAGATGTGGCCTTGGGCAGGAATGGGCAACTAGTTTGGCCCAAGATGCTATCCAGGAAGTGCCATGGCCCTGCTGGAACTCCGTTTTCTATTGTTGACTAGGCAACTGCAGGGTTTTGCTGGCTAGGATCATTCCATAAGCGATCCTTTCTACTTGAGAACAGAATCCCAAGCACAGAACACATGCACAGGAGTGTCTTTTATGGAGGGAACCCACAACATATAAATATTAACTTCTCTTTCTGAGATATTCACCTGCGTTGTAGGCAAAGGCTGCAGTTATAAGGGTGGGTGCCTTTCACAAATGAAACTTGGCTCAGTGTTTGTAAAATGCGTAATAAAGAAGCTGCTGCTTTCAAGCACCGTGTTTAGTTTGGACAACACTTTGGCCCTTAGGTCCACATTGTGGTGGGTTCCAAAGCTCGTTTGCTTATTTACATCTTTCCTGCCATTGCAGCTGAACCTCTTCTGTCCCCAGCGTTTGTGCCAGGCTTTCTGCCAACCCTCTTTCAGCTAATGGCTTGTGGGCAAGCAGCAGCCAGCCGTTAGCCAATGTATAAATAGTATTGAATTTGGGTGACCTTCGTAAATCCCAGTCCTCACTTGATGGACATTTTGCATTTCTTGTGCATTGGTGGTTGTGTAACGAGCTGTGTGTATTGTTAATTTAATGAATAGGCCTGAATACAGTCTAATCAGAGTGGCTGTTCTCAAATTTCTTCATGATATATCTCCTCAATCCTGTGTGTGTGTGTGTGTGTGTGTGTGTGTGTGTGTGTGTATAAAACACGGAGGTAGGCAATGGATACCACCCCTGTACATCTCTTGCAGCAGCCTTTTCTGTCTTAAGAATTGCAGTTGTCCTTAAAACTATGCTGATGTTTATAGATCCAAGTAGTCAGCCGTGTTGGTCTGAAGTAGTAGAACAAAATAGGAGTCAAGTTGGTCTTAAAGGTGCCACTTGACTCCTATTTTGTTATGCTGATGTTTGAAAGTGATGGTGTCATCTGAGGCTGACCATAGAAGATTTGCCAGTGTAGAAGGAATTAGGGCAGGGGTGGCCAGACTTGCTTAAACATGAGAGCCACATAGACTAAACATCAGATGTTTGAGAGCTGCAAGACATGAATGCCAGATGAAGGAAGGGAGGGAGGGAGGGAAATAGACGAGGGAGGGATAGATGGAAAGAAAGTAACTTTAACTTAAAATGCATTCTCCAAGCCACTGGCTGGCGTGGCTTACTCAAAACTTTTCGGTGTGATTAAAGCTGTGGAGCTGAATGCCCTCGGTGTGCTATTGATACCTATGTATATATATTTTTGAACACAGTCTCCATGCCAGGCCAGTGTCTGAAGGCTGTGGTCAAGTGGCTGAGGGGGAAAAGGCTGAAGCTGGATCCAGGCAAGGTAGATGATGCTGGCCAGTAAGGTTTTGACAGAGATTGCCCTTCCTGCCTTGGGTGGGGTGGAACTGAATTTCACCACCTCTTAGGGGGTGGTTAGTGGGACTGTTGAATTCTGAACTTTTATTTGAAGACCAGATAGAATGCATTCTGCATAACTTCATTTATCGGCCGCATTTGGTAGAGAAATTCTTTCACCTTGAGTTGTATGGACCTGCCTACAGTGATCCATGCGTCTGTAACCTCAAAGCTAGACTGCTGCAATGCACTCTGCTTAGGGTGCTCTCAGTCTATTCTGGAAACACTCTAACTGGTGTTACATAGGATGGCTTGCCTACGTTAGAGCTTGTAAATGGGATTATTATTATTATTATTATTATTTATTATTATTCCAGTTTTGGAACCTCTTCATTTGGCTACCACTTTCAAGGTTCAGTTCAAATTGCTGTTTTGGACCTTTAAAGTCCTTCATAATTTGAGGCCAACTGACTTCAATGACTGTCTCTTCCCCTGTGAGCCCTTTTGCCCCTTGGATTTCATGGTTGACCCTTCCTTTGGACCTGTCCACTGAACTGCAGTGTGCCAGTTCTTGCCGGGGGTGGGGTGGGGGGTGGGGTGCAGCTTTAGCATTATGAAACACCCCCTTTCCTCTGGCATAAGGAGCAGTAGGCCCCTGTGCTTTCTATGAGAAATATGAGGCTGTTCTTTTTAGGTAGGCGCTTATTTTCAGGGGGATCCATGTTGTTATTTTTTTCCTTCTTGATTTTGTCTCCCTCATCCCTGTTGGTCAGTTCTTTTTGTGACCCAGCTAAAGCAACCGTGTTGTGGAAAGGTGATGTATAAACTCTTTAATAAGCGTGCTTCATTTCACTATATTACCGTCGCTGTAAGTGGCAGTCATGGAGTGCACAGTGAAGTTTTTGAAGTATTAATGATCGTAGCTCCACTACAGTTCTGTTGCTGGTGGTAAACAAGTGATTGACAACAGACTGTAAATTATGCCCTTTATCTCCAGGAGGTGGGCTGTTTTGGTTTCTTAGCTGGGTTAGTTGGAGGGCTGTAGCGTTTTTTGTCTCTTTCCTTGCCAGCCAACTAACCTTTTTTTTAGCTTCCTGCCCTCTCCGCTAGGCACCATAGGTGGGATCTACGGGTGAGAGAACGTGGCCAAGTGGCCTGGAGACCTGAATCCCAGCGCTCCTGCAGTCTGTGCTCTTGCCCTCTGCTGTTAGCTTGGAGTGATGCAGAAGTGCTTCTGAACATCAAAACCCTGCTCGAGGGCTGAAATGCCTTGATTTTTGCAAGGAAGCAGAAGTTTTTTCTTCTTCATAGTACTGGGTCGGATAAAACTTTCCACAGTGGGAGCGTGCACAGCTCAGGATTGCCTAGAATGTTTGCCTTCTAAATTCAGATGATTGATGGCAGGATGTGCCTGTCTATGTTTTAGGACAAGATACCGCATAGTTGCTCTTAGGCAGGTGTCCCCAACCCCTCTCCTCCTCCCCCCCGTTCATGGACTGGTACTGGTCCATGGCTTGTTAGCAACTGGGCCGTGAGCTGTATAATTATTTCATTATATATTACAATGTAGTAATAATAATAATTGGATTTAATAATAATAACATTGGATTTACATCCTGCCCTCCACTCCAAATTTCAGAGTCTCAGAGGGGCTCACAATCTCCTTTACCTTCCTCCCCCTACAACAGAGACACCCTGTGGGGTGGGTGGGGCTGAGAGAGCTCTCCCCAGAAGCTGCCCTTTCCAGGACAACTCTGCGAGAGCTATGCCTGACCCAAGGCCATTCCAGCAGATGCAAGTGGAGGAGTGGGAAATCAAACCCGGTTCTTCCAGATAAGAGTCCACTCACTTAACCACTATGGCTGACCCAAGGCCATTCCAGCAGCTGCAAGTGGAGGAGTGGGAAATCAAACCCGGTTCTCCCAGATAAGAGTCCACACATTTAACCACCACATCAAACGAATAGAAATAAAGGGCACAATTGTATCATCCCCAAAGCATTGCCCCCCCTCCCCCCTCCTGGGTCCCTGGAAAAATTGTCTTCCACAAACAAAGGTTGGGGACCACTGCTCTGAGGAATTTGTTTATTGCTTTGGGTTTGTAAGGCTGAAGCCTGCCACTGAAAACTGGTTCTAGGCTAATCTTTGTTAGGGTTGTACCTTGCAGATAATGCCTACTATGTGCTTGGTGAGCGGGGAGGGGTGCTTGTGTTCTGGGGGTGCGTGGGTAGTGTGTATAATGCATGTGCTGTTTCAGATTTTCCAAGCTCAGCCAGATGCCCTATGACATTATTCCCGAAACAAGTGGCATGTGCCCCCCCCTCCAATTTGGAGCATCCTGCTTTCATGTTGGAATTAAACGCGTGTTACTTACAGGGCAATTAATGGGGGGGGGGCAGGGGGAACTTTCTAGTGTATAGCAGGCTCCCAAGTTGGGTTATCACTCCAAAGAGGAAGCAGAGAAAAACAGCTCTTTAATTTTATTCCCCTAACAAGATACAGAGTGTAAAACAGAATGACAAGAATAGCAAAATGAAATGGCATTGCCAGGCAGTGATGCAGTGAATTAACAAGGCTTTTAACATGCACCTGCTTGCTTATGAACTCTTGCCCACTAGGAAATAGCTAGAGTGGGCTTGACCGGTTTGCAATAAGGAAGGCTGAGGAAGCTTCAGGGATGTAAAATGGTGGGTGGGGGAATAAGATATACAAACATGAGCCTGAAGAGAAGAGACAGCTGAGAGTCCAGTTCAAGGAAGGTGGCGGAGAACAGAGAAGGGGACAGGAAAGGAATCCAGTGATTTCAGCAAGACCTAGTAGGTGAACGTCGGGAAGCAAGTTTGGGAGCAGAACTGGCAGCTGAGTTGGAGATCCCGACGAGGAACGAGGTCTCCGTTTCAGCAGAGGGGAATGGAAGTCTGGAAGAGCAAGCTACGCCTCAAGGTTGGGAAGCCAGTCTTCCAAGGAAGAAGAAGAAGATACTGGATTTATATCCTGCCCTCCACTCCGAAGAGTCTCAGAGCGGCTCACAATCTCCTTTACCTTCCTCCCCTACAACTGTCACCCTGTGAGGTGGGTGGGGCTGAGAGAGCTCTCACAGCAGCTGCCTTTTCAAGGACAACCTCTCCCAGAGCTATGGCTGACCCAAGGCCATTCCAGCAGGTGCAAGTGGAGGAGTGGGGGATCAAACCCAGTTCTCCCAGATAAGAGTCCGCGCACTTAACCACTACACCAAACTGGCTCTCCAACCAGCTACACAGAACCATCTACACAGGCATTTTTATATACCCTTAATGTTAACTGCAGAGACAGTGCTCTGCGGGGACGGATTGGACTCAGGGTTGAAATTTGAACTCCTATCGAAGAGTTTGAAAGAGGAATTGCAAAAAGCCGTGCTTGGATAAAGGGACTGAATTATAAAATGAAGCTGGGATGTCAGTGAGCTGAAACTCAGGCTGACAGTGGCTGGGGCAGAGCTGGAAGCCGAGGGGTTGAAGTAGAGGCAAGAGTCTCAGGTAGAGTCCAGCAAGCTTGAGTCCAAGAGTTATCCCCAGAGTGAGAGGGAACTCTAGAGCAGGGGCGTCGAACTCATTTGTTATGAGGGCTGGATCTGACATAAATGAGACCTTGTTGGGCCGGGTTGGGCCAGTCCATGTGTGTACCTATTTAAGATTAGGTAGCAGAGATGTAAATTTTATAAAGAACACAGACAAACACAAATATATATATTTTTGAAAATTAAAACATGCACTGATTGGTTTTAAAGATTCTCTCTTTGTATTTCTCCCATAGGCTCTAGGGAACTGGGCAAAGGAAGCTCTGGCTCTTTCCTTCCTTCCCCAGGGGACCAGGAGGGGAAGGAACCTCAGCCAATGGAGAAAATAGAGGCTTTGCTCTGTAGCTCCTGTGTGATTGAGCCAGCCTTGCAAACAAGCTGTTATGCAGAAGGAAGCAAGATATAGGGAGAAGGAAGCAGATGACAGCCAGTTGCTCGGGGGCCTGATAAAAGCCCTCCAGGGGCCTGATTCGGCCCCCAAACTGCATGTTTGACATCCCTGCTCTAGAGGCTTGAGGCAAAAGGTCTAATGGGTGTAGCATTCCAGCTGGTTGGCTGCTCCCATTTAGAGCGTCCAACTGAATTCCTGCCACTTCCACAAGCCTCCAGACCTCACCTGGAGATTGGCAACAGAGGTTCCCCAGGAGGAAATGTTTGCTATGTAGGGTGGAATCTATGGCATTGTACCTGTCTTCCATCCCTCCTCAAACCCACCCTTTCCAGACTCTACCCCTCAAATCTCCAGGAATTTGCCAACCTGGAGTTGGCAAATGCTAAACTGCACTGGCTGTCATAGGGGGGCTGCTGCTGAACAGGAACAATTAGCTAGGCCTAGTTAAGTCATGGCAGTCAGGTGGCATCAAGTCATCCAGAGGGTATTGCCAGGCCTAGAGTAGCCAATCTTCAGGTGGAGTCTGAAGATCTCCTGGGATCACAACTCCAGACAACAGATCTCTCTCCCCCTCCTGGAGAAAAAAATGCTTTGGAGGGTGGACTCTATGGCATTATATTCAGTTCTCCCTTTACTGACAGAAGCTATCTTGGCTGCTTAGCAACAGCCTCTGGCTAGCAGCTTCCCCAGTGGCCCAACCCTCATCTGTTCTGAGGTGAGGCTGAGGGGAGGAGGAAGAGAGGGAGTGAGGCGGCTGCCACTGCCTCTGAGGAAATGCTTTGTGAGGCTGCAGTAGAGCAGCAGCCCTTTCTGAGACCGATTGTTGGAGAGGACACAGAGAAGCGTCGGAGATGTGTCTTTCTCTGAGGTAAGACTGTTTTGGCAGTTTGTTCCATGTTCCTGGGTCTGCAGGGGATAGGGGAATCAGCAAATGGGAACCCAGAGGTGATGACTGATGCATGATGGGGCAGTGGTTTGTTGACTGCACCTGTCAGCCAGTGGGAGCTCCATTTGGCCACCACCATTAGGGAATTATTATCTATGATTACTATGTATTTAGGAATGCATTCTAGCAGCTCTGCCAAGACCTAACCGTGATGGTGGCAAAGAGCCCATAGCATCTCAAACACTGATGTTGAATGCCTTTAGAATCCAGATTAGCTGTCAGTCAAGAAACTGGATGGTCAAACCCTTCCCTTTTCTGACCAGGGTCATTGTATCTCTAGGTTAAAAACTCCCTCCCTGCCAAGGCAGGAGCTTGGAGCCACAGGTCCTCACATCTAGATGTTTTGGCTTCGAGGCTGGAACTCAGAAATGTAAGCAGTTCTTTTAGAGCAGAGTGCAGGGTGCGTTGTCAGGCAGAAGTGCATCCTGCAATGCCTTATGGGAGAGAAACAGAGGCCTAAGCAAATTCTGGCTGCTGCACAGAACTGCTTTGTCTCGCCTATAATTCTGCCACAGATTGCCTCGTTTAATCAGATCTTGAAAGCGAAGTCTGGTTGGTGCTTGCATGGGAGACCACTGAGGAAGGCCATGGCAAACCCCTCTGCTCCTCACTTGCCTTGAAAACCTTTTCCTGGGGTTGCCAAAAGTTGGTTGAGTCTTGAGGGCACATATATATTCATTAAGACTGCTTTTTTCTTTAGTACTTTTTCTGACCTTTTCTATTTTAAATGTAGTCTGTTAATAAACGTTTTTCTGACTTTCATGGTGGTTTTCTGTCCATCTCAGGCTTGTTCACTGGACTGGGCCACTTCTTCTTGTAATAAAAACCATCTCTAGAGGGGAATCAGAAGGGAGAGGGGGAGTAACATAGGGGAGGGAGGTAGCATGGGGGTATCTCCAAGAAATGCGTCTCCAGGGAAATTGGGAGGAGTGACATGTTGGGGAGGGGAGCAGTATCTGCAATGGGAATGGGGAATCAGTGGAAATTGCCAACTTGGTCTGAATCCAACCCATTACTTTTATGCAGATAATTAAAGGAAGGCACTTAATTAGTATTATCGTTTCTTAACTGAAAGAAAGCGGGCCACAGCAAGAAGCCCCTTCTGGGAAGGAGCTGATACCCAGTGCAGACTTCCATGCTTATAAGTCTTCAAAATCATTTTTCAGCGATAGGTAGCTGATCTGATAGGACTCACGTTTGTGGCAAATTAATCATCAATATGTCTAAATTTCATCATGACCTAATCTGACGATTGTTAAATCCAGAGACTGGAGCCCAGAGAAGGCAAGATGGACCTGCACCAGGTTTGCAGGAAAATCTGAAATTAAATCTTGATGATAGGAATGTCTGTAGTTTTCTTTAGAAAACAACAACAAATGCCCTCAGTGACCACAGCAGTATTGCCAGCCTTCATGCCTTGGTTTCTTTTAAGCATTGGCAAGGGGAAGTGGGGAGGGACTTTTCCAGTGCTGTTCTGGCCTGTCAGGAAGGGCTCATGAGACTCAGATTGGCAGCTACCACTGGGTGGGTGATTTGCATGACTCACCGAGGTCCAACTGCTTACTACTGCTCAAAAGCAATGGAAGCCAGTGTTGCACAGTGACTAGAGTTTCAGACTATAGCGGAAGCTGGAATAGCAGGTAAAAGGCTGGTTGGTGGGCAGGAGAAAGTGAGGATATGGGACTTGCCAGGATGAGATACAGAGGAAATAGTAGGGAAGGGAAGAATGAAGTGCCAAGCCTGCTTATCTTATAACTTCAAACTGTTCTTGTGTATCTTTGAAAACATGTAAATGTTGTGTTGACTTTTATTCATAATCAAGAATATCAAAAATAATTACAAGTTTCTCATATGTATGGCTAGCTTTGCACGCCAACCAATAGACCCACTTCTCAGAGCTCAATGCATATCAATTGATGATACTATTTCTCAGGGCTTTTTTGTAGCAGGAATTCCTTTGTATATTAGGCCACACCCTTCTGATGTAGCCAATCCTCTTAGAGCAGGGGTGGCCAACGGTAGCTCTCCAGATGTCTTTTGCCTACAACTCCCATCAGCCCCAGCCATTGGCCATGCTGGCTGGGGCTGATGGGAGTTGTAGGCAAAAACATCTGGAGAGCTACTGTTGGCCCACCCCTGTCTTAGAGTTTACAATAGACCCTGTACTAGGAGCCCTGTAAGCTCCAGGAGGATTGGCTACATCAGGGGTGTGTGGCCTAATATGCAAAGGAGTCCCTGGCATAAGAAAAGCGCTGCTGTTTCCTATCTACTAGAGCAGGGGTCCCCAACCCCTGGGCCCCGGACCGGTACTGGTCCGTAGCCTGTTCCCAGGTGGGCTGTGCAGCTGCCTGCCCACCCCCCTGCGCAATCACACCATCCCGCGCAGCCGCGCTGTCCCCCGTTTATACCACTTTAAGGCTGGGGAAGGTGCCGTGAAGCGCTTTCCCGGCCAACCTCCCCCGCCCCTTGCTGATCAGCTGATCCAGTCAGCGGGGAAAACTGCAATAGCGGCCGATTGGATCAGCTGATCGATGGGGGAGGGAGAGGTCTGGAAGGTGCTTCATCTTTCCTGGCCTTAAAGTGGTAAAAACAGGAGGTGGTGAGGCTGCGTGGGGTGGGCAGGGGAGGGAGGAGGAGGCGCCATGGGAGGGGAGGGGGGGCGGCCGCTGGCTCTGGGGCCGTGGTGGGCCGTCCAGCCCTGGGGCTGGTCCCTGAGCTAAAAAAGGTTGTGGGCCTCTGTACTAGAAGCCATATTTGTCTGTTACTCCTTTGTCTACTATTCTATTCAACTCTTCTCTGGGTCTCCATATTTGGCATGCTTAGTTGAGAGACCAGAGTTGCCTTGTTTCTCATTTGCAGAAGCATCTTCTATATTTTTAGGGAAAACCAGTAACTGGCTATATCTGCAACAGCAGCTTCGAGAGATACACCTCTAGTTGTTTCACACAAATGTGCATAATTCAGCAAAAATGGGGAAGAGAACCTTTTGAAGCCAAGAACTGGAAGTGTTTGTATGCCGTAACAAGATATGATATATGAGTCTTACAAAGCATCCAGCACGGGAACAAGGAGGGGAAGATTCCCAAATGTTAAAAATTCTTAAGGTGCCAGCACAACCTTGACAAGCAAGCGATAAACATGTCTAACCCAAGTGTTTTTAATGATCCTCCGTGTAATTGTGGCTGCAGTACAGTTATCTAGACATTTAGAATTCATACCTTTCGTTTTTCTTGGATCTAATATTGCCAATAGCTATACCTTTTTTGAAAAGATAAGAATGGAATCGACGAAAGATGGATAGAATAGTACCGCAAGCTGTTTTTCTTCTAGGGTGCTGTCAAACTGGAAAGAAGAAGAAAAAAATGTGCGTGTGCCGAAGATCTCAGTAATGTGGACACACGTGGCTCGATGTTAAAAGAAGCGCAGAAGAATATGGACTAGGGGTATGGATCATTGCCTGTCATCTGACATGTATTATTGACTGAGGGCTGGCAGGCAGAACGCCGTTCACCACGCACACTGATGTGACGGGAGAAGGACCCGCAATTGTCAAGAGTGCTCTGGATAAAGCGTTTTAAAGGCTGCTCGACAGCGTGCTGCCGTGCAGGTATCCGGATTGCCTTTTTGGGTCTGTCCTTCAAACGAGTCCCAGGTGGTCTCACTTGAGCCGCAGTTCTTTTGCTTATATGTGTCATGGTCCTGAAATGGAAGAAACCTTTCTGACAAGTATATTTCAGACTCACATATGAATGTAAAGATGCATACTGCCTGGTGCAGAAGAGATGACGTAATGTATGACCGGGGTCCTTTTCTAGAAAAAGAGGTACCGGAGCTCATTAGCACAACTCGTTTGTGGAACACATTTGCATATGCCGCACACCCTGGACATCACCCGGAAGGTGTACTAAATTATATCAGCTCAGCATCTATCTTAAAAGGCTTCCTGAATTACCATTGTCATCATAAAACCTTACTCCCATCATACTTATAAAATCACTTTCTCCTTTGTGGCCACAGTGGCATGATGCAGATTTCCGTCTGCCTGCTTTAAATGTTTTGGTTAGTGTCTCATTTTTTGTGGGGGAAAAATATTAGAAAGTTTGTCAAATTTTAGAGTTCAGCAAAATTCTCACAAGGGGTTTGAACAATGGAGCTCAGAAACATTTTTTTGGGGAGGGGGGTTAAGAAAGAAAGAGCACAATAAAATCCAGAAGTTCCACAGCTCTGCCTCTCCAACCACAATGCAGGAAACTCACAAATACTTCCCCCTAAATACCTCCCCTTCTGTGAGCTCCTGCACAAAATGAGGCCTGTAAATGATTATGCTAGCATCAAAACCTGCTGCTCGCTATCTAAATAGGTGTCTTGATTAAGGGAAGCCTATTTTTATTGCTACTTGCAGTGTTAATCAGTTTGTGTGTATTCAGTAACAGTTGTTCAGTTTCTGGAGCCTGTGACGTAATTACTGCGTGTAACTTATTAGTTTTGAGTTGGGGCTTACAGAGAACTTGTTTTACACATTATATTTGAAAGATAGTTTCTGTCGCGCTGCATGTGTTTGGCTGTGCCTTGCTGTGAGCCGTTTTGAGCGAGGAAGGCCAGGCAGAAGAACCCTTTTAAAACAAATAAAAATTTTATGCATTAGAAGCAATCAGTAGGACACATTTACTGCCAGCGAACAGTTGGTCATTTATTTTTCAAGGCGAGCATTTCTTCATTATGTGCCAATTCTACCGACACATTGTACAGAAATACAGTTGCAAGAGAACACTTTATCACACAAAGTCAACGTTTATAAATTCTTTGGAGACAGAGTGGTTTAAACCCCCCCCCAACAAACTTTTTACATCGGGAGGTTCTTTATATAGACCTAGGACGGGGGAACTGATAGCAGATAGCCTGGTGAGGTAGCTGTTCCAATTGCTCTTTTTGCTTTTTTTTGTTTTGTTTTTGTTTTGAGTTTATTTCTGGCTACGTGGGTAAAGATATGCTGAAGCCAGAAAAAATGTTGTTGTTAATTGTATCAATTAAGATAATGGAGAATAAAATGAAGTGCAACATAAAGCCAATCATCCAGATAATGTAACTCACTGCTTTGCTTTAATTGAATTTGATTCCATTTTATTTCTTGCATCAGGGAATGGAGTATATTGAGGAAGACAGAAAGGACTTTGCCCATGGCATTGGATAAGCTTACAAGTACCTGGACAATATAGTTGCCTCCATTTTTTCTGATCCTGGGCTAATGGCAATTTGGGAGGTGATTTAGGACCCCCCCCAACCGCCCCCCCCCCCCCATATCAGATATCAAAGAGGACACAGTCCTTGAAAATTCCTGTGTAGGATCTGGGCGGATTTCACTCACAGCTGTTCTTTTTCACTGAATAGGCTTCTGGAGGCAAACATATGGAGCTGTTGTAAACCTTTTAACCAGAAACCTCAGTGAGTGACTGCTCGGGGGAAACAGCAGATTAGTTTCTACCGAGATACTTTACCCACTGACACTCAGTGGAATGATGATGCCATGGGCTTGAAAACTGGACGGTAAAGACTGGTTGGGCACCGTTCGATGAGAGCGTGGCAATTCATTTGCCTTTTTGAATTTTTTGACTCTGTGCATTGCTTTTTTTTATCTTTTGTGAAGCAGCGGTCCTGTTTAAATGTTGGCAGAGACGTTGATGAAGGCAATACTTCAAAATTGGTTTGCAATACGTTTACACTAAGATTGTCCAGAAAATTGTAGCTATGTTGTTTGTTCATTAAAAGCTATGTGATTTGTCTACGTTGCATTGGTTTCTAGGAGGGGACTTGTTTTTCGTTTCCGTTTCTCAACCTTTTCTGGTTTCAATCAGGAGTTAACCCGGGATGAAGTTACACCAATGCCACATCACCATTTTAGGATAAAACTGCACTTTGCAAGGGGAAGGCACAGTTCATTGTTATGTTAATGAATGGGGGAGAAAGGGAGTGCTTTTCTACCTCCTGTGGGGGCCTCCAGCCCTTTTCCAGCCTTTTTCATTCTTGCCACATGTTCTGATAGTGGAATTAAGGCTAGCTTGGGGTGGGGGGGAGAGGTTGCCCTTTGGGAAGCATGTACAAAGGGCAAATCCAGTGCAGAATGCTTACTTTCCCTGAAAATGCTCCCTGAATGTCTGTGCTCACGTTGTGTCAGCAAGTGCAGGGTTTGGAACACTTCTGTTAAATGGAATGGTTAGCTGTGCCTGTGTACAGGAATCATGCTAAACACTAGAGCACTATGAGCTGCTTTGGAGTGAACATTATATAGAGAATATAGAGAAAAGGTATGAATGTTTCTTAAGGGCTGCCTTCTTCAGTACTAATTTTTGTTTTGCTGCTGCTGTAAGTGCAGCGGTTGCCGGTGCTCCAGTGTGACAGTTGGCATGTTTTTGTCACTAGGGTGTGCTGTGATTCCACGGAAAGTGCCATGGCAGACCACCTGCAAATGAATCTCTAGTCTGCCTTTTGGAGAATTTTGGAGCAAGTCCCTTCACGTCACCTGAACGATTGATCAACAGTGCCATTCCGGGCAGAGTTTACATCCTTCTGTATCACTGGTTTCAGTGGGTTGAGAAGGTTTTTTAATTCCGCTTAGGAGGCACCTTGAGGTCACGTGTTTTCCTTTTATGTCAAAGCCTGCTTCTCTGCTCTTTGCCGTGTTCAGATGAGCAAATGAATGTAGCTGGCTGCTTAGCAGAGCACCAGAAGGGAAGAGCATGCTGTAATGGAACCATCGCCTCCTTTATTATTCCGAAGAAGAAATTGTATGCGGCTGCCAGATACCAACATTCTCTGGGGTTACCAAGTAGTTTTATCTCTTAAGGCACCGCATGGCAGTAAACAATGTAGATTGCTAGTATTTTTGCTAGTCTTGTGGTGTTGTATTCTGAAAACTACTGTTGTGGTCTAAAAGTGCTGTACACCCTTGTGTAATCCAGGCTTGATGCATAAACAACACTGTATCTTACTTAAATTAGCATGTTATAATGGTTATTCACACACTCATGCACTCAACTATACAAAGTTACATTTCTAGAGCCATAATTCATGCCTAGAATGCAAAAAAAAAAAAGTCCCTGTAGAAGGCTCTAGTCTAGGGGTGTCAAACTCATTTGTTGTGAGGGCTGGATCTGACACAAATGAGACCTTTGGTTGGGCTGAGCCATCTTCGGCATGGCCATGTGTGTACCTATTTAAGATTAGGTAGTTGAGATATAACTTTTATAAAGAACACAAATACATTTTTTAAAAAACTTAAAACATTAGCACTTGTTTGTTTTAAAGGTGCTTTCTTTGTATTTCTCCCATGGGATCCTGGGAACTGGGCAAAGGAAGCTCTGGCTCTTTCCTTCCTTCCCCAGGGACTGTGGGGAAGCCTCAGTTGATAGAAGGAAGAGGGGTTTGGCTCAGTAGCTCTGCTGTGCGATTGAGCAAGCCTGGCAAAGCAAAGTGAAATGCGGAAGGAAGCAAGAGAGAGGGAGAAGGAAGCAGATGACAGTCAGTTGCTCGGGGCCTGATAGGAGTGCTCCGGGGGCCTGATTCAGCCCCTGAATTGCATGTTTGACACCCCTGCTCTAGTCAGTTTATAAAACTCTGGTCAGTTTCCAGCAGTGTTCCCTTGAGCTCTTGACTTTAGACAGATGATAAACTCTGGTCAGTTTCCAGTAGTGTTCCTCTGAGCTCTTGACACATCTCCCGGGTTTAAACTGGATGTGTTTCAAGAGGCTCTCCCTTCTTCAAATCACCATCATTAAATTTGGAACCACTGCTCAAAATACAATTTTCATGGATGCATGAGTCCAACCAGTGATGCCTGATTCTGTCCAGCTATGCCCCTGTCCCCTTAAATTTACCCAGCTGCATCTTCCAGTTCTGGCCATAGAAACAACAATAGCGGTAAGTGAGGTCCAACCGGTACAGATACACATAGAGCTAATAAGCAGATACTTTGACTTGAACCAGTAATATTTCAAAAAGCTGAAACGAACCTGGAAGCTCTTCTTGTTAGCTGGTTTTTTTTGCCCGGGGGGGGGGATATAATGGTGTCGTAGGCCAAGGGAGTTTAGCTGGTTTTATCAGGGTGGCCTTTTTCCAAGCCATGTCTGCAAACTTTAGTGCCAAAGGACTAGCCAAGCTGGGTAAACGTTGTGACTTGGCAGACTGATATCTGTATTACTTCCAACCTGAGAGGAAAGAGAGAAACCCTGGTTTCTGGTATTTTGAATACCAGTTTATTCAAATCAAGACGCTTTTAATGCCTAACTTATTGCTTTTGGTATTGCTTCTTCCAGTCAAGTATATCTTGCTAGCATTTTTTGTGTGAGTCGAGACAGCTCTCAGCAAGGGAACACTACTGGCATTAAGGAGATTGCCTAGGGCGTCAAATTGGATGCCACCCCCCATGTGACTCAGTGATGTTATCAGTGGGGGGGGGGGGCACCAGAAGTTAACTTTGCCTAGGGTGCCAGACAGTCTAGGGCCGGCCCTGGTGGTGGTGGGGGAATATATATCCAACCATCCATCCACCCACATCTGCATGGGTATTCAGAAAGGCTGCTTGGCTCCCATGTTCTGGTAATGGCATTTGGGGGGGGGGGGGTCTGCAGTACTGCAGTGGAAGCTCTCTGCTCACGACCTGAGTTTGATCCCAGTGGAAGCTGGGTTCAGGTAGCCGGCTCCAGGTTGACTCAGCCTTCCATCCTTCCGAGGTCGGTCAAATGAGTACTCAGCTTGCTGGGGGGAAAGTGCAGATGACTGGGGAAGGCAATGGCAAACCACCCCGTAGAAGGTCTGCTGTGAAAATGTTGTGAAAACAACATCACCCCAGAGTCAGAAACGATTGGAGCTTGCACAGGGGACTACCTTTACCTTTTTTTTTTACCTTTATAGCACCAGAGCAGAGAAGTAGATAGCAAGTAAATATGACCCATTTTCACTTGTATGAGTTCAAGTAAGCTTGCCCCTGGCTAGTTGGAGAGTGCAGTGATTGGTGAAAAGTGAAAACACTTGCACCAAAATGCCTATGAGGACAATTACCTGTTTGCCAGCCACCACTTCCTGGAGAAAAGCACTCGTGTTGCTGGGTAACTTTCTCTCTTACGGCACCCACCTCCTAAAACTGTGAGAAGCAGATGGTGAGGAACCAAAACAATTTCTGTAGATTAGATGAGGTGCATTAAAAACGGGTGATTTCGGTCAGTTCTGTTTTCTGCATTTAATGTACTTCGAGGCAGCAGTGTATCAAAAGTTTTAGCTCTTTGGTTGTGCGCAGATTGCTATATTTAAATCGTCATGCTCTTCCTCTCTCCTTCGTATTAGGTTTGCATTCCAAGGTGATGTGACAGAGCTCCCCCTGCTTTGTCCACCCAGTGTCATTGCCTGATAAAATGATCTTGCCAAAGTGTGACTTTCTAACTACTTGGTAGCTATATCGAACAAACAGATAACGTATCATTTGCTTTGGTGAAGTGGCAATATCTTTGACAAAACCCTTAAAGGTGGGGTTAGCTCGTCAACGTATTATTTAATTGGAAACATAAACATTTCCTTTTAGAATTCTGCAGCACAACAAATTAAGCCAACAACACAATACTTGTGATATAAAAGTTTGAATTACTGTTCGACAACCTTCCATTACTAGTAGAGAACAATCTGCAATAAGTGAATGGAAGCCAAAGAAGGAATCAGCATTATATAGAAGCTTCCACGGCACCTAATGTGGTCATCTGATCTCATTCATCAGTTGTGCCACCCCATTCAATAATTTAGCCCAAGTTAAATGGTTTAAAATCAGGGGTAGAATTCTAGCAGGAGCTCCTTTGCATATTAGACCACACCCTCTGATGTAGCCAATCCTCCAAGAGCTTACAAAAAAAAGCCTTGTGAGCTCTTGGAGGATTGGCTACATCAGGGGGTGTGGCCTAATATGCAATGGAGCTCCTGCTAGAATTCCACCCCTGTTTAAAATATCTTATATTTTATTGTACAAATAACTATGACTAATACTCCAGAAGGATTATTTGAGAAGAATACGAGGTTGACAATTCTTTCGGATAGCAATATCTCAAGAAACATGGATGTCGCTTCCTGTGTCTTTAGGTTCTTCCTTGCCTCTGGTGGCCAGAGCAGAAAGCACTAGGGGTAGGTATGCCCAGTGAGCTTTAAGTACAGAAGCTAACAGGTATAGATAAATCCTTGACCCATTTAATAAAAAAAGTGTTATCCTTCAGCATGAAACTCAGGGCATTCCCCCTGCCCTCAGTGCAGTTCCATTGGCAACTCGCAAAAAAAGGCATATAAAATTAGAGCCCGTGGACAGATCTTGAGGGGATATGGTGGAGGTTTATTGAAATCTGTCAATAATAATGAATAGACTCAGAAGAAACGTGAAAATAGGAGGTGCTGAGGAAGCAGCACGGTGGTATGTCAACTTCCCTGGATTCACAGTCGTAGTTTCAAAGAAAGACTCCAGCAAGAAGCTGATGAGTTACAGGTTAATAATAAATTCATTTTTGTCCTCCCTCCTCAATCAATCAGTCTTTATTATAACAGTCAACCACCAGCACAGTTCGAGCAAGCAGGATAAGTCATGTGAGGAAATCCATTAAAATTTAACATCATAGCTTTGATATTAAAATCTAAGCAAGAAGAACTGCAGATTTATACCCTGCCTTTCTCTCTGAAACAGAGACTCAGAGCGGCTTATAATCTCCCATGTCTTCTCCCCCCACAACAGACACCCTGTGAGGTGGGTGGGGCTGAGAGGACTCTCACAGCAGCTGCCCTTTCAAGGACAAACTCTGCCAGAGCTATGGCTCACCCAAGGCCATTCCAGCAGCTGCAAGCTAAGGAGTGGGGAATCGAACGCGGTTCCCCCAGATAAGAGTCTGCACACTTAACCACTGCACCAAACTGGCCCTCACCAAACAAATTATATATAGTAGTATAGTAAGTTATAAAATACAAAATTCTAAGTTATCTACATAAAAATCAGACCTTGCTCAAACATATTTGTAAACCTGTGCACAGTATCTCGCAGCCTGTCGTGTTGTCTCGTGATTGTTATCTGAAAACAAGTATTCCAACATAATTTTGTTTGATCTACCTGGGAATCTTTCTATCAGTGGGCTAATGATTTCTGCTCTTATTCTCCTGTAATAAGGACAATTGAGGGGGAAAAAATATGTTCTGATGTTCCAATTTCTTGTCATGGGCATGAAAAAAGTCTCCTAGAATAAGGAATTGCTTTATACTTCCCTTCTAACACTGCCGAGGGTAAGGAACCTCTCTCGTGAGGACTCAGGGCGGTGTTCATGTAAAATCTCTTACATAAATAATAAATCATAAATAATTCAAATCATAAAAATATAACAATGCATTGTGGCAAAACTGCCACAGTATGTTACTGCCTTGGGGCAGGGAGGGGTAGGAAGGAGAAGTAGGGGTGCCGGCCAGACAGAAAACCATCGCTGTCCTCAACCAAATGCCTAGAGGAACATTTCTGCCTGGCGTGCCCTGCAGAACTGCATTAAGTACAGACTGGATGGGGGAAAGGTAGAGATAAAGGTAGTCCCCTGTGCAAGCACTGAGTCGTTACTGACCCATGGGGTGATGCCACATCATGTCATTTCCTTGGCACACTTTTTAATGGGGTGGTTTGCCATTTCCTTCCGCAGTCATCTACACTTTCCCCCCAGCAACCTGGAGACTCATTTGACCGACCTCGGAAGGATGGAAGGCTTGAGCCGGTTACCTGAACCCACCTTCCGGCAGGATCGAGCTCAGGCCGTGAGCAGAGCTTGGACTGCAGTACTGCAGCTTTACCACTCTGCGCCATGGGGCTGCTTACATTGGATGGGTTAGGTCACTACAAAAAATAACTACGCTTCCTTACAGATTCGTCTCCTTTGCCAGTGCATTGCCCGTCGAAGGGAGTGGTGGTCTGTACCCGCTGTGGCTGTTTACTCTTTGGACTGAATCCCGTTTTCTTCTCTGTGACAGAGAACAGCTTGTCCTGGAAAACTGGGCCTTCTGACATCTCTTTCAGATTACTCCCGTTTTGGCTGCTGGTAGCAGTGGGGATAAATTTTTCTGCCAACTGAATGTACACTTCGCCTCCGTGAAGAAGCAGCCTGCAGCTCATGAAAAATTATGCCATAATAAATGCGATCGAGTCTCTAATATGCCGCAGAAAAAGAGCTATTGGGGCAGGTGGACCTGTCCATCAAGCTCAAAATGGGGCCTTATTTTTTTTTTAAACCTGGCATTTGATAAATTTTCCAACTCATTTTTATGCGCATCCCTGCCTTATCAAAATGTGACACTCTCTAAGCTTCCAGCTGCAAATTTAAGTAAATAAGAGAAGTGATTTTGCAAAGACAGCTTTTTTTGTTTTGTTTACTGATATGGATTTTGTCATTCTTCTTGGTGCCTTGTTTTATTTTCATGGGTTGTCATTTACATTTCTTTTCTTATGACCAAGGGACTTCACTGGGACCGATTCCCCACTAGCCTTATGCTGCTCTCATGCTCCTCTTCTCCACAGGGTGTCCGTCAGATTTCGCACTATGTGCCCTGGGGGCTGCAACTCGCTTTGCCTTTTTTACGTGGCAAACAGAAACCTGTTTTTAGAGGATCTTGTTTGCTGCATGAAAGAGGTGGAGCGAATTGCAGCTCCGGGGCAGATAGTGTGAAATCCAACTGAAACCCTGCGGAGAAGAAGGGCGTGAGAATGGCATAAGGCTAGTGGGGAATCGGTCTGGGCCTTTGAGACGGCTTGCATAGGACTCTTTGTGCAGGAGATCTTTATTCTACTTAGAATGAAATATGGCTGAGAATGGGGAAGAGGTAGAGGGGAGAAGGGGTTCTGTTGGAAAGCTAGAGAGTGCTAAACTGAGGAGGGGGGGTGGGAAGTTTGACAAAATGCATTTCTAAACTCACAGTTAAAGAGTGTCTTGCTATAGAATAATTTCTCCACATAATGTAATGTTATGCAATTGCATTGGAGGCAGGGGCAAATAGCACTAGTTACCATAAAGATGTCCTGACCTGGCCGAGCAGGCTTGGTCTTGGTTTGTATGTGGATGGGAAATTGCAGAGAACATAAGAAAAGCCCTACTGCAGGGGTGGCCGACGGTAGCTCTCCAGATTTTTTTTGCCTATGACTCCCATCAGCCCCAGCCATTGGCCATGCTGATGAAGAAGAAGAAGATATTGGATTTATATCCCGCCCTCCACTCCAAAGAGTCTCAGAGTAGCTCACAATCTCCTTTACCTTCCTCCCCCACAACAGACACCCTGTGAGGTGGGTGGGGCTCTCACAGCAGCTGCCCTTTCAAGGACAACCTCTGCCAGAGCTATGGCTGACCCAAGGCCATTCCAGCAGCTGCAAGCAGAGGAGCGGGGAATCCAACCCGGTTCTCCCAGATAAGAGTCCGCACACTTAACCACTACACCAAACTGGCTCTCCAGAGTTGTAGGCAAAAAACATTGGAGAGCTACCATTGGCCACCATCCTGCCCTACTGGATTAGACCAGTAGTCCACCATCCTGTCCCACACAGTGGCCAACCATTCCTCTGGATGGACAATAGGTAGAGGGGCTGAGGATGCTTGTAATGAGTCTTCGTAAAAATATAAAATTGTTCCAGGGATTTATTTCACGTTGAGTAATTATTTAAATCTGTACAAATAAGAAAGCAAGATTTCTGTCTCTCTCATTTCTCCTTCCAAGTCTTGTCTGTCTTGGGTCTGCAATTACGAGCCAATTTTAGAATGGCCATTAGACCGAACGAAACTATGCCTCTGAATGTGGAGGTTCCTCTCTGCCGCCAGACCTATCCTCTGTAAACCTATCCAGTGCCCTTTGCAAGCTGTTTATTCCTGTGGGCATCGCTGCGTCCTCAGGCAGCAAGTTCCGCATTTGAATTACGCTCTGTGGAAAGCAATAGTTCCTTTTGCCTGAGGAAGTCTAGGGTTGCTATTTATTTTATTGCATTTATATCCTGCCCTCCCCTACCGGGCTCGGGGCGGCTAACAACAGTTAACAATTTGATAACAGATTTAAACTACTACAATAGAACATTATTAAAATAGCAATTTTAAATGCAGTTTCAGTTTCGTACGGCATTCTGCCTGGTTCAAAATCATTTGCGTTAATGCTGTGGGGTGGTGGGTACTGCTCACCCCCCCCCCCCCCCCCGTAGATGTTAGCAGCACCACCAGTTAGCTATTAAAAGCCTGCCTAAATGGGTATGTCGTGCCGGCCCTGTGGAATTGTGGCAAATCTGTGGTGGCAGGCCATGGTAATCCACCCCTCAGTGTCTCTTGCCTTGAAACCCCATTGGATGTTGTCATAGGTCAGCTACAGCTTGATGAGTAGCTGTCAGAGGTAGCTATTAACACCTTAAGAATGTGACCCATCTTAAAATGCTGGAAACATGGGGGGTTTAGAATGCCAGATGACCTTGATCCGTGTTTTAACGCTATTGTTAATAAAACAGTATGAATGCAGCAATAAAAATACATTGCAATTTTAAAAATAGTACACTACCACTGGTGTTTAAATTAGTTTCCGGAAGAGAAACTGAATATTCATGCGGTGTCCCTTTTCTAACCCGATTATTTGTTCTGTAGCACATCTTTCGTGAACTTTGAGTCTTCTTGTATTTATAGAAGCTGATTGCAGTGCTTTCTTTCAAGGGTTACATGCTTATGAAGCTTGAAGTACTGCAGTGACCTTCCTTTAGTGTGTTGAACTGTCTGCTTCCTTCAGCCGCATCATATAGAAATGACTAGGAAAAAAGTAGCCGATAACTTCCATATTAGTGCTTTTCTCTGGAATGATGCATAATGTAGCAGAAGCCTTTACATCAAAGGATGCTTGTAATGAGTCTTCGTAAAAATATAAAATTGTTCCAGGGATTTATTTCACGTTGAGTAATTATTTAAATCTGTACAAATAAGAAAGCAAGATTTCTGTCTCTCTCATTTCTCCTTCCAAGTCTTGTCTGTCTTGGGTCTGCAATTACGAGCCAATTTTAGAATGGCCATTAGACCGAACGAAACTATGCCAAAATCCCGAGAAGGGGGTCTGTTAAGTAAAGAAACCACATTTAGTAGCCTGCCTGCTGATGGAATGCTTTCTGGTAATGCTTTGTATATCAGAAATTATCTGTAGTGTTCTGAGTGAAATAGAGATAAAAGCACTCGTAATAAGTCTGGAAAGAGCTGAAGGTTAAATGACAAAAGTTCAAGGGCTGGTTATCACTCCAGCAAATAACTAAACAAATTGTTTGATGGAAGACCCATTTGTCCAGAAACAACCTCCATTTAGAGGGAATATTCTTAAATTTAATTCTGGAGGGACAGCTCTTCCCCAAAATAGGGTGGGGGGCTTTGAGAATGTTCAGCAATACATCATTTCCTATAATACATTACTTTCACAGTTGCTTTTTTTCTCTTTTCTCTCCTACCGCCTTCATTGTGCTATTATTTTCTTAAAACATTTTTCTCCTTCACACACATGCTGAAAATGCCTTTCTTCTGCTTGTTCGATCAGGCATTATTCCTGTCCTTTTACCTCTATCATTTTCCACTAGAAGGTTCATTATTCGGGGAGGTGGAGAGTTCCCACCGGGCCAGGTTAACAAATAGGCCAAGTAGGCACCGGCCTGTGGACCCCCCTACCTTTAGGGGCCCCGTTTGACTCCCTCCCCCCAGTTTCCCCTGGTTTTTAATGTTTGTTTTGCATAATAAAATTGGTTTACTAAAAATTGTTGGTCGGTAAAATTAAAAGCTTATTAGGAGATAAAAGCACTCCGTAATAAGTCTGGAAAGAGCTGAAGGTTAAATGACAAACTTCAAGGGCTGGTTATCACTCCAGCAAATAACTAAACAAATAGTTTGGTGGAAGACGCAGAGTGTTAAAGCTGCAGTACTGCAGTCCTAAGCTCTGCTCACGACCTGAGTTCGATCCCAGCGGAAGCTGGATTCAGGTAGTTGTCTTGAGGTTGACTCAGCCTTCCATCCTTCCGAGGTCGGTCAAATGAGTCCCCAGCTTGCTGGGGGGGAAAGCGTAGATGACTGGGGAAGGCAATGGCAAACCACCCCGTAAAAAGTCTGCCGTGAAAACATTGTGAAAGCAACGTCACCCCAGAGTCGGAAACGACTGGTGCTTGCACAGGGTACCTTTCCCTTTTCCTCCCGCCCCCCTCCCCGAGATTTTGATTGCCTAGGGGCCTCCACAGGGTTGAATCTGGCACTGGATCCCACATTCCCATTCCTGTGGGGTATCTTGATACAGATACTAAATGCAGCGAGGGGAAGAGAGAGAAGCAAGAAGGACTCGTTTACCTGCGATCACCGCCAGACTCACAGTATTGAGAGAGGGGCATGCGTGTGAGAGAGAACAGACATCTGAATAGCTCCAGAGGTGACACATGGGAAACCACAGTTGTGGCTAAAATTTTCATCTTGTCATGGCTACATGGAGACGTTTCAAAGCTGAATGATGATAAAGCTGGCAGGAAGAAAGTTAATTCATTTGAAATGTAGTGCTGGAGGAGAGTCTTACAGGTACCGTGGACTGCCAACCCCCCCCCCCCACACATGTGGGTTCTAGATCAAATGAAGCCTGTGGTTTCCCTGGAAACTACGGTGACAAAACTATGGCTGTTGTAATTTGGTCATGTTCTGAGAGGTCAAGAGAAAGAGGTAGATGCAATGAGAGAAGGAGGAAGATCCTGTGAATTTACGGGGAGGTTTTTTGAGTTTCCTGCATTGCACAGGGGTTTGGACTAGATGACCTGGTAAGTCCCTTCTGTGAATCTATGTCTCTATCAAGAAAGCCAGAAGGGCTCTCAGTTTGCAAGACCTGATCGAGGCTGTTCATGAGAGGACATTTGCAAGGTCCTTAATTCACAGATACCTGGGAGCAACACTTCAAAATATGTCACTAATTAGCCTGTGTACTTCTTTTGTGTGTGCAGGTAGAGAAATGACATCTTGTGTTCCTACACTGAGACAAGCTTCACATAGGAACAGCAGAACCTGTGAAGTGCCTTGTTGCCGGTTCTCAGTAGTTTCAGCTCATCGCCGGCATGGTTTGCAGCTCAGCTCATTGGCTCACTTTAATGTCTTCGGTCCTCTGTTGAATTCTTTTCCTGATTCTTCCTATCTCCCAAGCCCCTGAAAGGACAGGAAGAATGAAAAGACTTCAGCAATGGATCATCTCAGAGCATAAAGTGGATTAGATTCAACAGGTCCTGGTACAGGGAAGTCAGGAGACTTCTGTACTTTGCCCCATGTCCCAATGGCTGCTTTGAGTGACCCAACTACTGTGGCTGGAAATGCACTACTCGGAAGTAGAAGAATTGGGTTTTATACTCTACTTTTCTCTACCCCAGGGGTGGCCAACGGTAGCTCTCCAGATGTTTTCTGCCTACAACTCTCATCAGCCCCAGCCAGCATGGCCAATGGCTGGGGCTGATGGGAGTTGTAGGCAAAAAAAATCTGGAGAGCTACCGTTGGCCACCCCTGCTCTACCCTATGGCATCTCAAAGCAGCTGACTGTCACCTTCCCTTCTTCACCCCACATCTTGTGAGGCAGGTGGGTCTGGGAGAGTTCTGAGTGAAGTGGGGCTGACCCAAGTTCACCCAGTAGGCTTCAGGTGGTGGAGGAGGAGTGGGGAAACAAACCCAGTTCTCCTGACTAGAGCCTTCCACTCTTAACCACATTTAGGCCACACTGGCTCTTAAGTTAACCAGTTTTTTGTACTGGAGACTAATTGAACATATGACCATATGAAGTTGCCTTCTTCTGAATCAGACCCTTGGTACATCAATCAGTATTGTCTACTCAGATTGGCAGCGGCTCTCCAGTGTATCAAGCAGTGTTCCCTCTAAGCTGAGTTAGCGTGACCTAGCTCACAGATTTTTAGTCTCCAGCTCACACATTTTTGTCTTCACTCAGGAAGGATGGCCCCAGAGCACACTCATTTATGCAGTAGCTCACAACTTTCATGCCAGGAGCTCACAAAGTAGAATTTTTGCTCACAAGACTCTGCAGCTTAGAGGGAACATTGGTCTCTAGTGGAGGTTTTTCACGCCTACTTGCTTGGACCCTTTTTAGTTGGAGATGCCAAGGATTGAACCTGGGACCTTCTGCTTACCAAGCAGATGCTCTACCACTGAGACACCGTCCCTCCTCAAATACATGACCATATGAAGCTGCCTTCTACTGAATCAGACCCTTGGTCCATCAAAGTCAGTCTTGTCTACTCAGACTGGCAGCAGCTCTCCAGGGTCTCAAGCAGAGGTTTTTCTCGCCTACTTGCCTGGACCCTTTTTAGTTGGAGATGCTGGGGATTGAACAGGGACCTTCTGCTTACCAAGCAGATTCTCTATCACTGAGCCACCGTCCCTCTCCTAATTCAGGGTGGATGCCATTGTTGCATCCCTTTCTTTACTGTCACCCTTTTCTGTAGTGCCCCAGCTTTTCAATTGTCGTAGCAAGCGTATTCAGGTGGTTCCAGATTAATATAATGTCCAAAGGGTAACTTATTTCTGTCCCAATAAATATGCATTTCAGAATAAAGGACAAGGAGGCCAAAGTATTACCTTTAGGAGAGAGCCAGTTTGGTGTAGTGGTTAAATATCTGGGAGAACTGGGTTTGATTCCCCACTCCTCCACACGCACTTGCTGATGCGACCTTGAGCCAGTCACAAGTTCTTGCAGAGCCATTCTTCTCGAAAGCAGTTCCTGTCAGAGTTCTCTCAGCCCCACCTACCTCACAGGGTGTCTGTTGCAAGGAGAGGAAGGGAAAGGAGGTTGTAAGCCGCTCTGAGACTCTGGGGTATAAATCCAATCTCCTCCCCCTTCTTCTAGATGTTCCGTCCAAAATGGCCATCTTAACAGTAAAGATGACTGCAAGAGTAATTAGCAATAGCTCTGGCATGTTGTGGTGGGCTTTCCAGGAACCTGCCCAAGCAGCCAGACTCACCTGAGTGGAGCAGGGTGGGACCAAGGGCAGACAGGTTCAATAGCCTCAGCAACAGAGCAGCCTTTGCAGTCTGTCCCGGAGAAGCTGAAAGGGTGTGAAGGCAGGGAGCCGTGGCTCTCTGGGCCCAGATGCTTTCAGGCAGGGAACAGAGGAGAAGAGGATGGAGCTTAACTCAGGAAAAGAGGGTGTGAACCTGGGGCTATAAAAGAAAGGAAGGGGAAATGGGAAGAGAAGAAGGCAGAGGCAGTATTGTGGCTCTCCTGAAGAATACAGTGTAACCCTGAGGTGGGTGAGCAACCTACGCCTTCAGGATTCTGGATTGATAAACAAAGCAAACTGCATAAGGAAACAGTGACTCAAGACTCTGTGGCCTCCATGTATGGTGTTCCCCTGCCTCCAGAGGACACTTGGTTGTTGTTGTTCAGTCGCACAGTCGAGTCCAACTCTTTGCGACCCCATGGACAAAGTCACACCAGGCCCTCCTGTCTTCCACCATCCTCCGAAGTCTGCTCAAATTCGTGTTTGTTACATCAGTAATGCTGTCCAGCCATCTCATCTTTTGCCGTCCCCTTCTTCTTTTGCCCTCTGTCTTTCCCAGCATCAGGGTCTTCTCCAGGGAGTGCTCCCTTCTCATTGGGTGGCCAAAGGATTTGAGCTTCAGCTTCAGCATCTGACCTTCCAGGGAACAGTCAGGGTTGATTTCCCTTAGGGCTTACTGATTGGATCTTCTTCCAGTCCAAGGGACTCTCAAGAGTCTTCTCCAGCACCACACGTTCATATTCTTGGAGTGAACTTGTATCGTGGAGACAGCCTTCAAGTTCCTTCAGTTCTGAAGCTTGATACCAGCTGCACTTAAGAGAGGAGGAGGGACTGTGGCTCTCTGGCAGAGCATCAGCTTGGCATGCAGAAGGTCCCAGATTCAATCCCCGGCATCTCAAAAAGGATCAGGTAGGAGGTGATGGGAAAGGCCTCAGCCTGAGTGAGACCCTCGAAAGCCACTGCTGGTTTGAGTAGACAAGACTGACCTTCACTTGATCTTAGCCAAAAGGCCGAGAAGCGATAGACAAGACTGACCTTGATGGACTAAGGGTCTGATTTGGTCTTAGACAGCTTCATGAGAGGCACTTAGACACGGCAGCTGCTGCATATCCGTTGGGTAATTATTTTATGCATCTGGCTGCTGTCTCCATTCAGAACCCTTCTGTAAGAAAGAGCTGAAATCACCATGCTTTTCCAATAGAGTTTTAAGGGCGTGTGTAGTCAAAATATTGTGGGAGCATGTAGTGGACCACAGAGCTGCAGTTTAGGGATGCAGTATTCTTTTTTCTTTGCTTTTTTTAAAGAAACAGATAAAATATATTTTTTACAATATGTGGCATCTTTTGATAGTATCTTTGCAGAATCCGGCACGGTTCAGAGACATGGACTAATAATAATAATACAAAATGCTAAGCGAGTGCTGAACACTAATCATTGCAAAAGTTTACTGAATTTGCTCTCTATTAACCATAACTATATTTTTATGCGATTAACATTCCATTCTTGCTTGGCGTTTCATATTATCTCTTGTGCGCTTCTCCATTTTTATATAGAGTCAAGGATTCAGCACTGTACCATTTTCTACAGAGATTAATATCTGGAGGCCCCATTCATCATACTTTCCTTTCTGTCAAGCCGTTTTTCCTTGCTGAGGTGGGATTTTGTGTTGGAGAGGGAAGGATAATTGCATTGTGCAGAAACATTTTCTTCGCCAATAGGTGTTCATCATTTAATATTACAGTACTTGTATGTACAGGTGAAAGAGGTCCACTTGTGTGCAGTCTTATGTTAAAGTTATATTGGACTCTCACTTATTTTTGTACGCCATCTAACAAAGTAGGAGCCCAGTAGCATCTTTAAGACCAACAAAGTTTTATTTAGAATGTAAGCTTTCATGTGCTTGCACACTTCTTAAGATGAGGAATGAGGTACATTGAGCAGAGCGACATATAGCTGGTGGGCAGTGATTTATAATGCAAAGTGGTACAAAGTTAAAATCCAGTGGCACCAAAGCAAAATTAACCAATTGAGAAAACCTTTGATCTGGGTAGTTCTAGCGTAGGAAACCAATAAAACAATGACGTGTCAGAATGGGAGAAGAGAATGTCTGTTAACTATTCTATTGCTAGTAAGCCTGGGCCAAAATGAGGGCATTTCTTTCTCAGAAGTTTTTCCCATTCAACTAATTTACCTTTTAACGTGTAACATACATATAAACATCATTCTAGTTTGCCATTAGAAAAAAATACGTTAAAATATAGTGGAAGATGGGTTTAGTATATGTAATGAGATAAACAGCCAATATCCCTTATTTGAGAATGTCAGTACAAAAAAAAACATTATTCTGGTACACTATTCTAAAAGAGAAATACATTGCAATACGGTGGATATATAGCTCGATGAAAGTGGGTTTAGCATCTGTAATGAGATAAGAAACCTATATCCCTGTTCAGTCCTGGGGAGGTGCTTGTTCCAAGTTCCATAATGACTTGTAATTCAGCAGTTTCCCTCTCCATTCTGTTCTTGAAGTTCCTTTGTATTAAAACAGCAGCTGTTTTGCCATCTGTTAGAAATTGTTCTCTCCAGCCCCATTCTGCTTTGTCTGGCAGCTTGAAAAGTGGCATGGTTTGCCCTGGGTTTTGGCTTGGAATTTGGCATAATTGGTGAGCCAGCCTCAACTGGGAAAATACGCCGCAGCTGTGGCTCAGTGGTAGAGCATCTCCTCGGCATGCAGAAGATCCAAGGTTTGGTTCTTGGCATCGCCAGTTCAAAAGACCAGGCAGTAGGTGACGCGAAAGACCTCTGCCTGAGACCCCAGAGAACCACTGCGAAGATGGGCTAAGGGTTGGATTTGTAAGACAGCATTGTGTATTCTACCATTTTCTCCCCATGGCCAGTAAGATATCTATGAACTGCATACCTGCTTGGATGGGGTGGCTGGGTTTAACCCCACCCAGAGCAGACTGTACCACTTTTCCTGCATCCGTTTTCAGAACCACAGCCTCTCCATTCGTCCAGATTAAGTTCCGCTTTAGCCATCCGCATCCAGTTCTTTGCTCCCTCCAGTCCTTTAGATCGAAAGCGAGAAACAAATTACAGCTTTTTGTCATCCGTATATTAGTGACATAGTGGTCCAGTACTTGGAACAAGGTGAGCTACTTGGGGAACAAGATGGAACCTTGTGGGAACCTCATAGGTTGGTGGCCAAGGAACGGAGCTACAATCCCCCAATGCTGTCTTTTGGGGCCAGCGTAGCAAGAAAGATCAAAAACTGCAGTCCTGCTTTAGGCCCATATTAGCTCTGTTGGCAGTCTTGAAAGATATTGGATTCGAAATCCAATAGGGTTTCCCTGCACAGGTGGGGGAGGGGTGGTGGCTCAGTGGTAGAGCATCTGCTTGGGAAGCAGAAGGTCCCAGGTTCAGTCCCTGGCATCTCCAAAAAAAGGGTCCAGTCAAGTAGGTGTGAAAATCCTCAGCTTGAGACCCTGGAGAGCCGCTGCCAGTCTGAGAAGACAATACTGACTTTGATGGACCAGGGGTCTGATTCAGTTTAAGGCAGCTTCGTATGTTCATATCCTGGTTACTATTATCTAATGGTGCTGAGAATTTTAGAGGAACCAACTCGGAATTCATTTGTCTCTGTCGATAGGCTACATGTGTCACCTGCTTAGGTGAACACACCAGGTTTTCTCCCATACCCCGGTTGCAGTCAAGACTAGAAAGGATCCAGGCAACTGGTTCTGTCCAGGAATTTGTGGAGTTGTGCGGCCAGCACTTTTTCTAAAACTGCTCCGAAATGGCATGCTGGAAACTCAGTTGGTAGCTGTTCAGATCATAAGAACATAAGAGAAGCCATGAAGCTGGCTATGCGAATTGGCACACTATCGGCCGGTCTCGAATTTGCCCTTTTTGGGCAAACTTATTGAGAGGGCAGTGGCGATGCAGCTACAGAGTTTCCTGGAGGATGCTTCTGTCCTTGACTCCTACCAGTCTGGTTTTCGCCCGGGCCATGGGACGGAGACGGTGCTGGTCGCCCTGGTGGATGACCTTCAGCGGCATCTGGATCAAGGCGGCTCGGCAGTGCTGATGTTGTTGGACCTATCGGCAGCGTTCGATATGGTCGACCATCGGCTTCTGGCGTGCCGCCTTGCCGACGCAGGGATTCAGGGGCTGGCCTTGCAATGGCTTTCCTCTTTCCTTGACGGTCGGGGACAAAGGGTGGCGATTCGGGAGGAACTGTCCCAGAGACACACGCTTGACTGCGGGGTGCCTCAAGGGGCGGTACTTTCCCCGATGTTATTCAACATCTATATGCGCCCCCTTGCCCAGATTGCCCGAAGGTATGGGCTGGGCTGTCATCAATATGCTGATGACACCCAGCTCTATCTGCTTATGGACGGACGGCCTGCCTGCGTTCCAGAAAATCTGGACCGGGCGTTACAGGCAGTGGCTAGGTGGCTTAGGCTGAGCGGGCTGAAGCTGAATCCGGCGAAGACAGAGGTCCTTTGCTTGGGTCGCTGCGGCCCGGGAAGGGAAATCCCCCTGCCAGTTTTTGACGGCGCGCCGCTGACAGCGTCGGGCAGGGTCAAGAGCCTGGGGGTGCTATTGGAGCCTTCTCTGACGATGGAGGCTCAGATAGCAGCCACTGCCAAGTCCGCTTTCTTTCACCTTAGGCGGGCGAGGCAGTTGGCCCCCTTCCTGGAACGCGACGACCTAGCAACAGTGATTCATGCTACGGTCACCTCGAGGTTGGACTACTGTAATGCCCTCTACATGGGGCTACCCTTGTGCCGGACCCGGAAGCTGCAGTTGGTGCAGAATGCTGCTGCCCGGCTGTTATTAGGGCTCCCAAGATGGGAGCACATTCGGCCGGGGCTCCGGGATCTGCACTGGCTGCCAGTAATATTCCGAGTCCAGTACAAGGTGTTGGTCATTACCTTTAAAGCCCTATATGGCCTAGGACCTGCCTACCTTAGGGACCGTCTCTCCCCACACGTTCCCCAGAGAGTACTACGCTCGGGTTCACAAAACCTGTTGGTAGTCCCCGGGCCAAAGGAGGCCCGTCTAAAATCCACCAGGGATCGGGCCTTCTCAATAGCGGCACCTTACTGGTGGAACCAGCTGCCGGAGGAGGTGCGGGCCCTGCGGGACCTAGGGCAGTTCCGCAGGGCCTGTAAGACAGCCCTCTTCCGGCAGGCCTACAACACCTAACTGAAGAGGAGAACATCTTGGATGGAACAAAATGCTTTTATAGACCGCTGGTTTTATTTTATCTTGTTTTATCAATTGTGGTTTTAACTGTACTTGTAAATGTTTTAAACTGAATTATGTGAATTATTGTGTGTGAGCCGCCCTGAGACACTTCGGTGAGAAGGGCGGGATATAAGTCCATTAAATAAATAAATAAATAAATAGCCGCCACCACCTCCTGTGGCAGTGAATTCCACATGTTAATCACCCTTTGGGTGAAGAAGTACCTCCTTTTATCCATTTTAACCCGACTGCTCAGCAATTTCATTGAATGCCCACGAGTTCTTGTATTGTGAGAAAGGGAGAAAAGTACTTCTTTCTCTACCTTCTCCATCCCATGCATAATCTTGTAAACCTCTATCATGTCACCCCGCAATTGATGTTTCTCCAAGCTAAAGAGCCCCAAGCATTTTAACCTTTCTTCATAGGGAAAGTGTTCCAAACCTTTAATCATTCTAGTTGCCCTTTTCTGGACTTTTTCCAATGCCATAATATCCTTTTTGAGGTGTGGTGACCAGAATTGTACACAGTATTCCAAATGAGACCGCACCATCGATTTATACAGGGGCATTATGATACTGGCTGATTTGCTTTCAATTCCCTTCCTAATAATTCCCAGCATGGCGTTGGCCTTTTTTATTGCAATCGCACACTGTCTTGACATTTTCAGTGAGTTATCTGCTATGATCCCAGATCTCTCTTGGTCAGTCTCTGCCAGTTCACACCCCATCAACTTGTATTTGCAGCTGGGATTCTTGGCCCCAATGTGCATTACTTTGCACTTGGCCACATTGAACCTCATCTGCCACATTGACGCCCACTCACCCAGCCTCAACAGATCCCTTTGAAGTTCCTCACAATCTTCTCTGGTTCTTACCATCCTGAATAATTTAGTGTCATCTGCAAACTTGGCCACTTCCATCAGTGCTGCCTCTGGAGACCAGAGAGAACAGACCTCCAACATAAGTCATGTGTGTTTCATTATTTACTTTATTTATGCCCCACCTTTCTTCCGGGACTCCTAGATTCTAGTCTGACATTCTAACTACTCCACACCTTGGCTCATAGAATGCCCAAGAGCCATTTAGCCATATTCCTGTGTGCAGAATTCACCAGCAAAGAAGGACAGATGCTAGGCATCATCGAAGGATCTTGTCCACGTCCTCAAGATTCAACAGCTAAAAGGTGTTCATGTGAACCATTTCAGGCATAGTCAGACAGGGCTTGTTTTGTAGGAACTCATTTGCATATTAGGCCACACTCCTTGAACAACAAACCAGCAGGAACTGCTGTTAAAATAAAGAAGAAAAAAAGCCGAGAGTATGAATCTAGGTAAAAGGAAATCTTAGCTGATCTAAGTGTAAGCAATTCTCCCTCCGCACCCCGCCCCCCAACATGCACCATGGTTTTTGTTTTGGGTTCTTCTGTGGACCCAGCTGCAAAATGACACCCCCCCATCCTAATTTAAAATTAAGCTTCCTCCCCAAGTTTACAGCTTGCAGAAAGCCCTGTTTGCAATTAAAGGTAACCCCCTGTGTAAGCAAGAACCCCATGGCACAGTGTTAAAGCTGTAGTACTGCAGCCCTACACTCTGCTCACGACCTGAATTCGATCCCCGGTGGAAACTGGGTTTTCAGGTAACCAGCTTGAGGTTGACTCAGCCTTCCATCCTTCCGAGGTTGGTAAAATGAGTACCCAGCTCGCTGGGGGGAAAGCGCAGATGACTGGGGAAGGCAGTGGCAAACCACCCTGTAAAAGTCTGCCGTGAAAACGTTGTGAAAGCAGCATCACCCCAGAGTCAGAAATGACTGGTGCTTGCACAGGGGTCCTTTCCTTTCCTTTCCTTTCCTTTCCTTTCCTTTCCTTTCCTTTCCTTTCCTTTCCTTTCCTTTCCTTTCCTTTCCTTTCCTCTCCTCTCCTCTCCTCTCCTCTCCTCTCCTCTCCTCTCCTCTCCTCTCCTCTCCTCTCCTCTCCTCTCCTCTCCTCTCCTCTCCTCTCCTCTCCTCTCCTCTCCTCTCCTCTCCTCTCCTCTCCTCTCCTCTCCTCTCCTCTCCTCTCCTCTCCTCTCCTCTCCTCTCCTCTCCTCTCCTCTCCTCTCCCCTCCCCTCCCCTCCCCTCCCCTCCCCTCCCCTCCCCTCCCCTCCCCTCCCCTCCCCTTCCCTTTCTTTAGACTCAGCCTTCCATTCTTCCGAGGTCGGTAAAATGAATATCCATCTTGCTGGGGGGAAAGCGTAGATGACTGGGGAAGGCAATGGCAAACCACCTCGTAAAAAGTCTGCCATGAAAACGTCGTGAAAGCAGCGTCACGCCAGGGTTGGAAGTGACTGGTGCTTGCACAGGGGACCTTTCCTTTCCTGTGTAAGCACCAAGTCTTTACCGATAGGCTCTTGCCTATCTTTAATGTTTGGCCAAGCCAGGCGGAAATAGGGGTAGGAGGTGAAATAATGAGTTAGGTTGTAATTGGCATCAATATGGGTCAGTTCTCTAATCTGCCCGGGAGGCGTTGCTGATGCATCATTTAGGATTAGCTGTTCCTACAACTATTAGTAGGGTTGCCAGCCTCCAGGTGGGTGGCTGGAGATCTCCTGGAATAACAACTGGTCTCCAAATGACAGGTATCAGTTCCCCTGGAGAAAATGGCTGCTTTGGAGAATGGACTGTGTGGTATTATACTTTACTGAGGTCGCTTCCCCCCAACACCAGTTTGGTGCAGTGGTTAAGTGTGTGGACTCTTATCTGGGAGAACCAGGTTTGATTCCCCACTCCTCCACTTGCACCTGCTGGAATGGCCTTGGGTCAGCCATAGCTCTGGCAGAAGTTGTCCTTGAAAGGGCAGCTGCTGTGAGAGCCCTCTCCAGCCCCACCCACCTCACAGGGTGTCTGTTGTGGGAGAGGGAGATAAAGGAGATTGTGAGCCGCTCTGAGACTCTTGAGTGGAGGGTGGAATATAAATCCAATGTCGTCTTCTTCTTCTCTAGCTCTGCCCCCCACCCCCCTAATCTCCAATTATTTCCCAGCCAAGAGAAGGAAGTGCTAAATTTGACCAGAAGACCACTATAATTATGAATGCATTTCCTCAAAATGTCAGAGCTGGTTAGGTAGTCTAGGAATTGTATGGGGAAGAGGGATGAATACTTGAGCTTTTGAGTTGTATGAAATATCTCAAGTTAGGGCTGGCTGCTGAGCAAAAACATCACCAGTTTTTTGCAACTGGAATGGGATATGTTTGAAGAAACTTACCTTTCAGGTATCAATTAACGGTATGTAGCCAAAGGGAGTTCTGTGGTACACTGGAATCCAGAGGAAGAAACAGAAGCAAACCAGTAATGGCAGATAGAAGGAGAATTTGTTTGTGTCTGTTTTAAAAATGCCCCTGGAGAATCACTTTAAAAGCTCACTGGGAATTTTATATTGAATTTCTAACTGAACCTTATTGCCTTTGTCTTCTGTTTTCTTTCCTGGAAGCAGCGGGCATCTCCCGGCAGCTAATATTGAAAGTTACCCGGAATATCTTAAAATTCTGCCTCCTTGAACTTTTGCTCGTTTGTGGCTGTCAGATAAAATGCAGTGTGAATATATCTTTAGAAGACTAATGAATTTGAGGCTTCAGCAATTCTTCATTTGAGAAATGTAGCTCTTGAGTGTGAAAGGCATGAAAGTACTTGTGCTTCCTTTAACTTTTGAGTTCTCTTCCTGAGTGCCATGTAAAAGATGGCCTATAACAACTTCAGGGCTTCATTTGTCCCGAGAAAAAGGTCATTCAACGACACTTGACACATACATGCCAGAAGGAACAGAGGCATGGAAATGTATCTTCAAACTCTTCCGTAGCCGGTTAAATTTTAGTCTTTCCTAAACCTGCAAAAGATTAACACTTGCGTCATGCTGAGTACCAGCAACTGGGGATATTATTTGCTTTTTTTCTGATTTGAAATGAATGATTCTTTCAAAATAATGGAGATGTATGCCGTGTTACGAGAACATCATCATCTCAACACGGCCAGGTCTGTGGAGACTTAAAACCACAGAATGGAGCCATGAAAAAGAGAAGACTTAATTCAGTTTTGCAGGGCCTGTAAAATGAAGATGTTCCACCAGACTTGTAGCTGAGGCAGCAGAGATCTATTGGCCTCCCCAGGCATACCTCTATCTTAACATAAGAACAGAAGAGCAGAAGAGAAGCCATGTTGGATGGGCCATTGTGACACAGAGTCCAACACTCTGTGTCACACAGTGGCCAACCCCCCCCCCCCCAAGTGCCATCTGGAGGTTCACAAGTGGGGCTAGAAGCCCTTCCACTTTGCCCCCCTCCAAGCACCAAGAATATAGAGCATCACTGCCTCAGACAGTTTCAACAATACGCTGTGGATAACAGCCACTGATGGACCTCTGCTCCATATTTTTATTCAGTCCCCTCTTGAAGCTGTCTATGCTTGTAGCTGCCACGGACCTCCTGTGGCAGTGAATTCCACATGTCAATCACCCTTTGGGTGAGGAAGTACTTCCTTTTATCCGTTCTCACCCGACTGCTCAGCAATTTCATTGAATGCCCACGAGTTCTTGTATTGTGAGAAGGGGAGAAAAGTACTTCTTTCTCTACTTTCTCCATCCCATGCATAATCTTGTAAACCTCTATCATATCACCCCGCAGTTGACATTTCTCCAAGCTAAAGAGCCCCAAGTGTTTTAACCTTTCTTCATTTTCTCACAACTGCCCAGTATGATATAGGGTTGTCAGGTCCAACTCAGAAAACACCTAAGGACTTTGGGGGTGGAGCCAGGAGACTTTCCCATTCCCTAAAACAAATAAAAAATACAGCATTGCAGCTCCCTGAATTACAGTCTTCATTTCCTTGTTCCCCAGCAGCTGCACTTCCATGAAATGAAAGTGAACACACGCTGTCACAAAGCAGCCAAAATAAACACAGTTGGCAAGCATACACTTTTGTGATCTCACTGGGGCAATTTACTCATGTTACTGATTTCTTCAGGCCAGTAGGAAAACACCCTTGGGGGTGGTGTTTTCCTCCAATCAAACAGGGGGCTGGAGAGCTTGTCTGCTAGTGCCATCCCCTCTGTAGCTTTCCTCTTGCTGAGTTTTAAAGGCACACACGCATTCAGAAACACAAACAGTTGCAAGTCTCTTCTAAATCTGCCGAGGTTTGGAAGCACATGGTGGTAAGGTGGGGCTTCCCCCTGCCAGCTAGCTGGTTGGCAGTGAAGAGGAGCCTGAAAAACAGGGGGATCCCCTTCCTAGACCTGGGGATTGGGAAGCCTAGTGTGATCGGCCAGGCTGAGAGTTTGTGATGGGCCCAAGGTCATCCAATGAGTTTCCCTGGCAGAAGTGCGGATATGAACTTGGGTCATCCAGGATCCTAGTCCATCCTTCTCTCCCCTATATCGCATTGTTGCCGGGATGAAATGAAGGGGAAGAGCACGATGTAAGCTCATTTGGATCCCTATTATGCAGACAATGGGATATAAACATTTAAATAAACTATGTGTACTGCAGTCCATTTGTCTTTATTAGGAACTACAGTGTTTACAATATAATCTTTCTTGACATGTATTTACAGATAGATGCAACTGTTTGTTAATGCATGTAATGCTCTAAGCAGCAAACATTTTAGGAAGATTATTTGATTGGTATTTGTTTAGTGTGTTTCTAACAAAAGGCTGCTTTCTGTTTCGCATTAAAACAATGCTGCGGCCATTAACCAATTAAAATACCATCAGAAGATATTGTGTGTTTGAAAAGGGGGACGTTCACTAATGCGGCTGTGCCCTGAATTATGCCAGATGTTTGGTATGTGCCTAGAATATAAGTAAAAAGACTAATGAAAAAGTGATAGGGAGAAAACCAAAATGGCCTACTGAAGTTTAGTTTTAAAGTCACTATTTTTATCTGAGGGGAAATTAAAGTGCATGTTCGTATAACATGAATTTAAAGCGCGCGCTTCATAAATCATGAAATCAAAGTACTTGTTCATATCAAATGAATAATAATAATAATAATCGTAATGATATTAATTTGTTTTACCTAATTATAGTATCCCCCTTTTTTTGTTTTGTCTTCCCATTCTACTGTGCTGCTGCGTCCATCACCTAAAACTGTGCACATCTCTTCTAGTACATTTGTGTTTCCTTCCCCCCTTTCCCAGTAAGTTAGCTGATCGATATATCTATTTGCCAAGTGTCCCCCCCCACCTGTGTATCTAACTTCACAGATGGGGGCCACACTTATTCAAAACAGATGTTTTGCAAACTGAGAAACCTCCTATGTATGTATAAAAATATTGACATCTTAAAAATATACGTAGGGGTTATAAGAGCCCCATGGCGCAGAGTGGTAAAGCTGCAGTACTGCAGTTGGAGCCCTCTCCTCACGACCTGAGTTTGATCCTGGCGGAAGCCGGGTTCAGGTAGCCAGCTCCAGGTTGACTCAGCCTTCCATCCTTCCAAGGTCGGTAAAACGAGTACCCAGCTTGCTGGGGGAAAAGGGTAGATGAAAGGGTAGATAACCACCCTCCCTCTGTCCTAAACAGCATTGTTGGATGGTGTGATACAGAAGCAGTTATTGTGGTGATGGTGATGAAGTCTTGCTTCTTCAGCTCTGTAGGGTAGGTTTAAAATTAAGCTCCCTCCCCAAGTCTACAGCTTGCAGAAAGCCCTGTTTGCAATTAAAGGTAGCCCCCTGTGTAAGGAAGAGCCCCGTGGCGCAGAGTGTTAAAGCTGCAGTATTGCAGCCCTACGCTCTGCTCACGACCTGAGTTCGATCCCCAGTGGAAGCTGGGTTTTCAGGTAGCCAATTCGAGGTTGACTCAGCCTTCCACCCTTCCGTGGTCGGTAAAATGAGTACCCAACTTGCGGAAAGGGTAGATGACTGGGGAAGGCAATGGCAAACCATCCCGTAAAAAGTCTGCCGTGAAAACGCTGTGAAAGCAACGTCACTCCAGAGTCGGAAACGACTGTTGCTTGCCCAGGGGACTGCCTTGACCTTTAGGGGTTATATTCTCCTTGCAATTTTTGGTGGCATCGGAGGAGCCCGGGAGCCCCACCAGGCCTGTTGGCAGCACACCCCGAGAGCCGCAGCAGGGAGAAAGGGAATCCCCCATAAGTCTCGTGGGCCCACACTTGCACTTTGATAATTCCCACGTCAAGCTTGCTAATCAGCTGAGAAAACATTGGGTTGCTTTTGCCAGACTGGCTGTTTATTCAGAATATGCAGTTAAATTACCAGCCATTTTTCTTCCATCGAGAGTCTTGTGACACCTGAAGTCTAATTGAACTGTGGTCTGCTCTTACCCTAAAACCCTCATGCCACAATAAAACAAATAGTTTCCATGTGGTTTAGGACTAATGTAGTTCCTCCTCTGGTATACATCTTCCGTGGGATCTCAAGGTTGACTGTTCTTTTAAGTGACCGGCTAGAGTTCCTCTGTGTGCTTTTGGTCTCATCCTGATAAATGTGAAGCTTGGCTGGTCTGAATGTTTAAGACCAGAGAACCCTGCACTGCCCTGGATAGTCTTGGCAAAGTCCGATCTCGGAAGCTAAGCAAGATTGACTCTGGCAAGTACTTGGATGGGAGACCTCCTTGGAAGACCAGATGTTGAGTGGCAGGAACAGCTTTATTTGGTCACCTCTCCCAGTAGGGGTCAGTCACCAGAGGTCACCATGACTTTCAGGTGTGTGTCCTTTCTCCTCCCTCCCTCTCTCCCTCCCCCACCCACCCACCCAATTAAAATTAAGACTAGAGACCCCTGGTGTGAAGGATGTTTCTGATACAGCATTGGTCCTAATCATATCTTCAAGAAGTGCTAGTCCAGAGGTGGCCAAACTGTGGCTCGGGAGCCACGTATGACTCTTTCACACATATTGTGTGACTCTCAAAGCATCCACCACTCTGGCAAGCTTGCAGAAGGCATTTCTGTCTTTAAATCACTTCGCCAAGCCAGCTGGTGGCTTCAAGAATGCATTTAAAGTTAAAGTTGTTTTCTTTCCACCTCTCTCTATCTCATAAGGGAAGCCATGTTGGATCAGACCAATGGTCCATCCAGTTCAAAACTCTGTGGCACACAGTGGCCAATACATGTGTGCGTGTATATATACACACACACACACACACACACACATACATGCATACATACACACACACACACATATACAAATATACTGTGGCTAATAGCCACTGATAGACCTCTGCTCCTTATTTCTATCCAATCCCCTCTTAAAGCTGGCTGTGCTTGTAGCCGCCACCACCTCCTGTGGCAGTGAATTCCATGTGTTAATCACCCTTTGGGTGAAGAAGTACTTCCTTTTATCCATTTTAACCAGACTGCTCAGCAATTTCATTGAATGCCCACGAGTTCTGGTATTGTGAGAAAGGGAGAAAAGTACTTACCGTATTTCTCTACTTTCTCCATCCCATGCATAATTTTGTAAAGCTCTATCATGTCACCCCGCAATTGACGTTTCTCCAAACTAAAGTGCCCCAAGGGTTTTAACCTTTCTTCATAGGAAAAATGTTCCAAACCTTTAATCATTCTAGTAGCCCTTTTCTGGACTTTTTCCAGTGCTATAATATCCTTTTGAGGTGCGGTGACCAAAATTGCACACAGTATTCCAAATGAGACCACACCATCGCTTTATACAGGAGCATTATGATACTGGCTGATTTGTTTTCAATTCCCTTCCTAATAATTCCCAGCATGGCGTTGGCCTTTTTTATTGCAATCGCACACTGTCTCGACATTTTCAGTGAGTTATCTACCACAACCCCAAGATCTCTCTCTTGGTCAGTCTCTGCCAGTTCACACCCCATCAGCTTGTATTTGTAGCTGGGATTCTTGGCCCCAATGTGCATTACTTTGCACTTGGCCACATTGAACCTCATTTGCCACGTTGACGCCCACTCACCCAGCCTCAACAGATCCCTTTGGAGTTCCTCACAATCCTCTCTGGTTCTCACCACCCTGAAAAATTTAGTGTCATCTGCAAACTTGGCCAGTTCACTGCTTACTCCCAACTCCAGATCATTAATGAACAAGTTAAAGAGCATGGGACCTAGTACTGAGCCCTGTGGCACCCCACTGCTTACCGTCCTCCACTGCGAAGACTGCCCATTTATACTCACTCTCTGCTTCTTATTAATTAGCCAGTTTTTGATCGACAAAAGGACCTGTCCTTTTACTCCGTGACTCTTGAGCTTACTAAGGAGCCTTTGATGAGGAACTTTATACAAAGCTTTCTGGAAGTCAAGGTAAACAACGTCTATTGGGTCCCCTCCCTCAAACATCTGACATTCATATTTTACAACTCTCAAACACCTGACATTTATTCTATGTGGCTCTTATTATCCTAAGCAAGTTTGACCACCCCTGTGGTATTACAAGGTTTTAGGAACTAATTCATTGTCTCTTTCTGAGAACCCTAAGTTTTCTAAGATTCTGAGAACCCATCTTGGAGAAGGGACTGTACAATAGAGCTGAAGTGTCCTGTCTATAGTCTCCCAGTCCATTTTGCCCCCCCCAAAAAGTTAACATAATGGAATTATGCATTCTAATTCTTTGCACAAAAGCCAAATTCTTGGTACAAGGAAATGAAGGCATCTGTAGTGCATGAAAGGATGTTCATAATTGCTATAGCGAGAATGTGCAATTATTACTAATTCTGGGGAATGCACCTCTGCCCATTGTATTCTTGCATTCGAATTTAAACAGACTGTGCAGTAGCAAAGGACATAAAAAAGTATCAGACCTAAATTCGTCACAGTGTGGTATATAAAGCTTCACTATGCAATAACTGAAATGCTGATAGGTGCTCTGTCTTTTCAAATGGTTCAGTTTTGGAGGAGGTTTTCACTGTGGCATATCTCTATTAACCAAGCACATGGAGCCTGAATTCTATACTTCATTTCCAAGGATTTGAGTCTTCCAAATACAACTTTGCTTACAGCACATGTTCAGAATGGATTTTTTTTTTTAAAGAAACCAGCTGAATGCCTCAGATGCTGGTATTATATCAGATGCAAAACAGATGCGGTATAATCAATAAATCTCATGCTTATATATTTGAGGTTTAATGTGCTACGCTAATTACACCATGTCGCACCTAACCAAGTAATCAGAAAACATATTTCTTTCCTGTTTCACAAGATACGCTTTGCTTCGAGTTCTGAAACTTAATGTGCTCATGTAATTACAGTGTCACAGCTTGGTGAGAGATCTTAAATTAAAAAAAAAACCCTTCTAAATTTTCCTACATTCTAGGCCGGGGGTTGCCAGCCTTTCTGCATGTGGTGGGCACCGCTACAACAGGGTTGCCAGAAAATGGCTGCCACAGGAGGTGAAGCCAGCCACAAAATGTCTGCTGCAGCTTACCTTCAGTCACACAGTGAAGATCCTTGTGCTGCAGTGGCAACTGCTGCCAAAGCAACATTTTTTAAAAATCTTCACAGCCAATCAGAAGAACATACGAACATAAGAGAAGCCATGTTGGATCAGGCCAGTGGCCCATCCAGGCCAACGCTCTGTGACACACAGTGGCCAAAAACCCAAGTGCCATCAAGAGGTCCACCAGTGGGGCTAGAAGCCCTCCCACTGTTGCCCCTCCAAAGCACCATGAATACAGAGCATCACTGCCCCAGAAAGAGAGTTCCAACAATAAGGTGTGGCTAATAGCCTCTGATGGACCTCTGCTCCATTTGCTTATCTGTTCCCCTCTTAAAGCTGTCTATGCTTGTAGGCGCCACCACTTCCTGTGGCAGTGAATTCCACATGTTAATCACCCTTTGGGTGAAGAAGTACTTCCTTTTATCAGTTCTAACCTGACTGTTCAGCAATTTCATTGAATGCCTACGAGTTCTTGTATTGTGAGAAAGGGAGAAAAGTACTTCTTTCTCTGCTTTCTCTATCCCGTGCATAATCTATCTTTTTTGAGGTGCAGTGGCCAAAATTGTACACAGTACTCCAAATGAGGCCGTACCATCGATTTATACAGGGGCATTATGATACTTATAAGAGCCCCGTGGCGCAGAGTGGTTAAGCTGCAGTACTGCAGTCAGAGCCCTCTGCTCATGACTTGAGTTCGATCCCCAGCGGAAGCTGGTTCAGGTAGCTGGCTCCAGGTTGACTCAGGCTTTGATCCTTCCGAAGTTGGTCACATGAGTCCCCAGCTTGTAGATGACTGGGGAAGGCAATGGGTTTTACCTATTGAAAAACTATCCTAAACAAAGAAAAGAAGTTGGTCAATTTAGAGCCAGATTGCTATCTCACTGTAACACCCAGAACAAGCACAGTTGGGCTCTCCAGCGGCAGTTACTTCCTTGGGTTAATTCTCTGTTTCCAGGGTCCCCTTAATGGCTGACAGAAAAAGTCTCTTTTGTGATGTGTGGGCACTGCAGCAAGCTCTGTTGTCCCACTGCTGGCTCTTCGCATCTGCATCTGCGTTGCCCCACCCGGAGTGTTGCCTTAGCTCTGTCCTCCTGGCTGCTTGTGCAGGCCCAAGATGGAGCCTGGATTTCCCAGTCCATCATGGCTTCTGGTTAGGGCTGCTCATAGATGGCGTCTTTCATGCTGGCTGGGGCTGATGGGAGTTGTAGGCAAAAAACATCCGGAGAGCTACTGTTGGCCACCCCTGTGATATAGAGTCCTTCTATGCAGGAGGAATGCAGTTACAGCTCTGGTAGGAACAAGCAGGGAGGCCTCTTAGCCAAGCTGGGGTTTTTGCTGCTTGGCCCCGCAGAGTAAAATGCCCATACTGAAGCTGGCACAGTTGCCCAATGCTTAAGATTACACAGGATTCACTGCCTATGGACAGTAGGCAAGTGGGTAATGTCCATATTGTGTTAGTTCTTGTACCCAGTGTTTTCTGCTTATCACTGAATGTCCAATAGAAACAGTTTTCCCGTGTTCACACAATATAAGCTCATAACAATAAGAGTCTTGTGTCTCTGACACTAGGCCAGAGTTAATGCAGTCCATAGATGGTAACACGAAAAAGGGAGTCCAGGGAGTCTGGAACCAGGGTCACAGTCCATTGAAAGATGGAGGAGGGGGCTCATGCTCACAATGATCCTCTACTGTTGCCCTCCCCCCGGCACTAAGAAGACAGAGCATCACTGCCCCAGAAAGAATGTTCCATCCCTACCTTGTGGCGAATAGCCTATCTACTGCATATGTTTATCTAATCCCCTCTTGGAGCTGTCTATGCTTGTAGCTGGCACCACTTCCTGTAGTGGTGAATTTCATGCTGTATTGTCTATGGCAGGACATGAGTGACTGGCCAAGGTATCATATGGTTGTGAGCGTCTTGAGGCTGGAAACCAAGGCGTAGTGCTAATGGATGAACAGAAGGAAAGGGCAGCTTGATTCCCTTTGTTAGAACGAGACCAACATTTTTTTTTCCCTGATAAGGTTTACAGAGCTCATGGGTGAAGCCTTTTCAACACTGCAGTAATATTTTGCATGCTTCTCAAAGATACTTTCCCCTTCATTGTAGCCTCTAGGCCAGCGTGGTGCAATGTGTAAGAGCAGCGGACTATAATCCAGAGAACTATGTTTTAATTCCTCCTCCCCTTCAACCTGAAGCCTGCTGGGGGACCTTGGGTCAGTCTCAGTTTTCTCAGACCTCTCTCAGCCCCACCTGCCTCACAGGGTGCCTGTTGCGGGGAGAGGAAAGGAAAGGAGATTGTAAACCGCTTTGAGATTCCTTAGGGTAAAGAAAAGGTGGTGTTGGTGTATAAGAACTAACTCCTCCTCTTCTTTCTCCTCCTCCTCCTCTTCTCCTCCTCCTCCTCCATTGGGGTAGCTGTGTTAGAATCATAGAAAAGAATCATGGAATCATAGTTGGAAGGGACCTCGAGGGTCATCTAGTCCAACCCCCTGCACAATGCAGGAAACCCACAAATACCTACCCCAAATTCACAAGACCTTCATTGCTGTCAGATGGCCATCTAGCCTCTGTTTAAAAACCTCCAAGGAAGGAGAGCCCACCACCTCCCCAGGAAGCCTATTTCACTGAGGAACCACTCTTAACAGTCAGGAAGTTCTTCCTAATGTTGAGCCGGAAACTCTTTTGGTTTAATTTCAACCCCTTGGTTCTGGTTCTACCTTCTGAGGCCACAGAAAACAATTCCACACCATCCTCTATATATTAGTATGTTGCCCCAATGAATTAGTTGGTCTCTATGGTTTTGCAGGACTCTTCATTAGGATCATAGCCTTAGTCTTCAATGCGTTTTTTTTTTTTAAACTTATGAGTTTCTGCAGTGTTGATCAATGTTCCCTCTAAGCTGTGGAGTCCTATGAGCAAAATTCTACTCTGTGAGCTACTGGCAGTAAAGTTGTGAGCTACTGCTTAAATTAGTTTGCCCTGGGACCATTTTTCCTGAGCTAAGACAAAAATGTGTGAGCCGGAGGCTTAAAAACTATGAGCTAGCTCACACTAACTCAGCTTAGAGGGAACATTGGTGTTGATATATTTAGATGGATGGTTTGTGGCAGCTTTATGAAAAAGATACGGTAACATGTGTTACTAGGTGCTATAACCTATGCTTTTGCTTTACAAGCTGTAGTGCACAGGTTATTTCTTTATTTTAGAACATTTTTATGCCACTTCTCCAAGAACCTGCCCAAAACAGCTTACAAAATAAAAAAAAATAAAAACAGACAGGGCTTTTATTGTAGCAGGAACTCCTTTGCATATTAGGCCACACCCCTTTTATGTAGCCCATGCTCCAAGAGCTTACAGAGCTCTTAATACAGGGTCTGAAATACAGCCCTGAAAACAGAGCATTGAAAAGGGCTGACTAAAATCCAGCATTTAAAAATCCCAAACCCATCATTTAAAACAACAACTACATAGATCATAAAAGCAGACCACAGACAGGTTGATGCAACCATTTCCAGGCTAAAATGGTATTTTTTTTTTAAAAAATCTGCCTTTTAATTAAAAGGAACATTTATGCCCTGCCACCTAAAACAAATAGCTTTTACAAATAGCTGAGGAAAGAAGGAAAGCGAAAGGTAAAGGTGAAAAGGAAAGATTCACCCAACTGAATGCGGATTTCCAGAGAACAGCAAGGAGAGATAAGGAGACCTTCCTGAAGGAACAATGCAAAGCAATAGAGGAAAATAAAAGAATGGGAAGGACAAGAGATCTCTTCAAGAAAATTGGAGAAATCAAGGGAACGTTTTGTGCAAAGATGACCATGATAAAGGACAAAAATGGTAGGGACCTAACAGAAGCAGAAGAGATCAGGAAGAGGTGGCAAGAATACACAGAAGAATTATACAAGAAGAATCTCAGTGTCCTTGACAACCATGGCAGTGAAATCGATGACCTTGAGCCAGACATCCTGGAGAGTGAAGTCAAATGAACTTTAGAAAGCATTACTAACAACAAAGCGAGTGGAGATGATGGTATCCCAGTTGAGCTATTCAAAGTCCTGAAAGATGATGCTGTTAAAGTGATGCACACATTATGTCAACAAATTTGGAAAACACAAAAGTGGCCACAGGATTGGAAAAGATGGGTTTATATTCCAATCCCAAAGAAGGGTAATGCCAAGGAATGTTCAAACTATCGCACCATTGCACTCATTTCACATGCCAGCAAAGTTATGTTAAAGATCCTACAAGCTAGGCTTCAGCAGTATGTAGATCGGGAAGTACCAGAAGTTCAAGGTGGGTTTTGGAGAGTTAGAGGAACTAGAGATCAAATTGCCAACATTCGATGGATTATGGAGAAAGCACGGGAATATCAGAAAAACGTCTATTTCTGCTTCATTGACTATGCTAAAGCCTTTGATTGTTGGATCACAACAAACTGTGGCAAGTCCTTAAAGAGATGGGAGTACCAGACCACCTCACGTCTCCTGAAAAACCTGTATAAGGGTCAAGAAGCAACTGTCAGAATGGGATATGGAACAACTGATTGGTTTAGAATAGGAAAAGGAGTTCAACAAGGATGCATATTGTCAGCCTGCTTATTTAATTTATATGCAGAGTACATCATGCGGAATGCTGGCCTGGAAGAAGCACAAGCTGGAATTAAGATTGCCGGGAAAAACATCAACAACCTCAGATATGCAGATGGCACTACTCTAATGGCAGAAAATGAGGAGGACCTAAAGAACCTCTTGTTGAGGGTGAAGGAGGAGAGCACAAAAGTAGGCTTGAAACTCAACATAAAAAAAACTAAGATCATGGCATCTGGCCCCATCACACCTTGGCAAATAGAAGGGGAAGACATGGAAGTAGTGACAGACTTCACATTTCTGGGATCCAAGATCACTGCAGATGGTGACTGTAGCCATGAAATTAAAAGACGTTTGCTCCTTGGGAGGACAGCTATGGTGAACCTGGGCAGTATAATAAAAAGTAGAGACATCACCCTGCCAACAAAAGTTCATATAGTCACAGCAATGGTATTCCCAGTAGTGATGTATGGCTGTGAGAGCTGAACCATAAGGAAGGCCGATTGCAGAAGAATAGATGCTTTTGAGATGTGGTGCTGGAGAAGACTTTTGATAGTCCCTTGGACTGCAAGAAGATCCAATCAGTCAGTCCTAAGGGAAATCAACGCAGACTGTTCCCTGGAAGGTCAGATGCTGAAGCTGAAGCTCAAATACTTTGGTCACCAAATGAGAAGGGAGCACTCCCTGGAGAAGACCCTGATACTGGGAAAGACAGAAGGCAAAAAAAAGAAGGGGACGGCAAAAGAGGAGATGTCTGGACAGCGTCACCGATGTAACGAACACAAATTTGAGCAGACTTCGGAGGATGGTGGAAGACAGGAGGGCCTGGCATCCATGGGGTCACAAAGAGTTGGACTCGACTGTGCGACTGAACAACAACAACCTAAAAGAAAACAATGTTAGTCCCAGGTAAGTCTGAAGGTGAAGGGCATTCCATAAGTGAGGTACCACTTATGCAGGTGAATGTTGCTGGTTTAAAATAGGTTGAAATGCTGAGAATCCTAAAAAGCTTTCAGGGAAATAAAGGCAAAAAAACGAAACAAAAAAAAAACGGAAGAAGATTTGGGGGACTTCTTTTGGAGCCGATTGGAGATGCCTTGCAACAGAATTGTTTTCACCTGGCATTGATGCTCACCCCTGTCAAAGAGTTCTAACATGCTCTGTATTCTCACCGTGATGTTAACGAATCAGAGTTGCAACTCTGCAGAAGATCTCCTTTAAAGGACAACACAAGTTCATTTTAAATTCTGTCCAAACCGCTGAAACATGAAGAACATAACTGGTAGCAGATAGCATCAACTTGTATTAGATGTACCTGGCTTGCCATTTTATATTAAGAAACACAGTGATCTAGTTGGGAGGCTTTTTTTGGGGGGGGTTTAATATCAACGCCAAGGAAAGATAAGAATGGCAGAAGGATTGCGAGCAAGGAAGGCAGAAGTGCAATGAAAGATCCAAAGTGAAACGCGAGGTAAACCCAGGACAGGGACGGAAGAAAGGGGTGTCGCGCAGGGAAGCTGGGCAGGTGTAGGCAGCATGTAAAGCTTTGCAGTAGGTCTCCTAAGACTTGGCAAGTGTGTGTAAATTCAAGACTGTGAAATGGCCTAAATGTTCTGGGACAAGAAAGTTACTCGTTTTGAATCATCTCTTTCCGAAGCTGAATCGAGGATGGCACATTTAAGTTGGGAGGAGAAATGCTAAGCCAACTGTAGCTTTAATCTGGTTCCGCGTGCAGTGCTGGGTTTCTGCTCTTTTGTGAGACGTGCTGTCAAGGGTATAAGCAGAAACACTATTTCTTTCCCTTGCTTCTGCGGTGGTGGGAAGTGCCATCAAGTGCAGCCCATTTGTGGTGGCCCCATAGGGCTTTCAAGGCAAGGGACGTTCAGAGGTGCTTCGTCATTGCCTGCCTCTGCATAGCGACCTTGGACTTCCTCGGGGGTCTCCCATCCAAGAACTAACCAAAACTAACCCTGCTTAGAGAGCCAGTTTGGTGCAGTGGTGAAGTGTGCGGACTCTTATCTGGGAGAACCGGGCTTGATTCCCCACTCCTCCACTTGCAGCTGCTGGAATGGCCTTGGGTCAGCCATAGCTATCACAGAGGTTGTCCTTGAAAGGGCAGCTGCTGTGAGTCCTCTCAGCCCCACCCACCTCACAGGGTGTCTTTTGTGGGGGAGGAAGATAAAGGAGATTGTGAGCTGCTCTGAGACTCTGAGTTTCAGAGTGGAGGGCGGGATATAAATCCAATATCATCATCATCATCATCTTAGCTTTCAGAGATCAGATTAGATTGGACCATAAGCCGTGGACTTCTGTAGAATCTTTTGGCTGTGTTTTGAAGTTCAGCTTGAAATTGGATTGGGTTCCTGGCTTAGTTTTAGCAACTGAGTCACCTTTTCTGACTTAACACCCTGAGGTTTGCAAAGGTTTGGTACACTGCAAAAACCAAATGTTATGAGTTTAGTTCATGGAGACATTAGCCAGTTGGTTACTGATGCCCAGGGCTGGCGCATAGGAGTAGGCCAGGGGCACCTACAGGGGCACCGATAGACGCCCCCTCCCCTCACTGCTCTCAGCTTTCCGGGTCTGTGCAGACCCAGGAAGCTGAGAGCAGCAGGGTGGCATGTTGGCATGTGCTCTCCTCTGAGCTGACGTGCTCTCCTCTGCTGATGCCTGAACATTTTTGTAGTTTTGACATTTGTAGCTGAACATTCATGAATGTCTTCCTAATGTTTCTTCACACTGTATTTTCATCATATTTCATTGAGTTATTCATGCACTGTCTTTTCCCCACAGCGGGGCCCCCAAAGCAGCTGATGGCATAGGCTAGGTGGAGAGTGTGTGTAACTGGCCTAAGGTCATCCTCCGAGCTTCTATGGCAGAGTGGGGACTCGAACTTGGGTCTCCCGGATTCTGCTTTGGCATGTTAACCGCTATCTAGCATGGGCAGTGATCCTCCGGAGGGGTATCGTTAGATGTTTCTTACCCCAGGGGAGGGCAGTGGCTCAGTGTTAAGAGCATCTACTTGACATGCAGAAATCTCTGGTATCTCCAGTTTAAAAAAAGGACATCAGGAAGTAGGTGATGGGAAAGAACTCTGCCTAAGACCCTGGAGAGTGGCTGCCGGTCTGAACATATGAAGCTGCCTTCTACTGAATCAGACCCTGGGTCCATCAATGTCAATCTTGTCTACTCAGACTGGCAGCGGTTCTCCAGGGTCTCAAGCTGAGGTTTTTCACGCCTATTTGCCTGGACCCTTTTTAGTTGGAGATGTTGGGGATTGAACCTGGGACCTTCTGCTTACCAAGCAGATGCTCTACCACTGAGCCACCGTCCCTCCCCTGACTGGCAGTGGCTCTCCAGGGTCTCAAGCTGAGGTTTTTCACGCCTATTTGCCTGGACCCTTTTTAGTTGGAGATGCTGGGGATTGAACCTGGGACCTTTTGCTTACCAAGCAGGTGCTCTACCACTGGGCCACCGTCCCTCTGAGTAGGCAGTACTGACTTTGATGGACCAAGGGTCTGATTAATGTGTGTTTGTGTGTATAGCTAATGTGGCGGAACCGGCCCGATTCTGCCTTCAGACCCGGTCCCGTCAGCTCCCTATTGAGTCGCCAACTCCTGGAGGGAGCTATTTCTCCTCCCGCCCCTTGGGCTCGCTGCCACCACCTGCTCAGTCCCGGGGTTCAGATTGAGAGGAACAGGACTCCCAATCCCCCTCTCCAGCTGTGAGGCTAGGCCTCAAGGTCCTCTGCCACCCTGCACTTGGGTTTCACAGAGACCTCAGCGCTTCTTTGGGGCACCCCTGGAGGATTGGCACCTTATCCAACTGCATGCCTTCCTCCTTCCCCGGGGCCCCCTTCTCCAAAACAGCGTGGTCTAAAGCGGTCTGGGGATCTAGGTGGTACAGAGATTGACTGCAGGAGGAGAAATAGCTCCCTCCAGGAGTTGGCGACTCCGTAGGGAGCTGACGGGACCGGGTCTGAAACCAGAATCGGGCCGGTTCCGCCACAGCTAACATTCTTGCGATGTCACCATTATCATGGCAGTGACTGAATTTCAGTGGTGAGTAACTCGGTATGCCTTGAATTATTTAAGATGACATTAACTGTGGGAGGGGAGGACCCAAAGTAAGACTTTGTATTTCCGCTTTTGAACATTGTGCTGGTTTGAGAGATTGGGATGATCTTCTTCGTGGTCTCTGTGCTTCACACTCATGGGATAGTGCGCCTGCGCCGATCCCCGAATCGGTAACTGAAAAAGCCCGGGATTTTTTCGCGCTCGGCGCCAGTGAGCATGCGCACGCGACCCACTGCGCATGCCCACCAGCGCCCGCGCGACAATCCCGCCAGTTCCTTTCTGACCGCCGCGCTAGAGAGGTTCACTTTCTGCTTCCCCGGTCGGTGAGATTTTTCTTCTCTCGTTTTTTGCCCGTTTCGCTGTGTAGATAGTTCCTTAGTTAGTCATAGTGTATAGTTAGTTAGTTAGATAGTGTTTAGTAAAAAAAAAAAAAAAAAAAAAGAAAAGCGTTTTTTTCCGTTTGTCTGGCGGCCTTGCCCCTTGGGGCGCTCCGCTTTCGCTTTCCCCCACTTTTCTCTCAGTCGTTTTTAACTGAGAGTTTTTTCTCGGGCGGCTGCTTATGGAAAGTCGCTGGGGGTTTTTCAAGCGCTGTCGTGCTTGCGGCAAGAAGATCGCCCCTCCGGACGGCCATTCCCTTTGCCTGCTGTGCCTTGGAGAAACGCACAGGGTAGAGTCGTGTCCGCATTGCCTTCGGTTCTCTAAACAGACTAGAAAGAACCGCGCGGCTCGATTATCGGCGGCACTGACTGAATCGGCGCTTCGGCCTCATCGACCGATGGAGTCATCGGCACCGAAGTCGACCGACACCCCGGCACAGGAGCTCGCATCGGCCGATGCCGCTCCGATATTGACTTTGGATCTGCCGGAGGAGCGTGGCGCTACAAACCGTTCCCACGAGGGTTCGAGTACGCCCGCTGAGAAACGCCGAGAGGACTCGGGGACCCGAGCTCCTAAGAAGGCGAAGACGAAGTCGAAGGAGAAGCGCAAGCGACCCCGCACTACTTCCCCGTCGGGCGATGCATCGACTTCGACAAAACCGTCAAAGTCGGCGCGGGTCTCTCCGATTCGGAGTCCATCAGTCCGTCGGCTGTCGGCGTCAGAGCACGAGCCTGAGATCGACCTCACACAACGGTCCTCATCTTCCGGCTCCCGTCGGCGGTCGATCAGTGATTCGGCGTCGGAGGTGGATGCTTCGGCACCGGTCGTAGACCCGCCGTTCAAGCCCCGACAGAGGCGAGAGCGATTTCCCGTTCTCCAGCGCTTCCCGATACCACCATGGGAACAGCGCAGGTGGCAGCCTCCCTACTCCAGATATGAATCCGTTCGTTGGTACCCCGACGAGTATCCAGACTGGGAGCAAGCGTCGGAGTTTTCTTCGATGTCGAGGGTTTCGCATCGATCCCGAAAGGCGTCGGCATCGGTTTCGGTTCCCCCAGACCGTCAGCTGGTTCCGATCGAGACCCCGCTAAGACCACCGCTGACTCAGCTTCCACCTCGAGAATCGACCCCGATGTTCTCGGAGCACTCTACCCAGCGAGACTCCTCTTCGTCGGAGTCGGAAACTGAAGAGCAGGAGTTGGAACCCTCACCGGGTCCCCAAACGGCGGAAGATCTCCCGATTTCGCCGTCGGAGGATCTTAAGTCTTACGGAGACCTCGTGAGGCGAATTGCTGCTACCCTCAAACTGCCTGTAACTCAGCCGGAGCCTGTAGTGGATGACAACGTGTTTGACATCATGCAACGCAACACGTCCACTGCAGTGGCCCTGCCGGTCACCAAGGTGATCCTTCAGGCCATCAAGGAACCTTGGAAGAAGCCTTCTTCGACACCGGTCTCTTCCAAACGGCTGGACCATATGTACAGGGTCCAGGAGGCAGGGGCCGAATTCTTATTTACCCACCCGCGTCCGAACTCGGTGGTGGTCTCATCCTCGTCGAAGGCCAGGAAGGTGCATTCCTCCCCGCAGGACAAGGAGGGCAGGAAGATTGATGTCATGGGCCGCAAGGTTTATTCGGCGGGGGCTCTCGGCATTAAGGTGGCCAACTACGCTGCATGCATGGCCAGATATCAGTATGCAGTGTGGGAACAGCTCTCCCCCTTCCTCTCCTCTTTAAGCGAGGATAAGAAGACGGCGGCAATGAAATTGCAGAGGGAAGGCCTCGTTGTGGCCAGACAGCAGCTGGCCGCGGCGAAACATATGGTTGAGGCTTCAGCCAAGGCTATTACTTCGGCAGTTTGCATCCGCCGGCACTCCTGGCTCAGGTCAACGGCACTCCATCAGGACACCAAGACCTTTATTGAGGACTTACCCTTTGAGGGTGATGGACTTTTCAGCGCCACAACTGACACGGCGCTGCAAGAGTTTGACAAGAGTGTCAAGACGTCTAGGAACTTGGGTGTCCAGTCGTCCTCCAAGTCCCCTAAATCCAAGCAATGGTCCAAACCCTGGTCCAAAAAACCGTACCAAAAGTTCTCCCCGGAGCAGTGGCGTCCTCGTTCTCAACAGCCCGAAAGACCATCCTACTCCGGTAATGGCAGAAACCGTTACGGGGGCCAGCCTTCTAATAAGTCTAAAGGGGCCCGGCCACAGAAGCAGGGGGTTTGACTTCCCGCTGGCACGCGTCATCGCTCCCACCATCGACTCCTCCATCCGTCTACGCCCTTTCCTGCCTGCCTGGGAGTTGATCTCCACAGACAGGTGGGCTCTGTCCATCGTGAAAGAGGGCTACACAATAGAGTTTATTCAGACCCCAGACCAGTCCGTGGTAGTTACCACTCCCCCTTCCCCACCTCTGCTGGCGGAGGTGAACAACCTCCTACAGAAACAAGCCATAGAGGAAGTTCCATTGGAGGCCAGGACAGGGGGTTTTTACTCCCGCTACTTCCTGGTCCCCAAACGGGACGGGGGCCTGAGGCCTATCATGGACCTTCGGAGTCTGAACAAATTTATTCGGTACCAGAAGTTCAGAATGGCCACGCTGCAAACAATCCTGCCCCTCATCAATCAAGGGGACTGGATGGCGACCCTGGATCTCAAGGATGCCTATTTTCATGTCAGCATTCATCCTGCGTTCAGGCGTTTCCTAAGGTTTGCAGTGGGTGCTCGGCATTTCCAATTCAGGGCCCTGCCCTTTGGACTGTCTACTGCCCCTCGGGTGTTCACGAAGCTGATGAGTGTGGTGGCTGCCCATCTTCGTCTGCAGGGAGTCGTCGTCTTCCCATACATCGACGACTGGCTTCTTGTGGCGAGGTCGAGGGAGAGTCTAACAACTCACATTGCTATCACTCTGCGTCTTCTCGGCACCCTGGGGCTGCAGATCAACCTGGAGAAGTCCCATCTCACTCCTTCAAGGACAGTCCAATTCATAGGGGCTCTATTAGACACACAGCAGCATCGAGCTTTTCTTCCTTCGCAGAGAGCGAAGGACATCATCGCTCTGGTACAACTTCTTCGAAGACGGCGGTGGGGCACAGCCCAGCAGCTCCAGCGGATGTTGGGGTTGATGGCTGCGACGACAAGCGTGCTACGCTTCGCAAGACTGCACATGAGAGGCCTACAGTTATGGTTCTTGCGCCATTTTCGACCTCTCAGAGACTCACCTCGAAAGAGGTTCACCATTCCACTGGGGATTCTCCGCTCACTGCAATGGTGGGGAGTAGAGAGCAACATCTGCCAAGGGGCTCCTTTTCATCTGCCGACTCCTACAGTGACCATCGCTACCGATGCTTCCATGTGGGGGTGGGGAGCTCATCTGGAAGATCTATGTGTGGGAGGCAAGTGGACACCAGAACTGAGTCGGTGCCATATAAACTATCTAGAACTGCTGGCGGTTCACTTCGCCCTTCGATCTTTCCGTCCACTGTTAGCGGGAAAGACTGTGGCATTGCTTACGGACAACACCACTGCCCTGTGCTATATAAACAGACAGGGGGGGACTGTGTCTCGCAGGCTATGCTCGCTGGCGATAGATCTCTGGGAGGAGTGCCTCCAGTGGGACATTTTTGTAAAGGCCACACATCTGCCGGGGGTCCTCAACATACAGGCGGACTCTCTCAGCAGGGGGGGAGCCTCCCCACACGAATGGGAACTGCATTGGAGGTTCCTAGAGCCAGTGTTCCAACTTTGGGGCTACCCGCAGTTGGATGTTTTTGCCACAGCGCAGAACAAGAAGTGCCCCTTGTTCTGTGCAAGGGGAGGTGCGGATCCGGCGTCCTTGGGAGACGGACTCCTACTTCGGTGGGAGGGCTGGTTCCTGTACATGTTCCCGCCCTTACCTTTGCTGACGAGGGTGGTTCACAAGCTAGTGCAGGAGAAGCCACGCTGCATCCTAGTGACTCCGTGGTGGCCCCGTCAGAGCTGGTTCTCGATTCTGCTCCAGCAGTCGAGGGGGACCTTTTACCAGTTCCCAGCAGAACCGGACCTGTTGTCGGCCCAGGGCGGGCACGTGCTCCATCACAACGTGCCTCACCTGAAACTGACAGCGTGGTTCATCGACCCCTAGACTTTTCCTCTAGGGTCCAGCAGGTGCTTCAAAGCAGCAGGAAACCTTCCACCCGCGCCTCTTATGAGAGGAAGTGGAAGAAGTTTAGCAAATTTGTAGCTGACTCCCCGTTGCCGCCCGCCTCGGTCGGGCTGTCGGCAATCTTTGAGTTTCTTTTGTCTTTGATGGACGAGGGACTGGTTTTCTCCTCCATCAAGGTCTACCTAGCAGCTATTTCTGCTTTCCATGATTCGGTTGAGGGTTACACTGTTTTTGCTCACCCGCAGTCAAAAAGATTCATGAAGGGGCTGTTTCGCCTCCATCCCCCTTCTAGATCCCCTCCACAGTTGTGGGACTTGACTTTGGTTCTGGACAAGTTGACTCGCCGTCCCTTTGAACCTATGGCAACGTGTTCCCTGCAACTCTTGTCTTGGAAGACTGCATTTTTGGTTGCAATTACTTCAGCACGTCGTGCGGGGGAGCTCATGGCAATGAGGTGTGACTACCCATACCTTGCCTTTCGGGAGGCTGGGGTTTCTTTGGCTCCGGACATTACATTCCTCCCTAAAGTGGTTTCCCAGTTTCACCTTGACTTAGAAGTCTGGTTGCCTACCTTTTTCCCTAACCCTTCCTCGGATGAGGAACGCAGGCTGCATGCGTTGGATGTTAAGCGTGCCCTCCTGTTTTATTTGAGTCGTTCACGGGGGTTTCGTAAGGATAATCAGCTTTTTGTCTCCTACTCTGCCCCCAAGTTAGGGTCCAAGATTTCGTCTCAAAGACTTTCCAAGTGGCTCACTGAGACGATCAAACTTTGTTATTTGTTGGCTAAGAAGCCTTTACCTGGACCTGTTCGTGGACACTCCACAAGGGCGATGGCCACGTCGGTGGCATTCCTCAAGGGCGTGTCCCTGTCTGATGTCTGCAAGGCGGCTACCTGGTCTTCTCCGCATGCCTTCATGAAGCACTACGCGCTGGACGTGCATGCTCAGCAGAGGACTCGGTTGGGAGCTGTGGTGCTACAAGCTGTTTCTTCGGGCTGACCGTCTTCCCACCTCCAGGTATGCTTGCTTGCTAATCTCCCATGAGTGTGAAGCACAGAGACCACGAAGAAGATAGACAGGTTGCTTACCTGTAACTGTAGATCTTCGAGTGGTCATCTGTGCATTCACACTACCCGCCCTCCTTCCCCGCTGCTGACGGTCTCTTTCCAACAAGGGGCTCTCGGCGGTCAGGAAGGAACTGGCGGGATTGTCGCGCGGGCGCTGGTGGGCATGCGCAGTGGGTCGCGTGCGCATGCTCACTGGCGCCGAGCGCGAAAAAATCCCGGGCTTTTTCAGTTACCGATTCGGGGATCGGCGCAGGCGCACTATCCCATGAGTGTGAATGCACAGATGACCACTCGAAGATCTACAGTTACAGGTAAGCAACCTGTCTTTTTTTAGTTCCCATCACGATTACCTGCAATTAATATTGAACGTGCAATAACAACGCTCGCATGCCAATAGATAGTAATAGTTACGTTAAAATCTTTACACATCGAACCAGTTGAGGTGAAGCAGCTACATTCTCTCTTGGGCATGCTGTGAATTGTGTGGTTATGACACACAGACGAGTTCAACGTTAACCGCAGGTCAAGAGTGGTGATAATACAGATATCCCCCCAGATTACTTTTAAAATGTCAATACCACTGCATTCTAATTTGGCGGTGTTGTTCAGCGTGAGTCCGTAGATTACAAGCCAGTTGACGACACGACGTAATTTGATTCCTCATCAGTTGGCTACTTCAGCACTGACAGTTTTCGGCAGGATGTGCAAATTGACTCCACGGAAAATCATTGCGTTTGAAGCGACGTGAAATGTCGCGGAATCTCTGCTTGTGAGTTTGGGGGTGCCTGAATCGCACGTGCGAGTTCGCATTGAATGCTGAAAGGGTTGAGCAACAAACGTGCGTGTGTGAACTAGCCCCTTGCGTGGCACTTATTAGAGGAAATGCAACTTTGGAGAGAAGAGATGATGATTGTGACACAAGACGCTTGTCAGCATAGGAAAGGCGTTAAACTCCTATCTCGCTTGTTGTTTCTGCATTGCAGTTTTTCCTTGGCCTTAATATACCTTCAGATCACATGGAAAAGACAGACGTCTATTTACAAATCAGACAAGGGTATAACCGAGGGTTGCCAATCTCCAGGTGACACCTGGGGATCTCCTGCTGTTACAATTGAACTTTTTCACACAGCCTATGTGATCCGGTATGGAAGCTGGTCAGTTACTGAACAGTAACGGGTTTCTGCTGACATTTCAGACAGACCCAACTCAGTAACTGGTTGCTACCGGAATACTGTTGCCTTTTCACACAGTCCCGCGGCTGTCCCGGTAGTGAGGCATGCCTGAGTCATTACTAACAAAGAGCAGCTTCTTCCAGTTTTCAACCTCTCCTTCCGGGTTGAAATCGGTATGGGGCGCTGTGTGAAATGTCCAGTATCTAATCCGGGAGCAGTTTTCGCACCCTTTTTCGCCCGCTGGCGCGCGATCTCCGGCTTTTTTTTTTTTGGAACGTCGGGCTAAGATTGCTATAGCGCTATAGTGACGTATCACAACAGTATCACCATAGGGATGCCTGGGTTCCATTAAGATGCCAGAGATCGCCGCCGCTGAAACTTGGTAACTTATCTCAATGGAGCTTAGCCATCTCTATGGCGTTGTTGTTGTGATACATCGCTATAGCGCTATAGCAATCTTTGCCCGACGTTCCAAAAAAAAAAAAAAGCCGGAGACCGTGCGCCGGCAGGCGAAAACGGCTGGCGCTGGTGGAAGCGAGATAAAAGCGGAACAGTGTGAAATAGCTCGCTTCAATCACGGAACCCTACCAGGAAAAAAACATGTGTCTGAAAACTCCCATCCATGTCTCGGATTACTGCAATGCGGCACAATACCGACTCCCTTCCGGTTTCCACCAGTAAGTGTGAAAAGGCCCAATTATCTCCACATGACCAAGATCAGTTCCCCTGGAGAAAATGGCTATTTGGGAAGTTGGACTCTATGGTATTATACCCGCGGAAATCTCACTCCCCCCCCTCCCAAATCTCCAAGTATATCCCAACCTGGACCTGGGAACCCAAGAATAACCCCATATTCTTTGGCATTCTAGAGATTTTCAGGCAGACCCCTGTAAACTCAAGTTGTAATGTTGGCTGTAGGCTTGAATTGCATTCTGGTGATCTATATTCTAGCACTATTTCACAGCACAAGAAAGGTTGCAAAGAGTTTAGAACTGTACCTTAGCATTCTGGGCTTCTTGTTCTTAGTCACTTCTGTAATTGACTGAATATATAAACTGTGATCCCAGAAGCTTCATGTACAGGCTGAAATGTTTCTGCGCATACTTTCCAGATTAACTGTTCTGGCTACACCACCCTATTCTCTATGCTTAGCCCGCTAGGACTTTGTCTCTTCAGTCCTGTTTGCCCTGTACGGGTCTAAGCATCTGGGCTCAGAATCATCAGATCATGTATATTCTAATAAATTTATGAAAAGCACACTACCTCAATATCCTAAGTGATACGTATGTTTATATAATTTTAAAAAATGATGATACTGCTAAGTGTACAGAAGATTCAGAATTAATAGTTTCAGCCTCTAGGAAATGAGGATTAACGACGTAACGTTCATCACAATTTCAGTTTCGACTATATTTTGATTATGATTTGTAGTATTGGTTTTCATTGTTGCAGCTGCTGGAATGTAGCGTTCTGATCAAATTTCTGTGCACATAAATCCTAATACCAAAGACTTCATTTAACTATTTCAATACGCCTGCCAGCTGAGATCTTCATCGGCGGACCTTCAAGTGTTCCGGCCTTTTGTGGGTTGGGTAGGGTCTTCTCTGCGGCTGCTCCCTGGTTGCAGAAGACTCATCTTTTTCGCCTAGACGTGAGTAACGGTTTGAGGTTTTATCTGCAGTGTGCCCTAGGCAGCAAATTGTTGAACTTGTGCTCGCTTTGGCAGCACATGTACTGTGTGAACTCAGTCTCAGTGCGTAGTAGAAAAGAGACCAGGTGGGCAAGGAGATCAGAAGGGGAAAATAATAGTGAGGCTAAACAGGGCTGGACGAAGTGAGGTCCTTATTCTCTTTTAAATTGTGGTGACTGTGCAGGGTTTTCAAGGCAAGAGAGAAGTAGAGGTGGTTTGCCCTTGCCTGCCTCTGTGTAGCAACTCTGGACTTCGAAGAAGAAGAAGAAGAAGAAGAAGAAGAAGAAGAAGAAGAAGAAGAAGAAGAAGATATTGGATTTCTATCCCGCCCTCCACTCTGAATCTCAGAGTCTCAGAGCGGCTCACAATCTCCTTTACCTTCCTCCTCCACAACTGACACCCTGTGAGGTGGGTGGGGCTGGAGAGGGCTCTCACAGCAGCTGCCCTTTCAAGGACAACCTCTGCCAGAGCTATGGCTGACCCAAGGCCATGCTAGCAGGTGCAAGTGGAGGAGTGGGGAATCAAACCTGGTTCTCCCAGATAAGAGTCCGCACACTTAACCACTACACCAAACTGGCTCTCCTTGGTGGTCTCCCTTGGTGGTCTCCCATCCAAGAACTAACCAGGGCAGACTCTTCTTAGCTAGCCCGGTCCATCCAGGTCAGGGAACTGGAACGATACTGATCAGTTTTGTTGCCGCTTCTCACCACCTAAGAGTACCATCTTGATTATTTTTAAACAGCTGCTCTAAGCAAGCAAGACCAACAAGTAACGGAACATCTTGGTGACTACTCCCTAATTATGGAACTTCTTTCTCACCGAGGTTCACCTGGATGTGGCACCCTGTCTCGCTTAGGTTCAATTTCAGAGAGTAGCCACGTTGGGCTTCAAGAGAAGAACTAGATTGTAGTTCCGTAGCTCCCTAGAAACCAATAAGTTTTTCAAGATAAAATGTTCTGGAAGGCAAGGTACCTTGCAGCATTGATTCTTGAAAGCTTTCCTGCAACTCCTAATCTTGTTAGTCGCTGTCCTGCTAGTGGACTCAAATCTGGTTGTTCAAGTTTAGGTTGCACTTGTCATTTAGCATCTCCCCCCCCCCCCTCCTCCCAGGTTTGCCAGCTTTAGCTTTTGGGGAGAAGGTCAGGTTTAAAATATCTTAAATGCAATCTACATGTGGCAGCAGCGTATTTGTTATTTTGTTTCTAGTTTTCCATTTGGCTCAGAATGATGCGTGGCGGTTTCCTGCACAGATTCTTCTGTCTCCGAAGGGCTCACAGTCGAAACAATTAACGGGTTTGGTGGATGAGGCCAAATGAATTTTTAAAAGGCTCTCTCTCTCTCTCTCTCTTTTTTTAATGGACAGAACACTGTAAGACGATTAAGCGGCTCAGCTCTGTCCATCATCTCGGTGAAAACAAAACCAGGACGGATGTGGAAATTATCTGCCAAAAAGTGTACTTTTCCTCCTTAGTTCTCCAACAACAGTGCCGTAGCTCTTCCGCAGGCTGCAGGATGGAAGTGAAGAAGACTGCAGATTTATACCCCACCCTTCTCTCTGAATCAGAGTCTCAGAGCGGCTCACAATCTCCTATATGTTCTTCCCCCACAACAGACACCCTGTGAGGTGGGTGGGGCTGAGAGAGCTCTTACAGCAGTTGCCCTTTCAAGGTCAACTCCTACGAGAGCTATGGCTGACCCAAGGCCGTTCCAGCAGGTGCAAGTGGAGGAGTGGGGAATCAAACCTGGTTCTTCCAGATAAGAGTCCGCACGCTTAACCACTACACCAAACTGGCTCTGGGTGGGTAGAGTTTCCACCCCTCACTTTCTGTCTCAGTTGGTTCATTCCAGGGTATCCACTTGCTCCTGCAACTCAGTCCTTTTATTTCATTTTCCCATTGTAACTTAAGTGACATAAACTTGAGTTTAAGTGACATAACTGGTTCTGGGAAGTGCCATGCATTCACAGCTGACTTACGGCAACCCTGTAGGTTTTTTCCAAGGCGAGTGATAAAGAGAGGTGGTTTGCCATTTCCTGCCTGCATAGTGAGCCTGAGTTTGCTTGGTGGTCTCCCAGGTAAGTGCTAACTCAGGCCGACCCTGCTTAATTTCCAGGACCTGACGAGACTGGGTTAGCTATACCTCTCTCAATACTAAGAAATATCCTCAGATACCCATGCCGTGCTGCACATAACAAGTCCCAACAACTGTTGGAAGTAGGGTTGCAGCCCCCGAGTGGGAGGTCCTCTTCGTTCACAGTCTCCTTCTCATCACTGGCTAGCTGACTGGCGGGGGAAACCCCAGCCCCCAACAGCCACCGCCAGGCACGGCATCCCAAATGTGATGGCATCACACAGAAGTGACATCATCAGACTGGGGACATCAGGCGGTGACATCCTGGTATTTTGGTAGAAAAAAGAGGTCAAGGTAGTCCCCTGTGCAAGCACCAGTCGTTTCCCGCTCTGGGGTGATGTCGCTTTCACGACGTTTTCACGGCAGACTTTTTACGGGGTGGTTTGCCATTGCCTTCCCCAGTTATCTCCACTTTCCCCCCAGCAAGCTGGGGACTCCTTTGACCGACCTCGGAAGGATGGAAGGCTGAGTCGACCTGCAGCCGGCTACCTGAACCCAGCTTCCGCTGAGATTGAACTCAGATCGTGAGCAGAGCTTAGGACTGCATTACTGCAGCTTTACCACTCTGTGCCAGGGGGCTCTTTTTTGGTCAAAACTCTAGGGTAAATGTCACGTCGGGGATGTTGAGCCACCCTCCGTCCCCAGAAACCTCCCTTTTACCCTCTGCCGGCGAGTGCTGAAGACCTGGCAACCCTAGTCAGAAGGGGTGTGGCTTGTGGCAGACAGCCTCTCACTCATTGGCTCATTGTTGATGAGTTGCATTGGCTGGGTGAGGCAAAAGCTCAGTCCCACCTATCATGGGGGTGGCATCCTTTAGAGTTCCTTACACTTCCTTGTTGGCAAGTTACAAAAGCTTATTTCTGCCTAAATTCAAAAGCCAGTCTATGCCAGGGCTCCCCAGCGTTGTGTCTGTGAGCATCATGGCACCTGCTGACAGCTTTGCCCAGCAAGGCCACTGGCAATTTTAACTGGCTGTGCAGATTTAAAAAACCAACCAAACAACCAAACAAAAATTGCTTTGGCATCAGTCACAGCTGTCACAGCACAAGGATCTTCACTTTGTGACTGAAGGTATGCCGTGGGAACAATGTTGTGGCTGGCTCCGCCTCCTGCAGCAGCCATTTTGTTGTTGGCTCCGCCTCCTGCGGCAGCCATTTTGTGGCTGTGCCCACCGCAATGTGTCAGAATTCCAAAGGTGCCTGTGGGCTGGAAGAGGCTGGGAATCTCTGGTCTGTGCCTGCTAGGTGGGAGTGTAATGTTCCACTAGTAATCAGAGGTGATTAATGAGGATCCTGCAGCCCACCGTGAAGCACTGAGCTATTCAAAACCTAGAGGGGACTATTTTGTATCAGCGCAGCTTGTTCTTAACCGTATACAGGCACGCACCAAGCCATGTTCATCAAAACGCAGAAAACTTTCTTTTCTGCCTAGACCTTGAGCGCCAGCAGTGTAAAATTTCACGGCCGCTTCGGTCCTTAGACGTTGGCGTAGTTTAAATCGAAGCAGTCACTGCGGAGAGCAGTCAGCGAACGACTTCAGAATCCCACATTGTGGTGTATTCCTTTTGAACTGATGGCAGTTTAGCTCCAGATGTTGGTTTCCTGATCCCAGAGTTGCCCATATACGGAGTCTGGCATTTGCAAAGACCACTCAGCGGGGGTTCCCCTCCCCCCGCTTTCCCGTGACTATAGCTATACAGGGGAATAGCTACCCTTTGTATTCTGGAGGAGGTAAAATTAACTGCTAAAAAAAGAGGTGGGTGCAGAGCTTCAGGCTTAAGCGACGGTAACCTCGGAGTGGAGATTGTTTTTAATTGGGAAAGGAATGGATTCTGGCAGCAAGCCAAGCCCTTGTAAATGCGTTGGGTCCATGCTGGGCACCAGCGATAAAGGGCCTCGTTCTCAGGGGTCCCATCCCGTGATTGAAATTTTCCACTCGAAGCCCACGGTCTCTTTGGAAAATTGGGCTTTCTGCGGTTTTGTTATTAGTAATCTCCTAATTGCTCAGTGCTGGGTTTTTTCTTCTTCTTTGTTTTGTCCTGGAAGCATTCTCATTAGGTAAGACGAATGAGCACATTGATTCAATGCAGCATGTCTTGTGATACCTTTGCTTCCTAATGAAACATCCAGGCAATCAATGGGACCCGAGGAAAGATAGCGGGAGCCCCGCATTTTGGCGCCCCGAGCGTCTGCATCATCCATTAAGAGGAGATGTGCCTCCCTGCTCTCTCCCCCCCCCCCCGGTTCCCCGCCTTTGTATGGTCTCAGGCCATGTCTAAGAGCCTTACTACATTTCTTGATTAAGTTTGCTGGGCTGGATCCTTTCAGCTCCGAAGAAAAGTGGGGGGTGGATTTCTGCCAGTTCTCTTTCTCCCATTTTTAGATGCTCATGTTGTTCCTCACACCATCCCTGGCCTCGTGGTCTTTTGGATCCAACCTAGTATATAGTTGTCACCAATACTCCCTCTAAGCTACAGAGTCTTGAAAGCAACAATTCTACTCCGTGAGCTACCTGCATAAATCAGTTTGCTCTGGGGCCATTTCCCCCTGAGCAAAGACAAAATGTGTGAGCCGGAGGCTAACAAAACTGTGAGCTAGCTCACACTAACTCAGCTTAAAGGGAACACTGGTCATCACTGAAATTATTTAACTCCTGGTTTAAAATCATGATGCCGTTCTGAATGTAGGGGTCATCACAGTGTCGTTCAAACCCACCAAATACCTAGAGCTGTGTCCCCAGCATCTTCTGCAGAACACTAGGGCAGAGGTCTCCCAACAAGTTGCTTAGAGTTGCCAGGTCCCCTCATCCCGGCAGGGGCATTCGGAGGGTGTTCTGGGGGTGGGCAGGATGTCATGATGACATCACATCCGGGTGATACGTTGATGGTGTCAGAGGCGACACTCTGGTTTGGGGACAAAACTCGATGAGTTTTTTGGCTTCAAAGCTATAACATTTGCCCCAAACTCAGAACATCGTCACGCGACATCGTCAGTATGATGACATCACCCGGAAGTCACATGATCCTGGGGATGTCACAGGATGATGTCTGTGGCGGAACCGGCCCGATTCTGCCTTCAGACCCGGTCCCGTCAGCTCCCTATGGAGTCGCCAACTCCTGGAGGGAGCTATTTCTCCTCCTGCCCCTTGGGCTCGCTGCCACCACCTGCTCAGTCTAGGGGTTCAGATTGAGAGGAACAGGACTCCCAATCCCCCTTTCCGTCTATGAGGCTAGGCCTCCAGGTCCTCTGCCACCCTGCACTTGGGTTTCACAGAGACCTCAGCACTTCTTTGGGGCACCCCTGGAGGATTGGCACCTTATCCAACTGCATGCCTTCCCCCTTCCCCGGGGCCCCCTTCTTAACACAGCGTGGTCTAAAGCGGTCTGGGGATCTAGGTGGTACAGAGATTGACTGCCAGCATTTAAACAGTAAAAATATATTTATTTAAAAAGAGAAAAAGATAGGAAAACAAAAACAGTTGCATTTAAAAAGTTAGCACAGCACAGCACAGCTCAGCACCCGTACAGCACACAGCATACAAAGAAAAGTTGATTATAAACGCATCCTGCTGGCCCTGATCTAAACTTGCCCTGTCTTGTGAATTACTTACTTAGTCTGCCTGCCTGGGCCCTCCCAGGCAGGAGCCTCCATTGCTCACCACATGCTCGCTCGAGCGCTGGCTTCCAACTGCCTTTCTCTTCCTGCTAACACACCATTCCAAGAACAAAAGCACTTCCTGCCTCTCTAGGAGATTTTCCCCCTAGCGTTGTTGGTTTGGCTCTGGAAGGGAGGGGGGGAGTGAGGGGAAGGCTACAAAGCCTGCTGAGGGATTTACTGACCCCTGCCAAATGAAGCACCACCACTGACTAAAATGGCGTTTCTCCACAACGTCACTGCTTGAGAGTGGGATTTCTGAAGCCCCCCAAAGCAGAGGAACCCTTGCCCTAACCTGGGGTCTGGCAACCCTAGTGGCACCTGTAAGCCTCTTGGCACCCACCAGCACCTTTCTTGGTGCTGTTTTTAGAAAGTGGGTGAAACCAAGTGGGGCTGCTGCCCAGCAGAGCTTGTGGCGGCGATTGGCTGGGCAGGTTAAAATAACATTGTTTCTATGGCAAATGCACTCATGTTGGTTTTTCTCTCTCTCCCACTGCTTATTCCCATTGTGTTTTTAAGAACAATGCTCCTCTTATCCGGAGGGCATGGGCTTTCTCTCTCTCTCTCTCTCTCTTTGTGGCTCGGCAGGCCATGGTGGCCATTTTGTGGTTATGCCTGCCTCCCCCGTCCTGTCTTAAAATTCCAAAAGTACTGAAAGGTTTGGAAAGACTGAGACCCCTGACCGCCTCTGAACATGGAAGTTCCCTTCAGTCACTGTGACCAGCAGCCATTGATAGATCTTCTCCTCTGTGGCTCTGGCTGTTGTTGTGGTTCAGTTGCACAGTTGAGTCCGACTCTTTGCAACTTCATGGACCGAGTCACGCCAGGCCCTCCTGTCTTCCACCATCCACCAAAGTCCACTTAAATTCATGTTGGTTATATCAGTAATGCTGTCCAGCAATCGCAATTTTTGCTGTCCCCTTCTTCTTTGGCCTTCTGTCTTTCCCAGCATCAGGGTCTTCTCCAGGGAGTGCTCCCTTCTCATTTGGTGGCCAAAGTATTTGAGCTTCAGCTTCAGCATCTGACCTTCCAGGGAACAGTCTGGGTTGATTTCCCTTAGGATTGACTGATTGGATCTTCTTGCAGTCCAAGGGACTCTCAAGAGTCTTCTCCAGTGAGTGCTCCTTTCTCATTGGGTGGTCCAAGTATTTGAGCTTCAGCTTCAGCATCCGACCTTCCAGGGAACAGTCTGGGTTGATTTCCCTTAGGACTGACTGATTGGATCTTCTTGCAGTCCAAGGGACTCTCAAGAGTCTTCTCCAGTGAGTGCTCCCTTCTCATTGGGTGGCCAAAGTATTTGAGCTTTAGCTTCAGCATCCAACCTTCCAGGGAACAGTCTGGGTTGATTTCCCTTAGGACTGACTGATGGGATCTTCTTGCAGTCCAAGGGACTCTCAAGAGTCTTCCCCAGCACCACAATTTGAAAGCATCTATTCGTCTGTGCTCTGTCTAATCCCCCTTTAAAGCTGTTTATTCTTGCGGCCATCGCTGCATCCAGCAGAGACTTCCGCCTCTCCCTTGTGGTGGCACAAATGTGTGCCTCCTGTTCTCAAATCCCGTTTTTGAACAATGCACAGAAAATGAATTTCCTTAGATGAGTGTCGCAGGCTTTCGAGTCCGAGCGTGTGCAGAGGAGGGGGTTAATTAGGAGGATGGAGCAGATCCTGTGGCGGGGCCACCACAAGCAAGCACCCTCGTGCTGTCCCTTGGGACACTCCTGCGTTTGTTTGCATTCTGGGGCTAAGTCATCTTGAAGACCTAAGAACATAAGAGAAGCCATGCTGAATCAGGCCAGTGGCCCATCCAGTGCCTGCATTGACTGACCAGCCTTGACATGCATTCGAAGATGGGCATTTCCTCTGCCGTTCAGAGAGGCAGCAGTTGGGTGGATGTTGCATAAAACCGGAGGTAGGTGGAAGGTCGGCCTCATCGCTTCTGCTCTGGGGACTGGTGGTTCATATTTAGATGAGGGGGCGTTGGCATGGATTCTTGAGAGCTTACAGTTGTATTGGTGTATCCTTGTTGCCTAAATATGTAGGTAAAAGAAGCAGCATCTGGCTTTTTCATGCTTAAAATCACCAAACCATCCTTCAGGCACTGGCGCCTTTTCTCACTGCAAAGTAATGTGTGAATTGACGATTGGGCATCCAGTGTAGCTGGTGGGCAGTATAATCAGGATGGACGAAAGGAAATACTTCTCTTTACACAGAAAGTGATTAAAATGTGGAATTCCCTGCCAGAGGATGTAGTGATGGCCACAGGAATAAACAGCTTTCAAAGATTAGATAGACTCATGGAGGAGAGGTCTATCTGGGTCTACTAGCCAAAGTAATTAAGGGGAACCTGCACATTCACAGGCAGGAAATCTCTGAATCCCAGGAAACGTTCTCATCCCGTTAAGTGTGCCGACTCTTATCTGGGAGAACTGGGTTTGATTCCCCTCCACTTGCAGCTGCTGGAATGGCCTTGGGTCAGCCATAGCTCTGGCAGGAGTTGTCCTTGAAAGGGCAGCTTCAGGGAGAGCTCTCTCAGCCCCACCTACCTCACAGGGTGTCTGTTTTTCGGGAGGAAAGGTAAAGGAGATTGTGAGTATAGGGTGGGATATAAATCCAACATCTTCTAGTCCCTGTTGCTGGACCCCCGGAGAAACTGGCTAGCCATTGTGTGAAGCAGAATGTTGGACTAGATGAATCCCTGATCTGATCCGGTAAGACTTAACTAATGTTCTTAATAAAGGTATTAGATTTGCTAAAACATTTGCTTGTCCTTGTGTCTCAAGAGGGTGTACAGATCCAAGTTTGAAACACAAAGTATAAAACCCCAAATAACCTTCCATCCCTCCAAATGCATGCAGCTTTTGCCGCATTAAAAGCCCTCCCAAATAAAATGGCCGTGGAACACCTCAAAACTTTTGAAGACAACAACCTCCTCAGGGATCCCCCTTCATAGGGTGAGGGCTACTAGAGAAGAAGGCTCCAGTCAGTGCCAAATAGGCTGCCTTAAGCAGAACAGCCGGCATTGAGGTCTTAAGGCCAAAGTCTAATTATATTGTGAAGCAGTAATGCAGATTGAGCAGTGTGCTTGTGCCAGATAGAGTCCCCTCGATACCCTGAGATGTTCTTAGGTTCTTCGGAGGAACAAGCAGTCGCTCAGGTGACATGAAGACGTTTCTTGCCATCTGCTAAATCAATCTGAGAGCATTGCATCTGCTAGCCGTGATACGTAAATCGGTTGTCATAATAAGATAGTGGTCGTTGTTAGAGTGTGGGGTCGCTAACCTCTAGGCAAGGACTGGAGATATGCCAGAATTTGCAGCTGTTCTCCAGACTGCAGAGATCAATTCCTTCTAGGTAAAATGGCTGCCTTGGAGGGTAGAGACTATGGCATTATGCTCTGTTGAGGTCCCGCCTCTCCCAGGCTCCGCCCCCAAGTCTCCAGGGATTTCTCAACCTGGAGTTGGCAGCTCTATTAGAGTGAGGGAGTTGTTTTTTTTTGTGGCCAAGGAAATGGTACAACTACGTGAGTAAAACCTCACAGTCCTTTCACAGTAAAATCCTTTCACTGAGAGTTACCAAAGACGTACTAGTGATGCTCTGTATTCTTGGTGCTTGGGGTGGTGCACAGTGGGAGGGCTTCTAGTGTTCTGGCCCCACTGATGGAGCTCCTGATGGTGTCTGGGTTTTTTGGCCACTGTGTGACACAGAGTGTTGGACTGGATGGGCCATTGGCCTGATCCAACATGGCTTCTCTTATGTTCTTATGACACAGAGCGTTGGAGTGGTTGAGCCATTGGCCTGATCCAACATGGCTTCTCTTATGTTCTTATGTGACACAGACTGTTGGACTGGATGGGCCATTGGCCTGATCCAACATGGCTTCTCTTATGTCTGGGGCAAGTGACGCTCTGTATTCTTGATGCTTGGGGTGGGGCACAGTGGGAGGGCTTCTAGTGTCCTGGCCCCACTAGTTGACCTCCTGATGGCGCCTGGTTTTGTTGGACACTCAGGTGTCTCCCAGTTCTGTTCTTAGAGTCTTTGGTAAGAACATCTTTGAACTAAAACATCTTACAAGTAAAGCTCATCTTGAGCGTCTTCTCTTTTAATAGGCTCCTCGTGTTTGCTAGTCATTTTATTGTACAAAGTCATGAGAAATGGACTGATAGGGTACGGAGAGCAATTGACGGACTTCCTCTTATCTGGAATTTCTGGAGGAACTTGTATATGCAAAGCTAAGGGGGAGGGAGGGTATTTTTGTTAATGCTGATAACCTTTTTGAGGTTGTTCGTGCACATTTTGGCAAAATGCGAATCGTCCTTCAGTAGACAGCCGTGGCTGAGCCAGTTTAATTCTAATTTTACATACAGGATTAGATTCTTATATATGTACATTATGCAGTAATGACTAAAGTTCACGATAGCCATTTGAGGGGTAATAGCATTTATATATTCTATCAGTTTAATAACTCTACAGGGTCAATTGGCCTTTTTTCATATTCCTATTATTATGAAGATTTAATGCCGGATAAAACCAGTTTTCCTAGCACTGTAGTTTTAAGCTGATCAGAATAAGTTTGCTTTGCCTCTTTCACCTTCAGAGACTTGCCTAGAGACTTCTTGAACTGTGGGAAAGCAGTTTGCTGGTGGACATGGAATAAGACAAGAAGAAGACGAAGATGATGATGATAATGATGATATTGGATTTATACCGTGTCCAAGATACCCTTTCAAGGACAGCTGTGCGAGAGCTATGGCTGACCCAAGGCTGTTCCAGCAGCTGCAAGTGGGGAATCAAATGGTTCTCCCAGTTGAGAGTCCGCACACTTAACTACTACACCAAACAAGCCTATGCTGGGGCCAGCTTTGTTAAACTTTACATCAGTCAAGGGATCTGCAGCACCAGCGTGTCAGCCCCTTCTGTGCCTAGTCACAGTATGGACCATCGATGGGATCAGGTCTCCTCTGTTTGTGCACCCTCTGCTGCATTGTGCATAGCTGAGTCAATATTGTATTGTATTTATACCCTGCCCTTCTCTATCTGAAGGAGTCTCAGAGCGACTTACAAATTTCCTTTCCCTTCCCCTCCCCACAACAGACGCCCTGTGAGGTAGGTGGGGCTGAGAGAGCTCTGACAGAAACTACGCTTGAGCAGAACAGCCTTGAGAGAACTTGTAACTGTAAACCACTCAAAACCAGAATATATTCTACTCACCCAACAACAGTCTCTTCCACAGTCTTCAGTCCGTTCAGGCAACACCTTTCTATAATGATGTTTGTCGTCATGTGTCTCGGGTGGAGTCTTCAATTCCAGCGCAAATAGTGTCTATGAGAGAGTAAGGGACTGTCTGCCTGGGTTCTTCACAGTTTCTTGGATCCGGTCCATCATGGAACTTTTCTCTCATAAAATTCTCTTTCTGGAGCCACAGTACAACTATTTCACACACGGATCAAGCTCATGTTAGTTTCATTCTCTGTCCCTTACTCTCTCGTAGACACTATTTGCAATAGAATTCAAGAGAGGCAAAGAACATAGTCAAAACACAGTCCAGGGGTCAATGCACAGTTATCCAGTAGTCCAAATGTCAAAAACAAGTAGGGCAACCCAACAAGTACGAGTCAGGCATATCCAGAAGGTCAAACACACCAAGGTCTAGAACAGGGGTGGCCAAACTGCAGCTCGGGAGTCACATGTGGCTCTTTCCCACATATTCTGAGGCTCTTGAAGCCCCCATCACCTAGTCAACTGGCTTGGAGAAGGCATTTGTCTGTTTAAATCACTTCTCTAAGCCAAGCCAGCCAGCAGCTTGAAGAATGCATTTAAAGTTAAAGTTGTTTTCTTTCTACCTCTCTCTATCTTCCAACATAGATCTGCCTTTCCTTCCTTCCTTCCTTCCTTCCTTCCTTCCTTCCTTCCTTCCTTCCTTCCTTCCTTCCTTCCTTCCTTCCTTCCTTCCTTCCTTCCTTCCTTCCTTCCTTCCTTCCTCCCTTCCTTCCTCCCTTCCTCCCTGCTCTCAGACATCTAATGTTAATAAGCAGTAAGCCCTGTTACTACTAATATTCATGTTTTGTGGCTCTCAAACCTCTGATGTTCAATGTCTTGCGGCTCTCCAACATCTGACATTTTTTTCTCTGTGGCTCTTGCCTTAAGCAAGTTTGGCTACCCCCGGTCTAGAAGGAGGCAAGAGACAATAGCAGGCACACGACGGGGTTATATGCAAGTTGTTCCTTTGCTGGCTCTCCCTTTTCTGGCTGCTTTTGTCAAGAAACCTTGCTGAGTCATCCAGAGACAGGTGCAACTGATGGGTGGGCAAGCGGCCTATGTGGCCGTCAGCCCTGATCCTGCGGTGACTCAAGCTCACAGGCAGTGGTTGAGCAGTGCTGAGCTGCTAGCTGCTTGCTACAACACTAGCCCTCCTTCTCTGACATTCCAAGGGCTCTGGTGACTCTGGGGTTGACTGGGAGGCTGTTGACTGGGAGGCTGCTGCTTAGGCCTGAGGCGGTGGGACTGAGGGTGTAGCTGGCTGGCTTTCATGTGAGACGCTCTTTCTGCACCTTTCTGTTTCTGTCTTGTCCAGCGGGTCTTGGAGCATCCAAGGGATGAGACCCTCTTTTTCCATCTCCTCATCCAAGGAGATGATGTTGAAGAAGATGATATTGGATTTATATCCCGCCCTCCACTCCAAAGAGTCTCAGAGCGGCTCACAATCTCCTTTACCTTCCTCCCCCCAACAACAGACGCCCTGTGAGATGTCGGCAAGCAGACCCACGATGCGCAATAAAATTTCTAGGTGCCCTGTTGACCTGGCACCTGGGATTTGTTGAGCCCTGACATTTTAAGATTGCAAGATATATATATTGCATTGCCACCAGTGCACTGCTTCCCTAGCCAGTAGCGTCTGAACACCTTTAAAGCAGACTTTAAATTTCGGCAATACTGTCCCAGAGTGGATATTTTGAGGACAGTGCCACCGAAGGTAAACACCGTCATTCATTGATTGGATGTAATTACATACAGCATTGCAGCGCTTGCTAGAGTTTATGCAATTTTGTAATTATGTTGGGACTTCTTAAAACTTGGCACAAACTTGCCTTTGGCACAGATTTATATATATATAAAAAGAGAGAGGATTTTTTGCTTGACAGCTAATTCTCCATTGTATCTGGAAGCTGCTTCACTGTGGAACCGGGGCTGCAATTCCCATCTCTTTCTTTTCCCTTGTTTCCCTTGGAAGAGAACCGAGCGATGCAAGCGTTCATTATAACTGTACGTTAAATCACGAGTCTCTACATTTGCAACAAGGGAGGAAAGTGAAAAAGAGCTGGACAGATGTAGCTGTGACCAAACCAGAGAGAAGTGGGCATGGAGACCAACTAGATGCTTGAAGGAAGAAGATGATATTGGATTTATATCCCGTCCTCCATTCTGAAGAGTCTCAGAGCGGCTCACAATCTCCTCTACTTTCCCCCCTATATCTTCTCCCCCCACAACAGACACCCTGTGAGGGGAGTGGGGCTGAGAGGGCTCTCACAGCAGCTGCCCTTTCAAGGACAACCTCTGCCAGAGCTATGGCTGACCCAAGGCCATTCCAGCAGGTGCAAGTGGAGGAGTGGGGAATCAAACCCGGTTCTCCCAGATAAAAGTCCGCACACTTAACTACTACATCAAACTGGCTCTCCAGGAAATGTTACACAGAGCCAGGGTGGGCATGCGCCGTGCACTCCCAGTACAAAATCCCTTGGAAATGTGATGTGATGTTGGCCCCCCAGAACTGGTAGCTTTGCAGGGCAGTTGGACATAACTCAGGACAGAGAGAGAAACAGGGGACATGTTTTGTCAGTTGTGTACCTACCACCTTTGTGAGGCTTCCCTATCGTAGTATTGTCTCACCCCCCCACCCCCCGCTGCTATCCTGGGTGGCTCTGGGCCAGCCTCCCTGCCGACCTCAGAATGGGAAGGAGAGGGAATTCAGCACCTCGGTCCTCTTCCTTCCTTCCCTCCCTTCCTCCATACAAGTGAGCCCAACCTTGCTCTCTCTCACTCTTGGCTCCACTCCCAATCCTTTGGCTCCAATCAGGGTTCAGCTCCACCTCTCCAATCAGGGTTCAGACCTGCTGGACTTGCAGCTGCTGGAATGGCCTTGGGTCAGCCATAGCTCTGGCAGAGGTTATCCTTGAAAGGGCAGCTGCTGTGAGAGCCCTCTCAGCCCCACCCACCTCACAGGTTGTCTGTTGTGGGGAGAGAAGATATAAGAGATTGTAAGCCGCTCTGAGTCTCTGATTCAGAGAGAAGGGCAGGGTATAAATCTGCAATTCTTCTTCTTCTCTTGGAAGTGATAAAAGGAGGGTGGATACCCACTCTCAGGGCTATCTGTCCTTTGTTCTCTTCCCTGGGCTCAGCCTCCCTCCTCCAAATTCTTCTGATCCTGACCCTTCCTGGCTGTTGGCCTCCCCGCTTACAGGGTACCACTTAGCTGTCAAGACCCCCAGCTTCTTCTCTGTCAGTGGTGGGGGTCCACTGACCGGTTGGGGCCTGTCCCTACTAGGCTGGCCACGTCTCCTGCATTCCCTGCTGCCCCCCTCTCTGGGTGGTTTGCCATTGCCTTCCCCAGTCATCTACTACACTTTCCCCCCAGCAAGCTGGGGACTCATTTGACCAACCTCGGAAGGATGGAAGGCTGAGTCAACCTCGAGCCGGCTACCTGATTAGGGAGCAGTTTTTAAATTGTGATTTTAGAGGAGTCCGAGAAACAACCGGAAATTTCGTTCAGTCAAATCAAAATGCTACTTTTTGTGAGGCCCATCCTTCCGGGTTCTTCGTGTCTCTCCGCTGTAATAAAATGCCAAGCTGCAGACCTAGTTAAAGCTTATTTCAGTGGAGGAAGCATGGATTATTATTCTGTTTGTTCAAGTTACTTCTAACCCACCTTTCTCGGCCAGAGGTCCAAGGTGACGCGAACCATGCTGGGACATTAACAGCGAAGGCAGGGGTTTGCTTTGTTCTTGAAATGTTGGCTTTTTCATTCCGCAGCTGCTCTTATAAATGATTTACACCACGGCTATATAATTTGGAGAGCATTGATAAAGAAATGACACCTTGTTGGTACTGACAAGCATTTCTTTTTTTCTTAATTTGTGAGATCGAGTCTCACTGGCTCAGCAAATTGACGGGAGAGTGAAGTGAGTGAAGGACACCAGTAATAATGTTTTCCTACTAGCTGGAAGCAGGAATAGAAAAGAAAGAAAGAAAGCGACTCGGTCTACAAAGCCTTATCTGTGTCAATAAACGTTGCCTCCAGGCAGGTATATAATTAAACAGGAGAGGACTAACTGATGATGGATGTATTCTCAAAGAGCATTCACAGACACCAGGAATGCAGAAGGATTGTCATAAAGTGCACACAAGGTGTATTAATCAAGACTACCCCATGGCTGAAAATACGTCAATATTGCAAATTAAGCCCTTTCCGCGGCTGTTTTTGAACCGTCATTACTTTCTACAAACAGTTAATGTAGGAAATAAAGTTTTCGGCTTCTTTTTCCCATACTTTTTGCCAGACTTTTTATCACCAGCTAGCATACATTTATTTGTATTTATTTATTTAAAGCCTTTGTTAGCTGACTTTCTTTCTTACGGAGCTCAAGCTGGCTTACGACATAGCTAAAATACATAAAATAAAATTAATTACTACTAAATTTAAAATCACACCTTAGGACTGCTAATAAGCTTAATCAAGGGCAAAAAAGGTAGTCCCCTGTGCAAGCACCAGTCGTTTCCAACTCTGGGGTGACGTCGCATCACTGCGTTTTCACGGCAGACGTTTTATGGGATGGTTTGCCCTTGGCTTCCTCAGTCATCTACTCTTCCCCCCCCCCCTCAGCAAGCTGGGTACTCATTTTACCGACCTCAGAAGAATGGAAGGCTGAGTCAACCTTGAGCTGGCTACCTGAACGCAGCTTCCGCCGGGATAGAACTCAGGTTGTGAGCAGAGAGCTCGGACTGCAGTACTGCAGCTCTACCACTCTGCGCCACGGGGCTCTTAATCAAGCACAGCCTTAATAAAACTGCCTTCTAATGATCAAAAGTGAGGGGGTCAGGTGCACCTCCCAGACAAAGTTGTTCCATAATTGTGGCGCTCCCATTCTGTTTTGCCTCCATGCTAGAAAGGAGATGGATGGTATCTAATGACAGATTCTCACCATTAAGGTGCATCAATCTCCAATTCTGACATAGTTATTACTTGTGTTATTGTTCCCGCCCAGCTGAAAGTATTGCGCATGCATGCAACGGAAATGTGATATACTTTTTAAAGGGCATTCTGTTAAAATACAGCCTCTGTAAGAAATGTTGACATTTTACTATTAGGGTTATGTATCGTAACATCACTTCCTGACTTTTTGTGGTTGGCTCCGGCTATTGTGGTTGGCTCCGCCTATAATTAAAATTCCCATCGTTTGCCATTCTGTTTGCGGCCTTGCTCATTACTAACATTATTCCCTTGAGCATCATTTGTGACATTTAGAATTCAGAGTACAAAAGCAAAGGCTCTGGTAATTTTTCTCGCTCACAAATGTAAAATGTAGGTAGCTTTCGAAAGGAGTAAAAATGAAGAAGATGTAACATTTGATCTGCATATGCTGGACTAGAAAGGGTGTTGTGATCTAGGTCCTCAGCCACAGATTCACTTCATTATGGAAGGACACGTGTATAGGAAATACTAGTGCAAGAAACCCCAGGTGGGATAGTTATGACCGGATTTTCTCCCCACCATATTTTATAGCTGAAAAAGACCATAAAACCGCGTTCCATGTTTTCAGCACCACTTTGCCTTCTGATATTCAAGTCGGTTTTCATAAGATAACCTCGGGGTGAACCTCCGCCACTGAAGGCACTGTGGCTTAGTGATAAGAGTCTCTGCTTGGCATGCAGAAGGTCTCAGGTTCGATCCCTGGCATTTCCAGTTAGAAGGCAGTAGGTGGTGGGAAAGACCCTTTTCTGCCTGAGACCTTGGAGAGCCGCTGCCATTCTGAGCAGAAAATACTGCCTTTGGTGGACCGAGGCTCTGATTTAGTAGAAGGCAGCTTCGTGCGTTCATCTCTTCATATTGTGCCTTTTGTTTTTTTTAGCGGCCTCCTCCTGAACTCCACACTTTCTTAGACAAGGGAGAAAGAGCTCTGGTTCAGAAAAGCAGAAGCAGTTCTTAACAATTTGCGAGAAGACAGTAGGCTTCTGAGACTTACTTAACAGCAACATCCTGAGTCCCGTTCTCCCCCCCCCCTTCTTTTCTTTCCCCTTGAGGAATACGCCAGAGTTACAGCAAGGCTTTCTGGCTTTAATGCCACTTTTCGCTGGCCGCCAAAGAAAGCCCCAAACTTAAAGGTCAACAAATGTAGCATATAATTCCATGGACGCCTGAAAAAAACACAAAACCTGCCCAAAGCATCTATCGGCGCGATTTCAGCCCAGCGATGCGGCACAATGTCGGAAGACGTAAGCCGTTCTAATCTGGTGCTTTCAGCGGCTTCAGATCGGGCCTCCTCCGCTCTTTGCCAAGACCCAGCTGACAAGTTCTTCAAAGCAAGAAATCTCTGCGGCGCCTGGCAACGGAGCTCTTCCCAGGTTTCTCAACTGACAGCTGTTTGCTTTGGGTTTATGTACTAGGAAAACAGTTTGGGTGGCGAATAACATCAGCGGCACCATGTTCCAGTCCAGGAATTTTTATTACAATGGATTTAGCTTTGGGCAAGCTGCCACAATCAGCATATTTTGACAAGAAATTCACTGACTGTGTGGTTCCCCACCCCCCCACCCCAATCGCATGCATCATTTATGCTGCAGCATTTATGGATGGCGTAGAGCTGCACCCAATAAACTTTTATGATAGCATAAAATATTAATTTATTGGGAGTTTTGCCCTAGTGATTTTGCTTATCTGTAATCTACAGCAAAACAAAAAAGAAGAAGTCATTACCGGGATACACTAATGAGGTAGCTAGTTTAACAGGATTTTTTTGCTATTAAAAAGTTGTTTTAAGATGTCGCATGTAATGAATACTAGGCAAATAGTATTGCGTGACTGGGCAGCGGGATGCTGTGAGTAACTTGTAACTGTTGTAAATGCATTGTAAATGTCACAAAGTTTGTGGGTCTGTTTCCCAATAGATTTAGTTGTGAAAATAACTAGTTGTGAAAATAACTAGATGCGTATTCATCTAACCAGGAAGACAAAGTTTCATAGGAATTCATTTGTATGTTGTAGTTAAACGAGCAAGATCTTTTTAAAGCCACATTTTAGGTATTTTGTTTTTAAAAAATGTTTCCTTCCTGCTATGGTTTTACCGTAATGTTTTGCCAAATCCCCGTGGTGCAGAGTGTTAAAGCTGCAGTACTGCAGTCCTAAGCGCTGCTCACGACCTGAGTTCGATCCCCGGTGGAAGCTGGGTTTTCAGGTAGCCAGCTTGAGGTTGACTCAGCCTTCCATCCTTCCGAGGTCGGTCAAAGGAGTACCCAACTTGCTGGGGGGAAAGTGTAGATGACTGGGGAAGGCAATGGCAAACCACCCCGTAAAAAGTCTGCCGTGAAAACATTGTGAAAGCAACGTCACCCCAGAGTCGGAAACGACTGGTGCTTGCACAGGGGACCTTTCCTTTCCTTTGCCAAATCTACATCACACTGGTGATGTGATGTCACTTCCGGATGTTCACTGGAACTGAAGTCACGTTGCCGGCGTGGCACCATTTTTTAAACCGTTCAACTGGAGATGCATGAAGCTGCCTTATATTGAATCAGACCATTGGTCAATCAAGGTCAGTCTTGCCTATTCAGACTGGCAGCCGCTCTCCAGTGCCTCTGGCTGAAGTCTTTCCCATCACCTGCCCTCTGGTCCTTTCAACTGGAGGCATCGGCGATTGAACCCTGGACCTTCCGCATGCCAAACAGATGCTCTACCATTTAGCCATGGCCCTCAGCTGGCTGTTGGGCAACAAAGAACTAGTCCCCCTATTTCCAACAAAACTAAATTCTTATAATGTGAAATTGGGTATTTCTCCCTGCTTCAGCGTGATAAAGCCGGCTTCAATGCGGATCTAAAAACTGGTGCTTTGCCTGACTCAGCTCTTTCTCATGAAGACTTCTGTTGTTTTATACAAAACTGTTTGCAAGAAGACTTTCCAGATGAGGGGGGGTGGGTTTGCCGGGGGGAGGGATTGGCTTATGGGGAAATTAATTTAAAAGACCCTGATGGAGCTTGCGTACAGGTCTGTCAGCGTTGACTACTGTATAGCACAGGGGTGGCCAAACTTGCTCACCATAAGAGCCACGTAGAATAAACGTCAGATGTTTGAGAGCTGCAAGACAGGGAGGAAGGAAGGAAGATAGGGGAAGGAGGAGGGAAGGAGAGGTGAAAAGAAAGCAATTTTAACTTTAAATGCATTTTCCAAACGGCTGCCTGGCTTGGCTTAGAGAAGTAAGTTAAAGAGAGAAATGCCTTCTCCAAATTGGCCGATGGGGTGGTGGGGGCCTTGAGAGCCACACAATATGTGTGAAAGAGCCACATGTGGTTCCCAAGCTCCAGTTTGGCCACCCCTGGTTAAAGCGGTTGATGGCTTAGCAGTTATCAGGTGGCATAGTGGTATTCAAAAGCACTTAAGAGAAAAGATTCTCACTGGCAGGAGTATGCTCTGAAAGGCTCCATTTCATCTTACCAGGGGACAGATGAAGCTAAAATAGAAGCCCAAGGTGAGACATGCTTTCTGTGGAATTGGGTTTCCCATTTTGGTGGTTGTCAAGGTTAGATTGTACATGAGACAACTGACTGAAAGAAGTCCTGGGTGAGGAACATATCCAAGGCAGTGAGCGTTCCTGGGGGGGGGGGGGGGGGGGCGGGGTGTGAAGTTAAAAAAAAAATGAAAAGAGACTGATAGCATATCAGGGCCTTTTCAACCACGTCTTGGAGAATATGGAAGGCTTATGTTACTGTTGTTTGGAGGGGTGTTTTTTGTCTTTTATATATTGACAGGCTCTTTATCGGAGGGACAGACACCGTGAAAAGCAAAACAGTGGGGTTTCCCCCCCCCCCACAGTAACTTTTAAGAAAAGGAAAGCCGCTTTATCAATGTGGTCCATAGATCATTTTAACATTTTCTTTTGTCTGTGAGGAATAAACATGGTTTTATTTGTACATATAGAGGCTAAAAGAATGCATTCGTTTTGTGAGTGAAAAGCAAGACTTCCTGAGGTACTGTACCTCACTATGCTGAGGCTAGTAACTTGTCCTGTTAATATACCTTTATTGATTGTTTTTGCTTCATTATGTTGTTGGCCGCAATTCCCCCCCCTGCTTTTGAATTGTCGGTTACCCGTGTCACAGCTATGGGCCCAGAAGCAAGTATTTAAACCACTTGCATATCTAAATGAAATAGAGCGCCCAATCTTGTCAGGTTTTTCCCCTTGTGAACTGTTTAATTCCCTTTCCGTTCACACCTTAACTGTTTTATTGTGTCGTAATCCGCCCTGAGCCCATCTTGGGAAAGGGCGGACTATAAATTCACAAAAGAACTAACTAAATAAATAAATTTTCCTCCATATGAAACTGCCTTTTCCTTGTCTACTTCTGCCTTCAAGTAACAAAGCATTACAGGATAATGATATGTAGGAAAACAAACCTGCGTTTCCTGTCAGTTGAAGAGAGTTGAATACATAACATTGCCAAAGACAAAAAGCAGTGCTGAAGATTCCTTATTTCTTTATGTATCTAAATAGGACAGATAAATGTGCTTTTTAAAAAATAACTTCATTTTTAAAAACTGCAAAATGGTATCATATAAACGCCAGTTTACATTCTCTGTCACTCCTGGTACAGGGTATACGTTGGTATAATAAGAATTGTTAGGAGCATGAATGTTCGGAATTATTTATATGCCCATACCATTAACTAATTAAACTTCAGCACAGTATATTTTTAGAAGTATATTAATTGGTATTTGACGCAGCCGTATTTTAATACTTAGCCCTGCAAAAGCGAGTGATTAGATTCGTCACGTTTTCAGGTAATACTCTCATCTTTAAGACTTGAAAGCCTACCTGTACGCTTTGACAGATGAATCTATTTGCATAGTTGAATTTTACGGATTTCAGCAATAACCTTACGAGGGTGCTGTGCGCATCAAGGGAAGGGATGTGCTGTTTTGGGTAACTTTGAGCACCATGTCATGTTGCAGAATGACAATTTCTGGCCGTTTTTGCACCAGTACTCAGCATAAACATAAACCACATTGTAAATATGATTTACATTCCGATTCGATCTCGATCACCTTCAGTACATAGCGTGGTTCCTTCTGAGATCCTCGAACCCGACCGCACCACCGACCCGACACAGACCTATCTACGCCCATCTTTGCGTCCTGACTCCTTCCACGACGTTGCACTCTCTCCGCTGTACCGTGAATCGGCAACTCAAGTCTCCTCCCATCGGATTCGAATCCGATCACGCTCTCCGCGCAGCCGCCACGACTCCGGTTCCTCTGTCTACTTTGAACAGCAAGACTACTACTCCAGACGGCGATATGAATACTCTCCCCTCTCCAGATCGCCCTCACCTCGACAGGGTCGGTCTCGTCACCATTCCGGTTCGCACTCCGATTGGGACGTCCATCACAGATATCAGGACTCAGGCTCTTACTACCATCGTGATCCCGCTACTCCACGGATCCGTTATGGCGGTTCGCCTCGGCCTCGTTACGCACGCCCAACCCGACGCGAGAACTCACCTCAACTCCACTTCGACCGCCCTTCTCGACTTCGTGACCCTCGAAGCCATTTCGAGTACTCACCCAGACTCCTTAACCGCCTTCTATCATCTGAGCAAGAGGCTGGCTCCTCGAGTCAACAACGGGAGCACCCTCGGTACCGAGACGTGGCCAAACCCCGCACCGCTTCTGCCACTGTATCCGTGGCCCCGGATTCTCGACTTCGGTCTCCTCCCAAGACCTCGGAGCCTGCAGCTCCCATCTCGGAACCGATCGTTCATCCACCCTCTCCCTCCACGGCGGGATCTTCCTCGGGTAGGGAGTCCCCAGCCTCTTCGGATTCGGAAGACCACTCTCCATCTATCCCTTCCGACCCCGCACAACAGCTCCGGCTCTCTCCGTCGGATGCATCCAAGGCGTACCTCAACCTAATTACTTCGATGGCGGAGGCACTGAAAATACCTCTCCAGGCGGACTCCCCCAAAGTGTCGGACATGGTACATGACTTGGTGCAGTCGGACTTTCCGCCCGGGTCCTTGCTTCCGATGTTACCGGTGCACTTGGAGGGTCTTCAGGAGACTTGGGACAAACCTGCCTCCGTACCCCCCACTTCAAAGAGGCTGGACTCCCTCTATCGAGTCCATGCCCCCGACGCTAAGTTCCTCGCCTCACATCCGGCTCCGAACTCTATTATTGTTCATTCTGCCATGAAGACCAAACCCTCCAGACATCCCACGCCTCCAGATCGTGAAGGGAGGAAATTAGACACCTTGGCACGGAAAATCTTCACACTTGCTTCCACCAACTCGAAGCTTAACAATTATCTAGCTTATTTCGCCGCTTATACTTTTAATCTGGCGAACCAATTCACACCACTGATACCTTCGCTTCCTGATTCCTCTCAGAGAACAGCATCAGCCCTGGTTTCTGAGCTCTCCAGGGTCTCCAAACAACAGATTAATTCAATTCGCCATGCGGTCTCCTGTTCCTCCCGCGTCTTCGCTTCCTCAGTTGCCTTGCGTCGTCATGCTTGGCTAAGATCCACAAATCTTCAACCCGACATCAAGCAGAAGATAGAGGATCTTCCCTTCGACGGCCTGGGCCTCTTTCATGCTTCCACTGATGAGGTCTTGTCTTCCGTTGACGATGGTCGTAAAAGGGCCAAGCGCCTGGGAGTATCTCAACCACCTACGCAACCCTTCACTCGCAAACAACCTTGGAAACCATCTTTCCAAAGACGCCAGCGTTCTCCTAAGCAGGCCGAATATTGGAAGAGAAGACCTGCGCAACAAAAGCCTTCTTTCCAGCAAAGGCAGCGCTCTCAGCAGTCTAAAAAATCGTCCCCCCCTACCAAGCAGTCTCTTTGACTTCCCCATACAGTCACCTTACCACACACGTCTCTCCCCTTTCTACAAGACTTGGAGTTCAATTACAACCGACTCCTGGGTACTCACCATCGTACGCCTGGGGTACGCAATAGAGTTCGCTTCGCTACCTCGCCACCACTTCTTTGTCGCTACCCCCCCATCCCATCACCTCCATCAGGAGATTCTGGACTTGCTCCAGAAAAAAGCCATAGAACCTGTTCCCCCCCAACATCGGGGAACGGGGTTCTACTCAAGATACTTCCTGGTCCCCAAGAGGGATGGAGGCAAGCGTCCTATTCTAGATCTTCGGAAGCTGAACAAATTCATCGAGTACAGGAAATTCAGAATGATCTCGCTGCAGTCCATCTTGCCCCTCATTCCAAAGAATTCCTGGATGGCTTCCCTAGATCTTCAGGACGCTTACTTCCATGTGACTATCCGACCTCAGCATCGCAGATATCTCCGCTTTGCGATGGGCCAACATCATTTTCAGTACGTCTCCCTACCATTCGGCCTTTCCACAGCACCCAGGGTGTTTACAAAGTGCATGGCGGTGGTGGCAGCTGCTCTTCGACTCCGCAACATCACAGTCTTCCCTTACATAGACGATTGGCTCCTCATTGCACCAACTCCAGATCAGCTCGAGGCCAATCTCCACGCAGCCCTTCTCCTCCTGGCGTCTCTAGGCCTGAGGGTGAATGTCACCAAATCTCACTTCACCCCCACTCAACATCTCAACTTCATAGGGGCCCATCTCCGCACCTCTATACACCGTGCCTTCCTCCCAGAAGACCGTGCTATGACAATCATCAGCCTTGCCAGGCTGGTCCAGCTACATCCCATCCAATCGGCCCTAACTATTCAACGCCTTCTGGGTCTGATGGCCGCTACTACAGCAGTTCTCTTCGCCAGACTACGAATGAGACCACTTCAGCTCTGGTTCGTACGTGCCTACCGTCCTCATGTGCAACCTCAGAGCACCCTGCTCACCGTCCCCGAGAGAGTCCTTCCCTCTCTCACCTGGTGGACCATCCTCGAGAACCTCCTCGAGGGCATGCCGTTCCTACCAACTACTCCAACGGCTACCGTGACAACAGACGCCTCCATGTGGGGATGGGGAGCCCACTTAGAAGGCAAGACTGTCAGAGGTCTCTGGACTCCTCAGGAGAGGACCCTCCACATAAACTGCTTAGAACTAATTGCGGTACACAGAGCTCTCCAATCCTTCCTCCCGCTCATCGGGGGTCGCCATATCCAGATCTCCACAGACAATATGGCAACAGTCTTCTATGTGAACAAGCAGGGAGGCACCAGATCTCTTCGACTGTGCCGCATAGCCATACTGCTCTGGGAATGGTGTATCAAACACAACATCCACATGACCGCCATCCACCTCCCAGGTGTGGAGAATGTGCTGGCCGACTCACTAAGCAGGCTACGCATAGACGACCACGAATGGTCCATCAATCTGACATACCTTCGTCGGATCTTCACCTGCTTCGGTACTCCCAAGGTGGACGTCTTTGCCTCCAGGGACAATGCCAAATGTCGTCGCTTCTACTGCAGGAAGGGCAACGATGCCTTCCTACATCTCTGGAGGGGTCCCCTCCACTACATTTTTCCGCCAACCCCCCTACTGACACGAGTTTTGACAAAGGTCGCACGGGATGGCACGGACTGCATCCTTATCGCACCGTGGTGGCCACGGCAACCATGGTTCACCAGACTGCTGCAAATGTCACAACACACTTACCGACGCCTCCCGGTCGTGGGAGACCTCCTATCGCAGGCGAACGGCCAGGTACTTCATCACAACCCTCGGGTTCTGGCCCTCACTGCTTGGAGAATACACTCGCCTGCTTCTCCACAGAAGTGACCAATATCCTTCTCAACGCAAGGAAGCCTTCCACCAGACTTTCGTACCAACGCAAATGGAAGCGCTTTTGTTCCTTCGTTGCACCCTATCACCTAACACCTGAAGTAACACCTCTAAACCTGATCCTAGATTATCTCTTATCCCTGCAGAAATCAGGCCTCTGCTACTCTTCACTTAAAGTACACCTCTCCGCCATCTCGGCATTCCATGACACTATCGATGGCAGGACGGTCTTCTCTCACCCCTTATCTAAATCCTTCCTTAAGGGAATGCTGCACCTGCATCCACCTGTTAAACCGTTCGTCCCAACGTGGAGTTTATCCCTTGTTCTTTCCTGTCTCATGAAGGCACCCTTTGAACCCATGGCGACAATACAGCTCAATCTTCTTTCCTGGAAGACAGCATTGCTAATAGCCCTTACCTCTGGTAAGCGGGCAAGTGACTTATGTGCCTTCCGATTTGACCCTCCCTACACCATCTTTCATAGGGACAAGGTGGTCTTACGACCAGATCCTACATTCCTCCCTAAAGTTGTCTCCAAGTTTCATCTATCTACTTCCACTTCGCTACCAACGTTTTTCCCCAACCCATCCGACCAGGGACAGCGATCGCTGCATTCACTGGACGTCAGAAGGGCGTTAGCCTTCTATCTGGATCGCACACAACCTTTCCGTAAGGACCCTAACCTGTTTGTGGCCTACGGCAAACCACGCAAAGGACACAAAATCTCTACCCAGAGACTTTCTAAATGGGTAGTTAGTGCCATCAGGTTGTGTTACGAACTGGCTAAACAGCCTCCTCCCGAAGGCCTTAAGGCCCACTCTACTAGAGCGGTCTCGACGTCTTCGGCCTTTCTACAGGGCGTCTCTCTAGAGGACATCTGTGCGGCTGCATCGTGGTCCTCTCCTTCCACGTTCGTCTCCCATTATGCTTTGGACGTTCGTGCGAGACGAGACGCCTCCTTCGGCCAAGCAGTCCTCCGATCCATCTTCCACTGAAGTATGGTGAGTGTTTTTGGCTTCTGCTTCTAGGTCTTCGACTATGATCTGTTTTCTTATGTGACTAACTATCTTCTTTTACCAGCACCCTCCTCCAGGTTACTCAGCTGGCTAGTCACCCATGTGTGGGACTGCACAGAGACCACGAAGAAGATAAACAGGTTGCTTACCTGTAACTGATGATCTTCGAGTGGTCATCTGTGCAGTCACACACGCCCACCCAGCCTTCCCCGCTGCTGGCTTCCTGTGATGGTTATCTAACTCTGTACTGTGTTTATGTCAGCGGCGGCTGGAAGAAACTGAGTGGAATGGGCGCTCCCCCCCCCCGCTCCAGGCATGCGCTGTCGCTGCCTGCTCCCCAGGGCGGGAGGGGAGCGCGCCAAAAGCGCTATAGGCGAGCTATTGGAACTCCGAGGAATGGATTCATTGCCTGCGGCAAGACCCATGTGTGTGACTGCACAGATGACCACTCGAAGATCATCAGTTACAGGTAAGCAACCTGTTTTTCTCCTCCATTTTATCCTCACAACAGGCTGAGAGCGTGTGACTGGCCCAAGATCACCCAGACAGCTTCTCATAGCACAGGGGTCCCTAACCTCGGGTCCGTGGACCAGTACCAGTCCATGGCCTGTTAGCAACCAGGCCTTCAGTTGTATAATTATTTCATTATATATTACAATGCAGTAATAATAATAATAAGATAACATTGGATTTATATCCTGCCCTTCACTCCGAATTTCAGTCTCAGAGCAGCTCACAATCTCCTTTACCTTCCTCCCCCTGCAAGAGACACCCTGTGAGGTGGGTGGGGCTGAGAAAGCTCTCCCCAGAAGCTGCCCTTTCAAGGACAACCTCTGCCAGAGCTATGGCTGACCCAAGGCCATTCCAGCAGCTGTAAGTGGAGGAGCGGGGAATCAAACCCGGTTCTCCCAGATAAGAGTCCGCGCACTTAACCGCTACACCAAACTAATAGAAATAAAGTGCACAATTATACCATCCGAAAACCATCACACACACATACACGTACCCTGGTCCGTAGAAAAATTGTCTTCCACAAAACCAGTCCCTGCTGCCAAAAAGGTTGGGGACCGCTGCCAAAGCAGACTGGGGATTCGACCTTGGCTCTCTGATATCCCTGTCAGACACTATAATCACTACCCTTCACTGGTTCTCACTCAACACTGGCTCGTTTATTAAGGTAGCGGACTATGCATATAGTCAAAGTGATGGTATTCCCAGTAGTAATGTATAGCTGTGAGAGTTGGACCATAAGGAAGGCCAAGCGCAGAAGAATAGATGCTTTTGAGCTGTGGTGCTGGAGAAGAATCTTGAGAGTCCCTTGGACTGCAAGAAGATCAGATCAGTCAGTCCTGAGGGAAACATGAAACATCAAAATATATGAGTGCTCTCTATATTGGAAGGCCTGCCACTTAAGAGAAGGGCAGGGAGCTGTTCCTGTTAGAACATAAGAGAAGCCATGTTGGATCAGGCCAATGGCCCAACCAGTCTGACACTCTGTGTCACACAGTGGCCAAAAAACCCAGGGGCCATCAGGAGGCCCATCAGTGGGGCTAGGACACTAAAAGCCCTCCCACTGTTGCCCTTCCCAAGCACCAAGAATACGGAACATCACTTGCCCCAGACAGAGAGTTCCAATAATACACTGTGGCTAATAGCCACCGATGGACCTCTGCTCCATGTTTATTCAATCCCCTCTTGAAGCTGTTTATGCTTGTAGCCGCCACCACCTCCTGTGGCAGTTTATACCACGTGTTAATCACCCTTTGGGTGAAGGACTTCCTTGTATCCGTTCTAACCCGACTGCTCAGCAATTTTATTGAATGTCCACGAGTTCTCGTATTGTGAGAAAGGGAGAAAAGTCCTTCTTTCTCAACCTTCTCCATCCCGTGCATAATCTTGTAAACCTCTGTCATGTCATCCCTCATTTGATGTTTCTCCAAGCTAGAGCCCCAAGCATTTTAACCTTTCTTCATAGGGGAAGTGTTCCGACCCTTTAACCTGTTGGCAACAGAGGAGAGGACTTGTAATAATGGGTTTAAATTAAAGGTGGGAAGGTCTCAACTGGATATAAGGGTAAACGTTCTTACAGCAAGAGTTGTTCAGCAGTGGCATCAGCTACTAAGGGAGGTGGTGAGCTCCCCCTCACTGTAGTTAAGTGTGCGGACACTTATCTGGGAGAACCGGGTTTGATTCCCCACTCCTCCACTTACAGCTGCTGGAATGGTCTTGGGTCAGCCATAGCTCTGGCAGAGTTGTCCTTGAAAGGGCAGCTGCTGTGAGAGCCGTCTCAGCCCCACCTACCTCACAGGGTGTCTGTTGTGGGGGGAGAAGATATAGGAGATTGTGAGCCGCTCTGAGTCTCTGATTCAGAGAGAAGGGCGGGGTATAAATCTGCAATTCTTCTTCTTCAGTCTTTAAGCAGCGGCTGGATGCTCTAGGCCAGGCATGGCCAAAGTTGCTTAACATAAGAGCCACACAGAATAGACTTCAGATGTTTGAGAGCCGCAAGACAGGGAAGAAGGGAGGGAGGGAGGAAGGTAGGTAGATGGGAGAGGGGGGAAGAAGAAAGAAGTGGAAAGAAAGCAACTTTAAATGCATTCTCCAAGCCACACAGTCTGGCTTGCTTGGAGAAGTGATTTAAAAAGAGAGCTGCCTTCTCCAAGCTGGCTGATGGGGCGGCGGGGCCTTTGAGAGCCACACAAGCTGCGTGAAAGAGCCACATGTGGCTCCCGAGCCACAGTTTGGCCACCCCTGCTGTAGGCTGATCCTGCATTGAGCAGGGGGTTGGACTAGATGGCTTGTATGGCCCTTCCTGACTCTAGAATTCTGTATCTCGTGCTCTTTCTCTTTTCCCTGCTCTTTTAGGAATATTGAAGAGGGGGCAGCTGGGTGGAGACGTGGCTTTATGCTTATGTATGTGGCCAGTTGCTGCAGCAGCCGCCATTTCCTCTAGCTGTGACTCCGTGTCGGCTTGCAAGGCGGTCCCGCAATGAATATTGAAAGACGCTGACAGACCCTTTCGGCTGCCTGCTCTTTTAGTGCTTGCTGGGAGCGTGCGGTGACTTGTGCGACATGCTGTAGAACCATGCTGGAATCTGAGGCGCATCGAAGTTTGTTATGAACGCATCAGTGAAAAAGAGCAACACAGCAGTATGCCTTTGTATCAGCATCCACGGCAAGTGGCGCACATACTGAGATAACGGTTTAAAGGCAACATAGCTCACGTGTATATGAAAACAGATGGACCCCCTATAAACAGGGGTGTCGAACTCATTTGTTATGAGGGCCGGATCTGACATAAATGAGACCTTGTTGGGCTGGGCTATGTGTGTACCCGTTGAAGATTAGGTAGCAGAGATATAAACTTTATAAAGGACACAAACAAACGCAATTAAAGATTTTTTTTTAAAAAACCCTTTAAAACATGCTTAAAACATTAGCACTTGCTGGTCTTAAAGGTGCTTTCTTTGTATTTCTCCCATGGGCTCTTTCCTTCCTTGCCCAGAGGAACAGGAGGGGGATGAGCCTCAGACAACAGAAGGAAGAGAGGCTTGGCTCAGCTCTGTGATTGAGAGAGCCTGGCAAAGCAAGCTCTCCCTCCTTCCTTCCCAAGGGAGGAGCCTCAGCCAATGGAGAAAACAGAGGTTTTGCTCTGTAGCTCCTGTGCGAATGAGCAAGCCTGGCAAAAGGAAGCTGTGATGCAGAAGAAAGCAAGACGGGAGAAGGAAGCATATGACAGCCAGTTGCTTGGGGGGGTCTGATAGGAGCCCTCCGGGGGCCTGATTTGGCTCCCAGGCCACATATTTGACACCCCTGCCCTATATTTTGTAGCACTAAACTACTAGACTACCCAGTCTGTGTGGATGGGACTGATCCTCTGAAAATTCAGCCCTGTCATGCCCTAAAACATGCATTTCCAAACCACTGCTGCTGTAGCTTCTGTGACTCCAGCTAGTTTCGTAAGGGATCTGCTAGATCAGGTGCTCCTCCAATGTCATGCCTGTGGGTGCCAAGGCACTCCTTGGCATGTTTCCTGGGACCCAAGTGTTTTAAGAAAGTGGGCAGAATAAGGTACAATTAGAGGAAGATTTCACATTTAAACTTCCATGGTCCCAATATCTTGACATTCAGCACCAAAAGGAAAATACAGCCAGAGAGCTCACACCTTTCAAACGACTTATTAAAAGCAACCATTGTAGAAGAAATTGGAATTATACCATGCTCTTTACTCAGGAGTCTCAGAGCAGCTTAGTCTCCTTTCCCTTCTCCCCACCCTGTGAGGTAGGTAGGGCTGAGAGAGCTCTGATGGAAACTGCTCTTGAGTGGAACAGCTCTGAGCATTTATGACTCACCCAAGCTCATACCGGCATATGCAGCTGGAGGAGTGGGGAATTAACACAGTTCTCCCAGATTAGAGTCCGCATGCTTAACCACTACACCAAACTGGCTCTCTCCTTTGTATTTGCAAAGGCCTAACCTCCAAATCGATAAGGAATCACCACTCCCATATTGCCAATTGAAATGGCAAGAGGGTGTTCTACTAGTCGTATCTGAATTTGTGGGAGGCTGTATGAAAATCTAAAGCCTTGGTAACAAAATCTCAGAATATTAAACTTCTCTTTTAAATTAATGAGATGAATAGAATCATAGAGTTGGAAGGGACCTCTAGGGTCATCTAATCCAAACCCCTGCACAATGCAGGAAACCCACAAATACCTATCCCAAATTCACAGGATCTTCATCGCTGTCAGATGGCCATCTAGCCTCTGTTCAAAAACCTCCAAGGAAAGAGAGCCCACCACCTCCCGAGAAAGCCTGTTCCACTGAGGAATCTCTCTAACGGTCAGGAAGTTCTTCCTGATGTTGAGCTGGAAACTCTTTTGATTTAATTTCAACCCGTTGGTTCTGGTCGTACCTTCTGGAGCCACAGAAAACATTTCCACCCCATCCTCTAGATAACAGCCCTTCAAGTACTTGAAGATGGTGATCGTATCACCTCTCAGCCGCCTCCTGGTACTGAATGGTACTGGACCTCTTCTAAAGCAAACCACTTCAACAGCTCAATCCAACCATTTTGTTGGAAACAATGTGGTGAAAGAGAGACCTGTTTTCATTGCTGGTGGGAGTGCTGCAAGACCAAATCCTTTGGGGGTGGGTGGGGGGGAAATCTTGGTTCAGATAGAGCACATATAACAGGTTACAAGAAGACAGAAGGCAAAGAAGACATTGGATTTATATTCCGCCCTCCACTCAAGAGTCTCAGAGTGGCTCACAATCTCCTTTATCTCCCTCCCCCACAACAGTCACCCTGTGAGGTGGGTGGGGCTGAGAGGACTCTCACAGCAGCTGCCCTTTCAAGGACAACCTCTGCCAGAGCTATGGCTGACCCAAGGCCATTCCAGCAGGTGCAAGTGGAGGAGTGGGGAATCAAACCTGGTTCTCCCAGATAAGAGTCCACACACTTAACCACTACACCAAACTGGCTCTCTGTGATCTAACCATCCCAATGTGATGGTGTTAAACCACAAAGTGCCTAACCATCCCAATGTGATGGTGTTAAACCTCTGGGATGATAAAAGCATTCCAAACATAAGGACTTAAACTTTTTATTTTTTTTAAGCAGCTGCAAAGTCCTTAATAGCAGCCTCACGGAAAGATAAGGATCTTTCTTCAGTTCATCTATAGGCCTGATAAACTTTGGGATTTCTTTGATGCAAAATAATAATAATAATAATAATAATAAAAATCAGACCAATTACTCAGTACTGAAAACCCTTTATTTAATTCCTCATTTTAAAAATCCTGTCTACCTTTTTAGATTTTGTGTCAAATAATAAAGAATCTGGTATTCCATTCTTTTATAGTGATTGAGCAATAATATGACCTGATCTTGTTTTCATGCAAACTGTGGTTAAAGAAAAGTCTGTCTGTATTTTGTAGCCTTTTTTAGAATTATACTTGTCCTCCCTCTCTGTTGTTAAGTGTTTTTCGCTGGTTTATGATGCCCCGTTAGTTTATCTGGTTTATTGTTTGTCACTTGTTCTTCCCCTGAGTTTGTAAAAAATAAAAAGGGAGTGGGCAGGAAGCCTCCTGGCTGGCCACTGGAGATTTGATTGGTTGTGCAGATTTTTAAAAATGTTGTTTTGGTAGCAGCTTGCTACCACAGTGCAAGGATCTGTTCTGTGCTTCTGAAGTTAAGCTGTAGCAATCCTTTTTATGGCTGGCTCCGCCTCCTGTAGCGACCATTTTGTTGCAGTGCTCAGCATGCTGCGCCAGAATTCCAAATGCGCCCACAGGTGCAAAAAGGGTTGCAGCCCCCTGTGCTAGATCAACCTTCCCCGCATGTGTAGCGAACTGTCTCTTTACCGATGTAAAAATTCTTGGGGGGAAATTAGATTCTCACTTATGTACAGATACTTAACTATTTCACCTGCCTCCATTCTGTTCTGAAATACAACTGTAGAAGAAAAATAGCTGTTAAATATTATAGTATTCTATTCAGTAACAAAGCAGTTGTTGCTTGTGCTTTGTCACACTTGTTCTGGGACGGGCTCCGTACAAAACAGAGAATTTGAACACACTTCAGATTACGTAAGAAAACAACTTGAGAATAAGAGCACTTAGTTTCCTGTACTTAAGTTTTATATTTTATTGAGCATTAAGACCAATATCTTTCCATAATTAAGTGTATGTGTGTGAAAAGTTTGTTCCCAGTTAAATGTGGAACACGTATAACTTTGGATCAAGGCACATACAAGACTGACCAAAGGGCACACGTGTGCACTTTGGTTTTCATTTGGGGAAAATAGTTATGGCAACAAAGTGTCTTGAGTATTAAACATTAACTTGGTCACAGAAAGCCAAATCAAGTCCTCCCCCCCCCCTTCTGTTTTATTAAGGAATTCCAAAAAACTGGAAGAGTAATGGGCAATAACCTCTACTGTGGTTGAAATACATCTAATATATGTAATATTTGCTGTAGCAGCATGGAAAGACTATAGAGTTGGTGTCTTTGCCAGTGATGCAAATTCTTCTCTAGAGCAGTTGGGAAGTCTTTGGATTGAAGGAAATCTTAGATCCTGTAACTGTGTTTCATGAACGGAAGTAATCATTTAAATATCAAAGAATAAGCCTCCAATTTTCATCTGGGGCGATGGTGTGTGCTTCTATATTATCATTTAGATTTCTCCCATCTGCTGAAATCTCCAACATATAATCGATTTTACTTATAACCGTGTTTATAGCTAAATTTTGACATTGCCCATTACTTTGCACCCCTGGATTATTACATTTTAGTCCTGCTTATAGATTTTAAAGTAATACCCAGAGTTCTATTTTTGATCCATTTTGCAGCCACTTCTGAATATCCTCAATTTGCCAGGTTTTAACCTTTCACAAATCCCAAAGTAAGACTGGGCTGTGCTTATACTTACAAGGATCTCAAATGTATGCAAAGTCCTGATTGTTCAACACAGCAAGAGAATTCACTTTCACAGTCAACAAGTCATCTTACTCAGTAGAACACAAAAGTTAAATGGTCTGTAATTTCAATATTAGCAAGGAAAATACAGTACAAATTACTAAAAAATACTAAAATATAGAATTGTTTTCCAGGCATCCTTGCTACATTAATCGCAGCAGTAACCTGAAATTTGAAACTTTTAATAAAAAGTTCTTAAATATAAATTATATGGCAAATGTACAATACATTGCTTATTCAGTCTTTTAATCCAGTGTTCCGCAGTAGAACGGCAACCTTTCAAAGTTGCCTTTCTTCGTAAGAAAAACCATTCAGAAGTCTTAATCCTTTCCTTTAGTATCATGAATGCGAGTGATCCGAATCCGGTATGCCACTATCTCTGTAGCTTCTGTTACTGCTACTTTCACTGTGGTTGTTTTTATATATATTCATTCCATTGGGTGGGAATATAGTATGTATTACAAACTCCTCCTTGGATACTTGTTCATTGTTCAAAGAGATCATCTGAAAAGAGGTCTCCCTGATTTCTAAGATGGAATTGTCCTTCTTAGTCCCGGCTTCAGCATAGTCGTCTTTTCTCCTCCGGCCTTTGCTGTACGCACAGTTTCTTGAGAACAAGGACCCGTTCCGATGGACGTACCAACAGACCAAAGCAAGCAGCGCAATTGCTACCAGGGCCACTGCACCGCCTATGATGGCCGCTAAGGGCAAATTAGAATTTTTGTACGGTTCTTTTTCTTGTTCGTGGTTTAGGGTGGTTGTAGGGTTGTACATTTTAAGGGGCGCAGTTTCGGTCTCTATGCAAACGGGCGTTTCATCAGACAGGTAGATGTTGCTGGTTTCCATGGGAACCAGGCATACACGGTACGGCGAATCAGGCTCAAGGGCTGTAAGCAGATAGTCGCTCCGGTCTCCTGTAACTATCGTTTCAGTTATAGATCCAAAGACAGGGCTGTGACCCATTTTGAGCCAACTGAGTCTCAAAGCAGTCATGGGTAGTGCAACTCTCCAAGAAATGTGTATAGTTTCTGTACTGACAGACTTTACCACAATGGTAATCGTTTCCTGTACTGGGGTAACCGTTGTTCTATAGCTTCTGTGTATGTTAGGATTCTTTATTTCAGGTGGTTTGGTCACAGAAACTGGCCAGTGTCCTTGTATGGGGTATAAAGTGTTTGGTATTGAAGCAGTTATTTGAATAGTGCTTACAATATCCTCATCTTTGCAGTCAAACAGCTCTGGGCTGAGGTCCTTGATCGCCATCCCACGTACTTTTTCGGGCGCTTGGCACATCAGTCCTCGTACGTTGACCCTGACAGGCAGCGTCTGCAACCAGTCACGGACCCATTTCATTTTGCACCCACAGTGCCAAGGGTTGTTGCGAAGAAATAACTGGGTTATATTGTCCAGGTCATCAAAGACACCCGGAGGTAAATTACTTAGATTGTTGTTGGACATATCGAGTCGATACAGTTGCCGCAGGTATGCAAACGCATTGGGTGGTACGTGATTGATGTGGTTTTCTTGCAGATAAAGCTTTTTCAGATTTGTGCCTGGCAGATTGGTCGGGGCTGCTACAAGGGTGTTCCGGACCAACGAGAGTTCCGTTAGATTGACAAGGTTCATAAACACCTTCTCTCCTAGTCCATGATTGTTTAAGAGATTCCCATCTAAAACGAGGCGTTTTAGATTTGTAAGGTCTTGAAGGGACAGCTCCGAAATCGTGGAAATACGATTATCATCCAAGCGCAGCTCTTCTATTGTTTTAGGCAAGCCCCAGGGAATAGTGCTGAGGTGATTTCGAGAGAGGAAAAGAAGCCTCAGATAGATATTATCCTGGAAGGCTCCGTCCTCGATGCTGACTGCAGAAACAGAATTATCATCCAAATGCAGTTCTTCTAGATATGGAATCTGCGAAAGCGAATCATAAGTAATTGTCCTGATGTTATTTTCCTGTAAATGCAGTTCTTTGATGTACTTTGGGAGGTTGGTAGGGAATTCATCCAAACTGTTGTGGTATAAATAAATCCTTTCCACTTTGATCAAGGTTTTCAAATCGGAAGGAATCCCAGCATTGTTAATTTGATTGTTCTGAAGGTAAAGGGTTGTAGCATCCTCTGGAATCCCAGCGGGAATCGATGTCAAGTCCCGGTCGTTGCAGTAAATGAAACCCGCGTCGCAGCGGCAGACTGAAGGGCATGACTTGGCACTGACGGACTGAGGTGCCATTTTGAGCAGCAGCCCTATCTTGGTCCAAATTAGGATGAAGTTCCAAGTTACGTTGATCATGGTCAGGTTGCAGTGAGGTCTGTCCACAGGTCAGAGGGTGGTTTTCAGCAACCTAGAAAAGAAATGAACCAGGTCAATACTAGAAAGTACCAAATGAGAGCAGTAAGTATGCATTCCTTCGCTGCCAAGGATTTAGTCAGACAGGTTTCTGTCCATGTATACACTCTATGTCCAAGCAAATGTGATTCCAGGTGGTAATGTTTATTTGAGAAAGAAATGTTTGTGTCTTAGTTGGTTTACAGCTTTCTCGTTTGGCCTACTATCAATCAATTCACCTTGTAAAAGGGGCTGCAGATCAGTGGGGAAGCATCTGCTTGGCATGCAGAAAGTACCAGGTTTGATCCCTGAGATCTCTAGTTAGAAGGATCAAACAGCAGGGGATGGGAAAGACCTCTGCCCTGAAAACACTGGAGAGCCGTTGCCAAGTCTGTGTAGACAATACTGACCCTGATGGACCAGTGGGTCTGATTTGATATAAGGCAGAATCCAAATAAGTCTTTCAGGCATGTCTAAGCATGCACCATAATGTTTGGGGCAGTGAAGCTCTGTATTCTTGGTGTTTGGGAGGGGCAACAGAGCCCCACTGATGGACCTCCTGATGGCCCTTGGTTTTTTTGGCCCCTGTGTGACACAGAGTGTTGGACTGGATGGGCCATTGGCCTGATCCAACGTGGCTCCTCTTATGTTATGTTTTTTTCCTGTTTCCCCCTTTGTATTTACATTACGTTTTCACCCAACTTTGATTGGCAGTGTGTGCTAACCTGACAGCAGTTTCCACGAGGAAGAGCTTCAGAAGCCTATTCCATGTGACGAGTTTGCTGACACAGCTCTTTGGACTAGAATCATTCTCTGGAACTAGGGTTACCAACTCTGGGTTGGGAAATTCCTGGGGATTCGGAGGTAGAACCTGGACAGGGGAGGGTTTGTGCAAAGAGAGGACCTCAGAGGGGTGTAATGTCACGGGGTCTTACCCTCCAAGGCAGCCATTTTCTCCAGGGGAACGGAGGGGTCTGTAGTTTGAAGGTCAGTTGTAATTCTGGGAGATCTCCAGGCCACACCTGGAGGCTGGCAACATGATTTGGAACTTACACCACGTGGGCTAACGGGATTAAAAATTTGCCGCTTCAGCCTATTCTATGAACATGCCTACATTGCAATAACGAAGCTCATAGTTAAGTAGTTTCCAAACCCTCCTCGCTTAAGACTTGCCGGGGTTGTTGGTGAGTTAATGGGCAGGAAGGATTGACTCTCGCAAAGTGTGACTGTTGGGTGAGTAATTAGTTCTCTTTTAGTATCTAATAATGAGAGGTGATGAAATGTGTGCAGCACTTCCAAGCTGTTCACTTGGCTGGAGTTGTAATTAAGGAAGCCTGGCTGACTTTTTTAAATGCAGAAGTGCTCTTCTTTGACCTTATGTACAGATTTCATAAACCGACACATGAAAAATTAACAGTGCTGCTTCAGTGAAATAGCACGGAATTTGTCAAATTTTCCGATATAGGGGTGTGGCAATACAGAAGAACAGGTAGATGGAAAGCCTAAACCTCAGTCCTGCAGTCTTTTGACTTCGTGCTGCAAGGCCGGAAAGAATTAGTTGTAGGATTACAACATATTATGTTAAGGCATCATTTAATATAAAGAACAAATAATAATAGTATTTATATTATGCTATTTATAAATATTAAATGGTCTTCTATCCATTCAGTGGCACTAAAATAGTGAAGTCTTAAATAGGGCTGTGTGCTAAACCCATGGAATTAGTCACCTACAAAAGCGCAACTCTTTTTAGGATTGCGTTGGAAGAAAACTATTAGAAATTTTGCTGGTTGTGCAATGTGGTTGTACACTGGAAAGGTCTTTTGTAGTGTAGCTAAAATACAGGTTGAGATTACTAATGGTTATCTAATACTTCACAAATCTCTTAAAACTTTGTTTACTTGATTTCCCCAGTTATCTACACAATTTTTACAGTTTTCTTTCATGACTTAACAAATGAAGTATCTTATTGGTCTTACCTTACTTAAAGATGCGAGAGAACCTATTGTGCTTGCTAAGATCCAGTGGGAATTCACTTTTTTTCCGAAAACCTGTTGACTCGAGGGAAGTTCCTAGTTGAATTCACACAGCTGTACTTCCTTCACGGTAGAAGCCCAAGTGATCCTTGTGGGAGAACAGCTTCCCTGTGTAGGCCCCACTATAGTCAATTAACATTCCCATAAAGTTTTTTTCGCAGTACATCAGGTTGTTGAGGATGAAAAGCTTTAGATTCTTGGAGGACTGGGACTTTGAAGAAGAGGGGAGGTAGTTCCTCTTCCGCTGTTGAAGTCTCTGTGTGAAGAGATCCTTTTGTTTTGGTTTAATACCCTTAACAAAAATTGCCTTCTTTGTAATTCTTACAAGCTCTCCTACATAGCATCATGGTTAGAGACAGTAAACTCAGCCCCACGTTTTCAAAGCCATTCATGATGCTAAGGCTTGGAATGATGACGGCTTCTTCAGAAGACGGAGGGACTAGAATTTTGTTCTGCCCCAAATCCTCCAAGTAGAAGTTTTGAACTATAGGCGTGCCTTGGTAAATCCATGCCTGCTGAGCTGCCCTGTTCATTTAGCACTCGATCAGGGTTTCTGGCTCAGAACGTTTCCTCATTCTGTCTGCAGGCTTCCAGGGCTCACTTATTGTAGAGAGTTTTTATTGAATTCGGAGAATTTCCTTTTTGAAGGGACAAACATGCTAATACCGGTGGGGAGTTTCCTTTCTGGAATTTCACTCAGCCAGTTTCCTGTGAAATCAAGCAAATATTAATTAATCGTTATTGAAAAGAAGTAACTAGCTGTCTAATACAGGGGTGGCCAAACTGTGGCTCAGGAGCCACATGTGGCTCTTTCACACATATTGTGTGGCTCTTGAAGCGTCCACTGCCCCGTTGGCCAGCTTGGAGAAGTCATTTCTCTCTTTAAATCACTTCTCCAACCCAAGCCAGCCAGCAGCTTGGAGAATGCATTTAAAGTTAAAATTGCATTCTTTCCACCTCTCTCTCCCCCATCAGCCATCCATCCATCTATCCATTTTCCTTCTTTCATGGCTCTCAAACATCCGATGCTTATTCTATGTGGCTCTAACGTTAAGCAAGTTTGGCCACTCCTGGTTTAATATGTATCTTCCTCAACATTTTTTAAACGCTGGGAGTTACCGTGAGAAAGTTAATTGAGCGAAGCTGTAAAGCTGTAGTGTATTGCTTTCTCAAGTTCAGCTTTTGAGCTGAGCAAAACAATAATGGAAGGCAGCTTTGATCAACAGACCAGTAACCAACACTGTTTTTTAAATGTGACACGTGACTCTCTGGACGACAAGCTGGAGCCCTGCTTCATGGGAGAAGTTTCTGGTTTTCTGTTTTCAAGAAACAAGACCAGCACTTTAAGATACTTATTTGTCTCCGGCAAACAACCCAGTGCTCCAAATTCTGTCAATTATTGCTGTTGAAAATGCCTCCGAAAGCTTGCCTCTTTGGCATGTGCCAAAACAAGGAACAGACAGATATAATTATAGACATGTGTACTTCAGAATGAGCCATTTGCTTGGAAAGTGAACCTATATTGCATTTGCTGTATCTTGACAAGTGAAGGACTGTTTTGGGAGCAGTGCTATCAAGCAGCCCAGATTCCAACATCATAATGTTTTGTGAAATTTCATGCACGGGGTGCGTTTAATTTGGCCATTCAGGTGACTCTGATTTTTTTTTTTGAAAGCTCAGGTTGACTAGGCTGTTTTGTACACCAGCCATAACCATGCTGTGAAAAGTCACTGAGACTGTTATTATATCCTTACCCCAAATATACAGTTCATTCAACTGAAAATCTAAATGCTGAAACTATGCTGTAGAGTGCAGCTGTAAGCAACCTTATTAGGGAATAAACCCTGTTGAATACAGTGCCATTTATGCCTGAGTAAACATGTTTAGGATTGCTGTATACCTTGAAATTTGTTTCTCTTTCCACATTGGATAGGCTCCAATTAGCCATGAATTTCTGCTTCTGAGAAAGCAAACAATGTAGATAGATTCCTGGTGGCTGCAGCATATCACTGCTTGGTTTATATTGTTCCCAAGTCTGATGCAAGTATTTACATTTTCCTTTCGTTTCCTTATTACAACCGGTCCCATGAAAACGATGGCTTTTCTGTGGTTGGCCATAAGAATCTTGCTAAAATATAATTCTAAAATACTATTTGTGTAGAATTAATCTGATTATTTAGATCAGGAAAGTTTGTTAAACATAAGGGTGTTAATTCTAGATGAAAGTTTACTCACAGTTCTGGCATTTGAAAATACATATGTGGGAGATATTAATTGTAAGTCATATGTATGAACATACGGTACGGATTTTAAAAAAAGAAGCACTGATAAAGTATTATCACTTGAGGTGGAATAAATAAACCTTCAGCCTGGCAAATAGCTAGTAGCTAGTCGTCTCATTTAATTGGCAAACTCTTTAATTCCGCCCCTGCCCAGCTCTCTCCCAATTAAGCTGTGGAGTCTTGTGAGCAAAAATTCTACTTTGTGAGCTGCTGCATAAATTAGTTTGCTCTGGGGCTATCCTTCCTGAGCTAAGACAAAAATATCTGCCAGAGGCTAAAAAACTGTGAGCTAGCTCACACTAACTCCGCTTAGAGGGAACATTGCTCTCAACCGGAGAAACCATGAGGTTCTGTATGTTTATAATCCATTTTAAAACTTTATAATCCACTGTTGGGAACTTGCACGGGGCGAGATATATTAGTTTACATCCATGTTAAGTTTGGGCAATGGAAAAGTAGCTTGAAGTAACAGTAGCAACACAGAATAGTGAAGGAAGGTTAGAAGAAGATGCAAGAATTGTATAGGAATGGGAAATAAAGTCACTTAAAGTCATTAACTAAAGAGCAGGGATTTCCTGTAAAGTCGTGTTGCAGGAAAAACTGCATGCAAACGCTGAAAATGAACATACAGAATATCAGCGTGTCTAGTCTCAAACAAGTAAGGCCCTGCACCTTTTTTCTGGAGACAGAAACACCCCCCCCCTCCCCAACTTTCCATATGTTTAAAATCTCCCTTTGGTACCGTTTACTATTCAACGCCTCTCATTGCTCCATTGTATTTGTCTTAATGTTGGATTAAAATGAAAGTGGCAAAGTTTTTTTTTCTTTTAAATCTCTTCTTCTCTCAAAAAACGACATCAAAACAAAAGGATAAAACCAAGCCTCTTTTAAAGACTGTTTCAGAAATGTGGATTAAACTTTCTAGAGCCCCCCCCCCCCCCCCCCCGGTTTCTTTCATTGACAAATGAGAACAGTTTTCTTTAGTTTTGATTTAGTTTGATATCCTGCACTTCCCTTTTATAGGCAGGGCCACTGCTGACAACAATGCGGCTGCATAATGAAGGCAAGCTGTGATCTATCCACACAGAAGGGGATCTTGCCGCCTATCTTGGCCTTATCCTTTCTTGAGCTTTCCCTGCCATCCGGGCATCGTAGCTGAGTTTGCAAGGACGGAAAAGAGAAATATCCCCCCACTGCTACAGAGAAGCAGTGTCAGTTTTTTTTTTAAAATGTCCAATTGGGAGCTTCACGGGCCTGCGGTTTTGAAAGGGAACATTAAATTTTGAACAAAACACGAAGCAAATGGAAGAGCAGAAATCCCAGCTAATTAAGGGTTTTCTCAATAAATCGCGGGAGCTCTCACTGTACTCCTTTGCAATGCATCAGCATCCTGCTTGGAAACATTTGGGGACCGGGTTGCAGTCACGTAGCATTCAATATTCTTGATCAATGGTAACATTTAACCTGTGTAAACACTGTATTATGGTACGTCAAAGGCATTAATACAATTCTGTAACTGTATAATGGAAGCTTTTTGTTTTTTGCTCTGATATATTTTGAAAAGCTTTTAGATTATTGAAAAAACCAGAATCAGCAGAGGCTCTCAGCTAGGAACCCAAGCTCTGAATCAAAAGTGGGATAATCCAGTGATGTTCTTATTGGATACTTGGTTTAAAAAAAAAAAAATCCAGAGAATCACAGGTGATTCTCTGTATTCAGTGGCAGGGGCTCAGATGTGTCGACCCACTCTAGCAGCCATCCGCAGGAGCCCTTTACAGATTCAAATATATCTCCTCAGGCTATAAATGTCAACTGCACGCCATCTAGAATTAATTTGCCTTGGCTGCACTAGAAAACGATTGGTCAGCAATTTTGGTGCTGCGCAACCCGCTTTTGATTTATTTCCCGGTCCACAGGAAAGATCTGCTCGCCCAGCCCCCTCGCTGCTGAAATTTGTTTGAGCGGATCTGCCTGGCTTTCGAAAAAGCCCAGTCTACAATCCAGCCGCTTCCCCGGCCTGCGGTTGCTATTAAAAACCTTTACAAAGTTATTTTGGTTAAACATGACTCAGCTGTCTGGGAAACAAAGTGTACAACATTGTTTTTCTTAAGTGCACTACTCAGGGTTAGTTGATAGTGACAGCAGAATGCTTCCCTAAGCCACCCTTGTCTAGTAGCTACAATTTTCATGAGCGTAGTGTTTCAGGAAGGTGCCCCACCCCCCCGTCTTTTGTTCAGCATTAGGGAAGCAGAAGCCGCTTAAAATTTCCTCCTGAGAGCAAAGGAATGCAAAGCTTTGTTCAGGAGTGGACCCCAGAGCTCTCTTTTGCCCCCCTTTTCTTCTCTCAGGGACATTTTCTTTGGATTATGGAAATAAGCACGTTTCGCATTTGCATCGCGGTTCAGGATCCAGGCGTGCTCACACTTTGTCCTCAGTAGGCTGGCTCTGTTAATCGTCAGCGTTGGAGGAAACAGTTGAAGTTTTAAATTAAAGTTCTCCAACTTCACACGATGAGCATGGCTTGGCAAGTCTTATCCGAAACGTGACTTTTTTTTTTGGTGGCACGTATTACACACCGTCCTGGCGAATGGTGAAGGTGTAATGCCACTGTTCAATGAAAAAAAAAGGCAAACTTCTAGATGAGAAGATGCTGATGGCTGAACTTTTAACTGGATAGAAGTCTTGTAAACAATCCAGAGTTTCTGGCTTTGCCAGATCCAGATTGGGAAACTCTTGGAGATTTGGGGATGGAGTCTGGGGAGGACAGTGGAGGACAAGGCCACAGAATCCACCCTCCTTTTCTCCAGGGGAACTGACCTCTGTCATCTGGAGATGAGCTTGCATTTTGAGGGACACCCAGGTCCCACCTGGAGGCTGGCATCCGTGGTATGCATGCTTATATGCCCTTTTGTTGTAGGCCATGAAAAAACAGCATTTTCCACCGAAGGGCCTTGAAGCCTGATGCGAATCATGTGGGACTGCATTTCAGCCCTTGGGAGTGCTTACTCGGAAGTAAGCTTCTCCAAGCTCAACGTGACACAGCCAGAGCAGCCTCTGTCTGCTGTGGCCTATGGACTGTCTCTGCAAATATGATAACGCCAACTTTGTGGCAATTGCAGAACAATCGCTGGGACTGTCGGAAGCTTAAGAGCAATTATTTGCTTTTGCATAATTTACCAGAGTAGACCTCAGAGTTTGCCTTGTGCTCTGACTGAGACCCACACTGTATCTAGAAGCCTGCTTCCCCCCCCCCCCCCACTTCCTGCTATCTGGGTATAACAACTACGATGTTGGGGGTCATTTCTCAAACAATAACTGACATTTTAATAACAGCTGTTTATGTATTTAATTACTGGTTGCTGGAACTAAACCTCGTGACCGTGTCATTTCTTTTGGACACCTCCTTTCTTACAATGCCCCCTTTTAACAGTTTAGTTGCTTAGATTATCTTCGAGCCGGGCACTTGGAGGTTATGGCCCCCTGAAACCCGACATTCCCATGCAAAGTGGGGTGTTAGAAATATATTTCCGAGTCGAATGCTGCTGTAGCTCCCCCCCGCCCCCAGCAACAAAGCAAAAAGATGTGCAGTGGCATTTCAGAGTTCCATTCGTTTTTTCCAAGTGAGCAGTGAAACAGGAGGAGAAACCGGTAACAGTATTAGGATATTGTTTTCAGCTGTTTTTTTTTGGGGAAGGGGGGGGGGGGAAGAGAGTCAAAACTGCAGCATAAGACCAAAAAGATGCCTAGTTTTGCTTTTCAGACAGCCCCATTTGTTTCTGAGAGGGGAAGACCGCCGTGTTTGCAGCAGAGAAATTCTGCCCACTGGGGGGTAGCACACACCACAAGAAATCTCTTTACAGAGGTTGAGAGTCTGATCTTTTTTTTTTTTTAAATAATACTGTCCAGTTTCTCTGCTTTAAACACAAAGGCTTCTGGAAAGAGAGCAGTGGAGGATTGTTGGGGGGGGGGGGAGGAATCTGCTGTGCAAAAAAAGCTGTTTTACTTCTAGCAGTGACTTAATTCTGTTGAACTTGTTTTCCGGAGGAGGGGGGAGAATGTGCTTTTAAATAGAATCTGAAGCTCCCTTTGCAATTTTTAAATAAAGATTTGGTGTAAGAAGGTGGCCATGACTCCTTAAAAGGGGGGGGGGCAGGCTACAGAATTGGAAAGCAACTTTGAATCAAAGGGAAAAAATAATTTTAAAAAAGAGTTATTGAAATTTGCTTTGGTAGAAAGAAAATTCTATTCTGGTGCATTCTTAAGTTTGGCCTCTGCAATACTGGAAAAGCATATTCAATTCTAAGGTATTAATATCCCCAAGTGCAGGTAAATTAGCCTAAGCAGGATGCCTTGGGAAGCAACAAGGAATCTATTTCTTTCAAGCGATCCAGGTTTTGATGTGGCTGAAGCTTCTGTTCAGAATTCATACATGCAGCTCGTCTTGTTATCGCTGTAATTCGAACACCTTCTGCTTGGGCAAGAGAGCCTCCTACAGGGAACCAGGCGAGACGGATTGAATAGTATGTGCAAGCCTTACTGATCCCAAATTTCAATTAAACTTTTCTCAGCGTTTCCCTTCACAGTAAAAACAGCCGCCATTTACTGTTGTAAAAAGGATGACTTGAATTGCTTGAGAAGATGGGAAACATGTAACCCATCCCCAGGTCCTGCCTTGCCTGACTCAGTTGTGGAAATAATTTTAATTGAGCTGCAGGTTTATAAGTGTTATAAAGACTGGAACACACAGGGCAGTCGTTTCTGGCTAGTTTTCTTTTTTTTGCGGGGGGGGGGGGGATAATTGGTTACCTCTGGGTAATGCTGAAGATACAACGTGTAACAGTGCTTTTATTTAGACAATGAAGACTGCAGCAATTCCTCTGATCAAAGTTGCAGTTTAAACACAGCACTTAATTTAAAGCATATAGTGCTGTGTGTGTGTGTGTGTGGTTTGCACATTCTAAAGTTTTACTGGAAAACACATGTAGAAGACAAGACTGGATTATGTGGTCAGTTATGTTCCAATGGCTTCAATTCATTTCCTCACTTAACTGCCATAAACCACAATGTAAGTCAGATTGAAATCGACGATTACTGGAGGTTTTTTTTTTTAAAAAAACCCATCACTACCAGTGAATGTGCATTTAAAGCAGTCCCAATGAAAAAAAAAATTACCCAATACATGACAATGCTGATTAAGCCACATCTTCTTAAAAACCAATTTTTGTAGTCGGTAGTGAATTAAATATGATATAGGGTAATATTATAAGAAAAAAATTCAGCCAGTAGGGAGAAAAACCTTAAAACAAGACGTTTACAGTATTGGGCAGCTGTGCTCTCACTTGCAAGATACCTTCTTTTAAAGCAGGCCTGTTGTCTATTTACACCCTGAAATAGTTTTGTTTTGCATTCCTTATCTCATAGTTTCCCCTAATTAATTGCAGCCTTTTGCCCCTCGTTAAAACGCACAGTCACAGGCGAGATCAAAGAAGCAACAGGTTTGTTTTTTTTTTTCTGCAGGGACAAAGCCGCCCCCTCCCCAGACGCCTAATGACCAGCACACAGTCACAATGCAGATTGTTCAAAATATTCAGTATGGCCAATCTCTGCCCCCCACCGACTACATGCATGCATGCTCTTAGCTTAACAAGCCTGCGCTTCTCCAGTTTCCTGAGATTTATTGGCTTTTGTTAGCTCACATTCTGCATTGGGCCAAACAGTGACTATATGAAGTAGCCTTCTACTGAATCAGACCCTGGGTCCATTCAAGTCAGTCTCGTCTATTCAGACTGGCAGTGGCTCTCCAGGGGTTCAAATGGAGGTTTTTCACGCCTGCTTGCCTGGACCCTTTTTCGTGGGACATGCTGGGGATTGAACCTGGCCTGGGACCCTCTGCTTTCCAAGCAGATGCTCAACCACTGAGCCACCGTCCCTTCCCAAATACATGAAGCCGCCTTCTGCTGAATCAGACCCTGGGTTCATCAGTCAGTCTTGTCTCCTCAGACTGGCAGCTGCTCTCCAGGGTCCCAAGCTGAAATTTTCCACGCCTCTTTGCCTGGACCCTTTTTAGTTGGAGATGCCGGGGATTGAACCTGGGACCTTCTGCTTACCAAGCAGATGCTCTACCACGGAGCCACCGTCCCTCCATTTTGGCTTTGCACTGAAGGAAGAATATGTTACAGGGGGTGCGTGTGCGTGTTTGTGTCTCTTCTATGCGAGGCGGCACATCGCCAGCATTTGCCCACAAAGCTTGACTTCAGCAATACAGGCTTCCCGAGCCTAGGTGTAGCTGTTCGCATGCGCTTTCCCCCAAGAATTAGAAAAGTTCCCCCAACATCTTAGCTCCTCGGAAGGAGGCTGCAATCCGCGCATAGTGACCAGTGCCCTTTCATAGGCACCGAACGCGAAAAAATCCGAACATGAAAGGAGCATGCAACATGCCCAAACCCCGGCCACACACGGACTGTGGCGTGCTTTGCAACGAGAGCACAGCAGCGAAGCCTGCCCTTCGCCTCTGCAGAAGGGGGAGTCCGCGGAAGCGAAGAGCCAGATTTTTTTAAAAAAGAAAACAAAACTCTTTTCAGTTGTCCTCCTCCGTTGCTGTTCTCCAACCTCCCCCTCCTCTCTCCGCGTGCAAAGCCGCTTGCGTGCATCTACCGCCGCTTTCGCATTGCAAAAGGGGGAAAAAAAGAAGGCAGCCCCTTCCAAACCTCCCCCTCTCCGCTGAACGTCCCCGAAGCTCCAACTCGATGCGCGGGCGAGGCGAGAAAAGCCCCGGGCTCACTTACCGGCTGCAGGAGGGAGCCGCGACCGCAAAAGCCATCCCACTGGGCGAGTTGTAATCCCAACTAGCGGCTGCAGGAAGCCCCCAAAAAAGCCCTTTCCCCGCGTCGCAGATCCCACCGACCCCAAAGCAGGAGGAGCGAGAGGAGCAGCGCTTGCGAGTCCATCCGAGCACTTCTGCCGCTCCGAGAGGAGAGGGAGGGAACCGGCCGGCCGGCCGCCTGCCCGCCCGCCTGCCACTGGCTGCGCCGAGGGCTGATGTCACAGAGAGGGGCTGGGCTTCAGCGCGGCGAGGCGGCCTGTGGCCGCCAGGGGGCGTCCGAGGAGGCCGAGTCGAATCCGCGCCTGCAGCCGCCGCTCTCCGGAGCCAGAGCCGCGCCTGCCGCTAGCATCTTCCCGGGCTGCTGCTGCTGTTTGCACGGCGGCCTCGAAAGCTTTCTCAGCGGGCACGGAGAGAGCCGCCGCCGCTTCCAGCTCGGGGGTTGGCTTCAGCCTCGGTGGTTGCCAAGCCCAATTCAAGAACTATCTGGGGACTTTGGGGGTGGGGCCATAGGAAGGGCGTGACAACCGCCATCGCGCTCCCAAAGGAATCCTGGCGCTCGCGTGTGTCGAGGGACCGCACACCTTTGAAATGCCTCCCCTCCACTGGAAATAAGGAAGGCGAGGGGCACCTTCTCTGGGGGCTCATAGAATTGGAGCCCCTTGGCCCAGTCCTTTTGAAACTTGGAGTGGAGCCAGGAGCAAGGGTGAGACAAGCATGACTGAACTACGAAGGGAGCTCTGGCCGTCACAGATGCCTCCCCTCCCGCACCTTCTTTGGGGGCTCCTAGAACTGAACCCTGGGGTCCAATCTTTTTGAACTTTGGAGGGTGTTTGGGGGAGAGGCATTGGATAGTATGCTGGAAATTTGGTGCCTTGACTCAAAAAAACAGCTCCCCTAGAGTCCAGATACCCATGGATCAATTCTCCATTATATCCTAAGGGAATTGGTCTCCATAGGGAATAATGGAGTGCCCAGCAGACATTTCCCTCCTCCCCCACCCACCTTCTGATGACCCTGAAGCGGGGGGAGGGTCTCCAAACCGGGGGCTTTCCTGCCCCCACCTGGGGATTGGCAGCCCTATTTCAGCATCCTCTGCGATGCTGATAACACAGAAGTTCACTAAGAGAAATGCTGACATCAGCCCTCCCAGTGACAATCCTCCTTTAGAACAGACCAGGGTTGGCTAAACATGTGGCTCTTTCACACCCGTTGTGTGGCTCTCCAAGCCCCCACCAGCTGGGAGAATGCATTTAAAGTTAAAAGTTGCTTTCTTTCCCTCTCCCCCCCTATATTTTCCTGCCTGCCTGCCTTGCACCTCTCAAACACCTGTTGTTTGTGTCTTGCGGCTCTCAAATAACTGATGTTTATGTGGTTCTTCTATTAAGAAGAAGAAGACAACTGCAGATTTATACCCAGAGCATCTTACAATCTCCTATATCTTCACCCCCCCACAACAGACATCCTGTGAGGTAGGTGGGGCTGAGAGAGCTCTCCCAGCAGCTGCCCGTTCAAGGACGACTCTGCAAGAGCTTACGGCTGACTCAAGGCCATTCCAGCAGGTGCAAGTGGAGGAGTGGGGAATCAAACCTGGTTTGATTTTACTTTTGTATTATTGATTGTTGTTACCCGCCCAGAGCCCATTTGGGAATGGGTGGGCTATACATTGAAAATAATAAATAAATAGTGATCACGGGTTTGAAGAGGTCAGTGGGGAAATAGGTCCTCTTTTTTGCCTTTCGAAATACAATCAAGACTTTTTTTTTTTTTTGTAGCAGGAACTCCATTGCGTATTAGGCCACACCCCCCTGATTTAGCTAATCCTCCTGGAGCTTACAGTAAGCTCTGTAAGAAGAGCCCTGTAAGCTCTTGGAGGATTGGCTATATGGGGGTGTGTGGCCTAATATGCAAAGGAGTTCTTGCTACAAAAAGGAAGCCCTGATAATAGCCCTACAATCTCAGGATCTTGGGTCTCCTACGGGCACAGCATGTCTGTCTGCTTTCAGTCATGCCTCTTCTTTATTCAGCCGGCAGCCAGCCCGCCCCCTGCGTTGCAGCGATTCCCTCGAAGGCCACGGCAGTGCTTTGCAGTGTGGAGACGGCAGGCTGCGTTAGGGAATGCCGATTAGACCAGATGCAGTGTTGTCGATGGGAGCCCCGTGGGGCAGAGTGGTAAAGCTGCAGTACTGCAGTCGGAGCCCTCTGCCCACGACCTGAGTTCGATCCCGGCGGAAGCTGGTTCAGGTAGCCGGCTCCAGGTCGACTCAGCCTTCCATCCTTCCGAGGTGGGTAAAATGAGTACCCAGCTTGCTGGGGGGAAAGCGTAGAGGACTGGGGAAGGCAATGGGAAACCGCCCCGTCAACAGTCTGCCGTGAAAACGTTGTGAAAGCGACGTCCCCCCAGAGTCGGAAATGACTGGTGATTGCACAGGGGGCTACCTTTACCTTTTTAATGTTGTCGATACTCCTGTCTGCTTATAAGGGCCTTTAAAATGTTTGGTGGCTTTCCTTGCAGTTTAGCCTTCTTTTAACTAGTAGTATATTAACTTGGGGGGGGGCTGAGTACACTTTACATTTCTCAGTGTCTGAGTTTCTCCTCGGCATACTTCCTTGCCTCTGAAATCTGGTCCGTTGTCTTTGGTCGCATTCCCTCCCCTTCAGCTTAATTTCCTTGATCTTGTCTCGGGAGTTTCTGGCGTAGCAGCGTGGCGCTTTGGGTTTGAGGGAAAGGGACTTTGTGCTATCAGGGTGGAAGTGCCTGATAAGAATTGGGCTGCCCGCCATTGTTCACTTCCTGTTGGCATCAGAGGGCAGAGAGGCCAAGCTCAATTAAGTTCACCGGAGAGCTGGGCATTTAAAACTCTCACGACTTTGGAAATCATTAGAGACCTGAGAAGTTGAGGGATAAAAACAGGGGTGGAAGCATTTAACCCCGTCCTTTTCTTCTGTCACTCTCCATTTGCATCAGCACGTCGGACACGTCGATTGGGCATGCTTGGATCACGAAAGTTAATTGCAAATTGAAGAAGATATTGGATTTATATCCCGCCCTATACTCTGAATCTCAGAGGGTCACGATCTCCTTTACCTCCCCCCCCCCCCCCGCCACAACAGACACCCTGTGAGGTAGGTGGGGCTGAGGGAGCTCTTACAGCAGCTGCCCTTTCAAGGACAACTCCTACAAAAGCTATGGCTGACCCAAGGCCGTTCCAGCAGCTGCAGGTGGAGGAGTGGGGAATCAAACCCCGTTCTCCCAGATAAGAGAGCTATGGCTGACCCAAGGCCATTCCAGCAGCTGCAAGGGAAGGAATGGGGAATCAAACCCGGTTCTCCCAGATAAGAGAGCTATGGCTGACCCAAGGCCGTTCCAGCAGCTGCAAGGGAAGGAATGGGGAATCAAACCCGGTTCTCCCAGATAAGAGAGCTATGGCTGACCCAAGGCCGTTCCAGCAGCTGCAAGTGGAGGAGTGGGGAATCAAACCCGGTTCTCCCAGATAAGAGAGCTATGGCTGACCCAAGGCCATTCCAGCAGCTGCAAGGGAAGGAATGGGGAATCAAACCCGGTTCTCCCAGATAAGAGAGCTATGGCTGACCCAAGGCCGTTCCAGCAGCTGCAGGTGGAGGAGTGGGGAATCAAACCCGGTTCTCCCAGATAAGAGAGCTATGGCTGACCCAAGGCCGTTCCAGCAGCTGCAGGTGGAGGAGTGGGGAATCAAACCCGGTTCTCCCAGATAAGAGAGCTATGGCTGACCCAAGGCCATTCCAGCAGCTGCAAGGGAAGGAATGGGGAATCAAACCCGGTTCTCCCAGATAAGAGTCCGCCCACTTAACCACTGCACCAAACTGGCTCTCAATTTGCAAATTGCAATTTAGTCTCTTGCTGCTGCCGCCATTCCACAAAGGTGTGGGGCTTGAGGTTCTTCGCTCAACAGATTGCAGCGCGCGTGGCAGCCGGGAAAGTTCATAAAAAGATATGTGGAATGCACATTCAGCTATCTCGCTCGGCAGAGCCCGGCCGAGTGCTTAATGCATCGACGAGGAACTGTAACAAATCTTCTCCAACAATTCCAAAGGGTCCTAGAGAAATAATTAGATTTTACCAGGTCACAGCTGCCACAGCATACTAAAAAGGGGTTTTGAAAAGTCTACATCAGATGCCTCTTGTGTTGCTGTCTGTATTATTTAGGCTTTTGAAACACCTGTCTTGAGTGTGTGGAGAAAGTTGTGCTTTCGCAAGAAGCCGTAGGCTGAAGATGCGGCTTTTGCTACAAGGGGGGGAAAATCAGCATAACGCACCTGGGAATAAAAGCTTGAAGTGGAAGGATAATGCATATTAGAGTACTAAGTGATTTCTGCCTCCAATTAAAAAGTAACACTAAAGTTACAGACGGTTAAAAGTATGTTGGGGGAAAAAAAAGGTTTTCTAGGTGGAAACCACTCAGATCTTATAACCCAGAAGTCATAGTTCTAATCTTTTAACAAAACCGATTTCTAGGGAAACTGCTTTTCATGAAGAGTTAGATTCAAGTTCAGTAGCGCCAGAAGAAGAAGAAGATGATGATATTGGATTTATATCCCTCCCTCCCTCCACTCTGAATCTCAGAGTCTCTGAGCGGTCACAATCTCCTTTATCATCCTCCCCCACAGCAGACACCCTGTGAGGTGGGTGGGACTGAGAGAGCTCCCCAGAAGCTGCCCTTTCAAGGACAACTCTGCTAGAGCTATGGCTGACCCAAGGCCATTCCAGCAGCTGCAAGTGGAGGAGTGGGGAATCAAACCCAGTTGTCCCAGGTAAGAGTCTGCACAATGAACCACTACACCAAATGACACCAAAAGATTTCTAATGTATAAGCTTTCTAGAGTCAGAGCTCATATCCTGAAAATCTTCCTGGTTTCTAAGGGGCTCCAGCTGTTCTAGTGCAGACCAACATGGCTACTCTGTGAAACTACTCAAACCTAAATCCGTGTTCCCACCATTGCATTGCTAGTGCACCTCGTCTGTGTCTGGTGCTTGCTCAACAGAGGAGGAATGTGCACAAAAAGACCCAGCTCCAAGCTTAGCAGATGCATGGGCGTCCACATCACAATCCGCCAGTCATGGAACCCCCCATGGCAGTGATGTCCATAAGTTTGAGCCAGGTTGGTTCCGTGGTTAAGGGTGTGGACTCTTATGGGGTTGGGTTCCCCACTCCTCCACCTGCAGCTGCTGGAATGGCCTTGGGTCAGCCATAGCTCCCGCTGAGTTGTCCTTGAAAGGGCAGGTTCTGGGAGATCTCTCTCAGCCCCACCTGCCTCACAAGGTGTCTGTTGTGGGGGAGGAAGGTAAAGGAGATTGTGAGCCACTCGAGACTCGGAGTGAAGGGTGGGATATAAATCCATTATCATCATCATCACCATCAGCATCTCCTCCTCCTCAGGAAGCAGCCAACCAACAGGAACTAATCCTGGCCGGCCTCCTTGATGTCAGCTTCCCTTCCCAGCATCCAACCCCAGCTGAGGGATTAAATGCCTAGCTTGCAATGGGCCACCCATTCTAATAGGCTGCCCCACATGCCCGTTGTTGGGCTTGGTGATCCCCATGCACAATCCCTTCTGCTTTGTTGTGCCCAGCGCTACAACCTGTTCCTGTGCCTGCCCGGGGACCTTTGTGTTTTATCTCTCTCCACCCACACCCATCGTGTGGGGGAGGGCTTGGTTTATAAGACACCAGCCGTTTCCCAGTCTGTTGGGTCACTGGCGCATATGAAGTGCAACAAGTAAAAAGACCCCAGCGATGATCAGAGGGCTGCATTGTCCGAGAAGCCTTTCTCCCTTCTCGAGAGCACAGCAGACAGGAAGGAAGGGTGCTTCATCCCCCTCGCAGTGACTCCTGGGGTCAAGACAAGCAATGAGACGAAGATGGTGAGGGGTCTGGAGACCAAGTCCTGTGAAGAAAGGTTGAAGGAGCTGGGCATGTCTAGCCTGGAGAGGAGGCGGCTGAGAAGTGATCTGATCACCATCTTCAAGTCCTTGAAAGGCTGTCATCCAGAGGAGGGTGTGGAATTATTTTCTGTGGGCCCGGAAGGTAGGGCCAGAACCAGTGGGTTGAAATTAAATCAAAAGAGTTTCCAGCTCAACATTAGGAAGAACTTCCTGACCGTTAGAGCGGTTCCTCAGTGGAACAGGCTTCCTCCTTGGGGAGGTGGTGGGCTCTCCTTCCTTGGAGGTTTTTCAACAGAGGCTAGATGGCCACCTGACAGCGATGTGGATCTTGTAAATTTAGGGGGAAGTATTTGTGAGTTTCCTGCATTGTGCAGGGGGTTGGACTAGATGACCCTGGAGGTCCTTTCCAACTCTTTGATTCTATGATGGTCACTGGGTGACATTGGGGAAGTCACTTCTCGCTATCATGGTCTCTGTTGCTGTTGTTGAAATAAAGCGGGAGAGCGCCATCTTGTCTCACAGCATTTGTATGGGCCTGGAAGTTAAAGCCAACTATGTTACCAACATCATTTATTCTCAAGCTCTTTCTTTATTATGCCCTTCATAGTTTGACTTTTCTAATTAACCCGTTTAATAATTTAACCAAGCTTGATTGGAGCAATGAGAATTTTGATAGGAAGAATCGCTGAAAATGGATGGAATTGGAGATCAGTCGGGATTCATAGCGATGTCTTGGCCGGTTTTTGTCCAATCAGATTCCAGCTGACATAACTGAGACTTGGAGAATGCAAGCTGTGTGGATCTTTTTTTCACTGGTATAGGAGTTACAACTGTGCTGTGGCACAACCGTGTTTTGATTGGGGTGGAATTTTAGCAGGAGCTCCTTTGCATATGAGGCTACACCCGTAGATCTGGCCAATCCTCCAAGAGCTTACAAAAAAAGAGTCTTGCAAGCTCTTGGAGGATAGGCTGCATCAGGGGTGCGTGGCCTAATATGCAAAGGAGCTCCTGCTAGAATTCCTTGTAAGCTCTTGGTGGATAGGCTACATCAGGGGTGCGTGGCCTAATATGCAGAGGAGCTCCTGCTAGAATTCCACCCCTGGTTTTGATGACCTTTTTTGATGGCTCTGTCTCCCCTCCCCCCTTTGATTATGTGTTGAAAAGAGGATCAGCGCTTTGAAGGCTGAAGGCACGAAGTGAGTAAGGCAGGTATACCAGGCATTTCATTTGCTGCTAAATCAATGGCGGTGGCCGCTGCCAGAGGTTGTCATAGATGGAACAGGTTATCACTCTGATCGAAGAGGACAATGCCGATGTTCCTAATCAGAATCGCCATTGTATAATTGGCTTTTAAACAGTGTTATTTTCACAGCGTTAGATGCGCTTGTTGCCTCAATGGCCTTCTTTCTCAGCGATTGTGGAAGTTATACTACCCAACTGTCTCTTGTCCTGCGGGCTGCGACTGAACGAGCCATTCAAAGCATCTCTCTTGGGCTGTGGTTCTGTGAGGCAGAGTTGCCTACCATGTGAGCATACCGCAGTACTTTCAAACTATTGTGAGGGCAACAAAAGGTGGCGGTGGGTGCTGCGTACCCACGACGGGTGCCTCTCCTAAGTGCACGGTGTATGTGGGATGTGCATAGCAGTTTAAAAAAGCAGAAATGCTTGAAGTGCTCATTATAATTGTTGTAAGAAGCATTCGTCGTCAACCGTGCTCGTAGCTAAAGAGAGACCTGCAGAATGTGAAAATCTGTTTCCCCCGGCTATTTTTTTTTTGTGTGTGTGTGTGGTTTAGTTGGAGTAAATTGGGTTTTTATAGTATTGAGGATAATATACCTTTATGCTGGGCTCCGGAGTTGAAGAAACAGAGAAGTCTGTTGTAACGATTGCGTTCTTTGATGCGAGCTAGTTCTCGGGAGGTGGTGAAGTCCGGCAGGCTCGCTTTAAAATCGACTCTCCGTAATCTGAATAACCAAACTCCGACGTCTTGTGTGCCGTTTCTTCCCTTCTCGGCATGCGTGCATTTTACAGACACGAGAGAGGACGCTTCTCAGCTCCAGGAGTTACTTCATTGCTCAGTTACAGTAGGACAGTGCATCTACGTGGAAGGATGGAAAAGAAAGATGGGCGCATGCTAGCTGGCAAAGCCAAAGTTGTAACTCCAAATAACTGAGATGACATTACATATCGCAGGCATCTGTTGCTGGAAAGGCTGTATTTATTGACTGCCTTGGATGTGTACAGCATCCCTTAAAGAAGCTATGATAGCACCACTGCATGCTGGTATAGCTAAGATCTTCCCCTGCTTGTTCGTTTGGAATGTCCGATGATGAAGAAGAGGGAGAAGATATTGGATTTCTATCCTGCCCTCCACTCCGAATCTCAGAGCGGCTCACAATCTCCTTTCCCTTCCTCCCCCACAACAGACACCCTGTGAGGTGGGTGGGGCTGCAGAGGGCTCTCACAGCAGCTGCCCTTTCAAGGACAGAGTCTCAGAGTGGCCTACAATCTCCTTTCCCTTCCTCCCCCACAACAGACACCCTGTGAGGTGGGTGGGGCTGCAGAGGGCTCTCACAGCAGCTGCCCTTTCAAGGACAGAGTCTCAGAGTGGCCTACAATCTCCTTTCCCTTCCTCCCCCACAACAGACACCCTGTGAGGTGGGTGGGGCTGCAGAGGGCTCTCACAGCAGCTGCCCTTTCAAGGACAGTCTCAGAGTGGCCTACAATCTCCTTTCCCTTCCTCCCCCACAACAGACACCCTGTGAGGTGGGTGGGGCTGCAGAGGGCTCTCACAGCAGCTGCCCTTTCAAGGACAGTCTCAGAGTGGCCTACAATCTCCTTTCCCTTCCTCCCCCACAACAGACACCCTGTGAGGTGGGTGGGGCTGGAGAGGGCTCCCACAGCAGCTGCCCTTTCAAGGACAGTCTCAGAGTAGCCTGCAATCTCCTTTCCCTTCCTCCCCCACAACAGACACCCTGTGAGGTGGGTGGGGCTGGAGAGGGCTCTCACAGCAGCTGCCCTTTCAAGGACAGAGTCTCAGAGTGGCCTACAATCTCCTTTCCCTTCCTCCCCCACAACAGACACCCTGTGAGGTGGGTGGGGCTGGAGAGGGCTCTCACAGCAGCTGCCCTTTCAAGGACAGTCTCAGAGTGGCCTACAATCTCCTTTCCCTTCCTCCCCCACAACAGACACCCTGTGAGGTGGGTGGGGCTGGAGAGGGCTCTCACAGCAGCTGCCCTTTCAAGGACAGAGTCTCAGAACGGCCTACAATCTCCTTTCCCTTCCTCCCCCACAACAGACACCCTGTGAGGTGGGTGGGGCTGCAGAGGGCTCTCACAGCAGCTGCCCTTTCAAGGACAGAGTCTCAGAGTGGCCTACAATCTCCTTTCCCTTCCTCCCCCACAACAGACACCCTGTGAGATGGGTGGGGCTGGAGAGGGCTCTCACAGCAGCTGCCCTTTCAAGGACAGAGTCTCAGAGCGGCCTACAATCTCCTTTCCCTTCCTCCCCCACAACAGACACCCTGTGGGGTGGGTGGGGCTGGAGGGGGCTCTCACAGCAGCTGCCCTTTCAAGGACAGAGTCTCAGAGTGGCCTACAATCTCCTTTCCCTTCCTCCCCCACAACAGACACCCTGTGAGATGGGTGGGGAGAGGGCTCTCACAGCAGCTGCCCTTTCAAGGACAGAGTCTCAGAGCGGCCTACAATCTCCTTTCCCTTCCTCCCCCACAACAGACACCCTGTGGGGTGGGTGGGGCTGGAGGGGGCTCTCACAGCAGCTGCCCTTTCAAGGACAGAGTCTCAGAGCGGCCTACAATCTCCTTTCCCTTCCTCCCCCACAACAGACACCCTGTGAGGTGGGTGGGGCTGGAGAGGGCTCTCACAGCAGCTGCCCTTTCAAGGACAGAGTCTCAGAGCGGCCCACAAACTCCTTTACCTTCCTCCCCCACAGCAGACACCCTGTGAGGTGGGTGGGGCTGGAGAGGGCTCTCACAGCAGCTGCCCTTTCAAGGACAGAGTCTCAGAGCGGCCCACAAACTCCTTTACCTTCCTCCCCCACAGCAGACACCCTGTGAGGTGGGTGGGGCTGCAGAGGGCTCTCACAGCAGCTGCCCTTTCAAGGACAGCCTCTGCCAGAGCTATGGGTGACCTAAGGCCATTCCAGCAGCTGCAAGCGGAGGAGTGGGGAATTAAACCCAGTGCTCCCAGATAAGAATCTGTGCACTTACCCACTACACCAAATTGGCTCTTTTTTGTAGCATATTAGGCCACACCCCCATGATGTAGCCAATTGTCCAAGAGCTCACAGGGCTCTTATTACAGGACCTACTGTAAGTTCTTAGAGGAGTTGGCTACATCAAGGGTGTGTGGCCTAATATGCAAAGGAGTGCCTGCTACAAAAACAGCCCTGCAGATGAGAATATCCATACATATTGCGTTGTAGAAGATTTCTGTGTAATGTTACTAAGAAATAGCGATGCAGCCTTTTTGACATTCTGTCCTGTCTAGGGATGCCCCTGTTCACTTGGGAGATTTGGAGGTAACGTTGGAGTGAGCAAGTCATCATGTCTGGACTTTTTTTTAGGGGGGGGGGGCGCTACACCACTCTAGATGTGTCTAGTTGTTATCTCCTTGAATGGGATGCCTCTCTTTGCCTGAACCTGCCAGCTGCCCACTGACCCCTCCTCTTTCTCTGTGTACTTTGTCCTTGCACTTCCTGCACATGGCCTTCCATGGAGAGACATGTCTCTGCAGGTCTCTCCTGTGGTGACAGTGCCCTCATACTCCCACACATGTGATGCTGGATTAGATGCCCATTTGCGGTGGAAGAATAAGAACGAGATACTGGATTTGCATCCCACCCTTCTCTCTGAATCTCAGAGTCGCAGAGAGGCTCACAGTCTCTTTTACCTTCCTCCCCCGCAACAGACCCCCTGTGACATAGTTGGGGCCGAGAGAGCTCTCCCAGGAGCTGTCCTTTCAAGGACAACTCCTACGAGAGCTATAGCTGATTCAAGGGCGTTCCAGGAGCTGCAAGTGGAGGAGCGGGGAATCAAACCCGGTTCTCCTGGATAAGAGTCTGCCCACTTAAGCACTGCACCAAACTGGGACTGTACTATTTGGATTAGGCCTCTGTCTCTTAATTCTACTGCAATCCGAATGTGAACTGGATCTCCTTGAAGAAGTATAACTTTAACTTTTTTTGGTAAAAGAGTTTCACCCTGTGTGAAGTCCCCGCTCATCCCCGGAATGCCCCCCCCCAATCCCCCCCCCTCGCTAGACAGGCAAGGGGACCTGGCAACCCCATCACTGACCCAGAAGCATTGCAACTTCAGGCTGTGGGCCCAAACTGGAATTAAAGCCAGGAAAGAAGGAAGGAAAAGTCAGGAAGTCTGACTGTGGCACACCAGAAACATCTCTGTTCCCAGAGAGGAAATCTGTGCCTGAGTGTTTGGAGAAGGCCATCAGAGAGAGCCCAGTAACATTTTCTCCCATAACCCTGAACGCTTGAATCTGCTTTATATTGAAAGAGACCCAGGTTTACGCTGCAGCATGGCAAATTGTGGGCTTTCCCCCACACAAAATGGCGGCGCAGAGCAGCTGGTGAGAAATCGCTAGCTTCCTCCAGAGAGAAGCGGAAGCCTGGCGCGGAGCAAGGCTAGTGCGGAGTCAGCCTGAGTTAGTGTTAGACTGGCAGTGGCTCTCCAGGGTCTCAGACGGAGGTCTTTTCTCATCACCTGCTGCCTGATTCTTTTCACTGGAGATGCCGGGGATTGAACCGGGGACCTTCTGCACTTAAAAAAAACAGAGGCTGTTCCATTGAGCCACAGCTCCTCTCCAACCAACTGATTTAACTTTATATAAACTATGACCTGAGAGCCTAGGGAGAAAAAATGAGGTACGGGTTCGGCTTCCTTGGGCTCAGTACCTTGGGAGCAAGAGGCCATGATATACTGCAGAGTCAGATTATAGCTACCTTTGGAGCATGTGGCTTCATCCCTTTCGTGCTACTTGAGGGACTCTGCTTTGTCTCTCTTCCTTGGTGCAAAAATGTACCTGCTTGCTTTCTACTAGTGCATTTTTGCCGGGCCCCACTGGCTCCAGGTGGCAAAAGATCTCCCCATCAGTCCTTCCTCTGTGTTGTCAGCCAACACAATTGTGGCTGTCATAGAATCACAGAGTTGGAAGGGACCTCCAGGGTCATCTAGTCCAACTCCCTGCACAAAGCAGGAAATTCACAAACACCTCCCCCCCCCAGACATACAGTTCTCGAAACGACTGACCTCTCCAAACTTATCCTCTTCTGAAGCTGTGAATTTTGGCAACATTGCGTGAGCTAAATCCTGGAATATCCTGTGGAGAATCGCAGAGAATTCTAAAATTCCGTTGCATAGAATCAACGTAGAAGATGTAAAAGAAGTCGAAGGACTCGATAAGTCTGGATTTAAAACCGTCTTTTCTTCTTGGGAGAAAACATTCCGCGCTGCCGGTCTCTCGGAAGTGGGAACCATTTACGTTTGAAAACTCTGGTTGTCAGCAAAACAAAGCCCATAAATCAACCAGAGTAATGGAGGTGTCGTTTGGTCTGGAATATACTTACTCCATTGGGAAAAAAAAACCCTTCTGGGTTGTGTAACTGGATGTGCTGGTGGTGGCAAGAAGATGGGAGAAAGAGGAGGTGGTACCCCGGTCATTTAAATAAACGGCTTGGTGGGCTAGAGGTTCTTCAGGGAAGCGGGTAATATCTGGGTGAATTCAGTCACTATTCGCTAAGAACTTAACACCGCCCCCCCCGCCCCCCCCGAAGCAAACTTGGGCTCGGTCCACCATGAGTCCAGGGGTTGGATATATCATGGTTTCTGTAGGGCAGGAACCCCCAGCCCTTTTGAGCTTGCAGAAACTTTTGGAAGTTTGACGCAGCAAGGCTGGCACAGCCACAAAACAGGCCTGCCTCAAAATGGTTGTCGCAGGAGATGGAGGTAGCCGCAAAATGGCTGCCTCAGTGGAGATCCTTGTGTTGTGGTGGCGGTGGCCCAAAATCTGCGCAGCCGATCAGATCTGCAGCGACCAAACAGAAGCCGTGCTGGGCAAAAGCCCTACTTAACCCTTCCCACTTTAAAAAAAACCCGCACACTTCCGGGGTGCACTAGGAAACGTGTCAGTGGGGACCATGGCACCCATGGTCATTCTGTTGGGGGAGCCCTGCTGTAGGGCACACAAGAGCCTTTTGACCTCCCTCCTCCCCTGGCGCGCGTGGTTCTGCCCAGGGATGTCATACCAGACAGGTGGAGAAGAGGGGAACCATGTTTCTCCTAACCCCATCCTGCCTTCCTCTTCTCTGCTTGGCAAGATATTGTGAGCCCCACGTTTGTATTCCTTGACCGGCCGGAGGCGTGGGGCGAGGTAGGGCTACGGGAAGCCTGCTCAGGCCACTGCTTTGTTCCCTGCGAAGGACCCGGTGTGCTGAATGCCGATGCGTGCAGAAGAAGGTGGGTGAAAATGGGCTCTGTTCCGCCATGCTGATCCAGATGGTTAGCCGTGTGTCTGCAGCAGCAGAAAAGAGCAAGGCCGGTTCCCCACTAGCCTTATGTCGCTCTCACTCTTCTCTTCTCCGTGGGGCTTTGGTCGGATTTCACACCAGCTGCCCCGGGGCTGCAACTCGCTCTGCCTCTTTCGCGCAGCAAACAAGATCCTCTAAAAACCAATCTCTGTTTGCCGCACGAAAAAGGTGAAACTAGTTGCAGCCCTGGGGCAGATAGAGTGAAATCCGATGGAAGCCCCACGGAGAAGAGGAGTGTGAGAGCGGCATAAGGCTAGTGGGGAATCGGTCCAGAGTTCAGTAGCGCCTTCAGGACTAACAAGACTTGTGGCAGGGGAGAAGAGGAGCTTTTGATAGTTGCTGCTCACTTCTTCAGATACAGCTGGAATGGGGGACGCTCTGTCCTCAGATCTTGGAGACTGGAGTGATTTCAAATCCAAGATATAAGGCCATATGGACTCACATTCCAGCTGTACCCGGGGGAGGGACGGTAGCTCAGTGGTAGAGCATCTGCTTGGTAAGCAGAAGGTCCCAGGTTCAATCCCTGGCATCTCCAAAAAAGGGTCCAGGCAAATTGGTGTGAAAAATCTCAGCTTGAGACCCTGGAGAGCCGCTGCCAGTCTGAGTAGACAATACTGACTTTGATGGACCGAGGGCCTGATTTGGTAGAAGGCAGCTTCATATGTCATATGTTCAAGCATGCAGCAACTCTCGAAAGCTCCTCCTCTTCCACAAGTGTTTTTAGTCTTTACGGTTCTCCTGGACTCTGGCTCTTTTCTAACTCTGCATACAGTTACATTGAACTTTCTCAGGTTAACTTCTCTAATACAGTCAGCTTCTGTATGTTTTTGCAGGCTGTACCCAAGTAGTTTCCCCAGTTGCTGGGGTAATTATTAATAGAGTTTTGCTTTGTTGCATAAGAGAGTTTCGCTTTGCTAAAAATGTGGCTTAGAATCTTCTCTTATCTCTTGGGGCTGTACGGCTTTGATGGGACCCCCACTATATAGTTATTTCACTCCACAAAGTGCAAGGAGGAGTTCATATATGTTATATACGTGTATTTCTTTCTTTCTAGACAATCTGTCCCAAAAGGATAGTTTAGGGAAGGAGAGCTGAAATCTGGGCCCTGAAATATTTGAGATGGCATCATAACACAGTGTTTTACATTAGGAACTGTGCTGTCCCTCTTGATAGTTCACAGAGAGCTAGGATACATACAGTTTATTATTTCATTTTACTTCATTTATACCCCCACCTTTCTTCCCGGTGGGAACCCAAAGCTGCTTATATTATTCTCCTCTCCTCCATTTAATCCTCTCTCCGACCTTGCTGGAAGCACAAGCCTGGCCCAAGGTCCCCCCGGTGCTTCCATGGCAGCGTGGGGATTCGAACCTGGGTCTCCCGGATCCGAATCTAATACTCTGACCTCTGCACTAGGCTGGTTTAGGATTGCCAGGTCAGTCAGATTCAGCGAGTGGTGGATGGGGCTTAGCTTTCCAGGAGCAGGGAGGGAGAAGCAGGAAATAAACGTGATGTGCTTACATCACCAGGAAGTGACATAGGCACATCAGTGACGTGTGGGGGGGAAGACACTCTTGTTTGGGAGCAAAATTCTATTGCACCATAAAGTTTCACCCCCAAACCAGAGCATCACCCCTGACGTCACTGACTTTCCTGTGTCAGTTCTTGGTTATATAGGCACATCACGTTCATTTCCTGCTTCTTGCCTGTTGGCGTAATTCCCGCTGTGCAGGGGAGTGCCCCGCAGCCATTCGCCCGCCCCCGTTTTCTGATAGCTTTGAAGCAGGGGGAGGGGCTCCAAGGTGGGGATTGTCACACCCTAGGCTGCTGAGTGTCTTCCAGGAGAAAGGACGTGAGGTGAAGCATCATTCTTGCCTCCCCTCGAGAGTCAGTGTAGCTAATAACCTGTTTCTTCCTTGCAAGTTTTGCTATATCCGTGCTTCGGCCTGCCTGGCCCCTTACTGTTTCTAAGGGCAGAGCCGGCGGCTTCTCACGAGAACGTGTTCTTAGTGTTGGTAGGGGGAAGACCAGAACTGGATGCCACTGTCACCTGACTTGAGGGTTAGTAGTGTAATTATGATACCCTTCCAGGGCAGGGGTGGCCAAACTTGCTTCAAGTAAGAGCCACAAGGAATGAATGTCAGCTGTTTGAGAGCCGTAAGACATGAACGTCAGAGGTTTGAAAGCTGTTAGAGAGGGAAGGGAGAGAGGGAGGAGGGAGGGAGGGAGGGAGGGAAGCAAACAGATGGGAGCGGGAGGGAAGGAGAGGTGGAAAGAAAGCAACCTTAACTTTAAATGCATTCTCCAAGCTGCCAGCTAGCTTGGCTTGGGGAATGCCTTCTCCAAGCTGTCTGATGGGGCAGTGGGGGCTTTGAGAGCCACACAGTATGTGTGAAAGAGCCACATGTGGCTCTCCAGCACAGTTTGGCCACTCCTGCTCCGGGGGCTTAATCACGTATCTGAGACTTCGTGGACAGAGAGGCCTGAGAGCCAGCTTGGTGTAATGGTTAAGAGCAGTGGCCACTGATCCAGAGAACCAGGTTCGATTCCCCACTCCTTCTCCGCATGCAGCCAGCTGGGTGACCTTGGGCCAGCCACAGTTGTCTCAAGAGCTCTCTCAGCCCCACAGGGTGTCTGTTGCAGGGAAAGGAAGGGGAGGTGATTGTAAGCTGCTCTGAGACTCCTTTGGGTAGCGGAAGGTGGGGTATAAAACCAGCTCTTCTTCTGTTGACAACTGCTGAAATCCCAGCCTACATTGGTTAGAGGCCTTCTTTTGGATGTAAGTTTCGTCCCACCTAACCGTGTTCCTAAGTATTGTTAGGCAGATGAAAGCTAGCTTTACGGTTTTGGGTCCTGTGCCACTTTTGGTAATCAGTTGGCTCTATTCATATTTATTTCCCCAAAAAAGCCTTATAAATGTATATTTTTAATAGCGCCAGTCTGGGTACTTGTGTGCTCTTGTTCTGGGAACTCCCGGGGCCAGCGGGTTGACGTCCTTGACAAAGGGCTAGAACATTTTTGTTAGAAATCGTGGAGAAGAAAGACAACACAGTCCTTGCTGCCCTACACTCGATCTTAGTCGAAAAGACTGAGAAGCGATAGTTCCTGCATAACCGCGTTGATAACGTTTGTGCCTCTTTCATGCAAAGACATATTATGTGGCATTTCTGGACAGTTTTTTCCATTCGCTTGGACAAAAGGTAACAAAGGTCTCCTCTAGATTTCCTTTCCCCTGTTTCACATTAGGCGAGGGATGTACAGGCCGGCTTGGAGGGAGGAAGTCTGGCACAATAGGCCGTGAAGTCGAGCAATTCCCATAATCAGGTTTCTGTATGGCTTATTACCAACCGGCCACAGCTAGGTTTTAATTAAATGTAAAAGGGATAAAGGACAATAACATGGACTCAGGAAAGGGATTCAGCGTTAACTTTGAAATTTCCTGGCTTCCATCCCCTCTGTCACTATGTCAGTGTAACTTAAACACAGGATTTCGAGAGGTAATTTCCTTTGCCTGAAGGTTAATAACTGTATTCTGTTCAAGACAAACAGAAAAAAAACCCCTCCACCCCACTTTCAAAGAACGCCTTGTTAAGCTACTCAATAAATTTAATTGTTTTGTAGACTATAAGGGCTTCGGAGTCAATATTTCATCAGTTGTCTGTGCAACAAGGTTTTCAGAATGCTATTTATTCTGTTTTCAAATATTAACCTTGTGTGTGATGTGAATAATATGATAGACGAACGTTCATGCATTGTGATGAAGTTTCATTCCTTTCTGGTTTGTCCTGGACAATACAGCTTCTTACTCGATCTGCTTCACCTTCCAAATTGACACAGGTCTAATATATGAACATATATATGAATGAAGCTGCCTTCTACTGAATCGGACCCCCCTTGGTCCATCAAAGTCAGTCTTGTCTACTCATTCTGGCAGTGGCTCTCCAAGGTCTCAAGCTGAGGTTTTTCACGCCTACTTGCCTGGACCCTTTTTAGTTGGAGATGCCGGGGACTGAATCTGGGACCTTCTGGTTACCAAGCAGATGCTTTACCACTGAGTCCTCCCCAAATATATGAACATATGAAGCTGCCTTCTACTGAATCAGACCCCCCTCGGTCCATCAAAGTCAGTATTGTCCACTCAGATTGGCAGCAGCTCTCCAGGGTCTCAAGCTGAAATTTTTCACGCCTATTTGCCTGGACCCTTTTTAGTTGGAGATGCCGGGGATTGAATCTGGGACCTTCTGCTTACCAAGCAGATGCTCTACCACTGAGCCACCGTCCCTCCCTAAACATATGAAGCTGCCTTCTACTGAATCAGACCCTCGGTCCATCAAAGTCAGTCTTTCCTACTCAGATTGGCAGCGGCTCTCCAGGGTCTCAAGCTGAGGTTTTTCACACCTCTTTGCCTGGACCCTTTTTGGTTGGAGATGCCGGGGATTGAACCTGGGACCTTCTGCTTACCAAGCAGATGCTCTACCACTGAGCCACCGGCCCTCCCTATATACACAAGAGCTTTTGTGATCTATCATTGATCCAACATTCCTTTTTGTTGTTGTTTTTAATGAAGTAAATATGTTGAAGGTTACAACTCAAGACCATACTGTGAGCAGAGCCTTTGAAGTAAGTTTACTGCAGTTGTTGGGCTTTGTTTTTGAGTTAGCATGTTTTGGATTAAGGTGTGTTCAAAGTTTCTGATATGCCTGGTTGGCAAACTTTGGCGCAATTATTTCCCCTGCAAACGGGGAAAAAACAAGTTCAGTTCGTAAATGTTGCTGCATTCTTTAGCAAAACAGAGCATTAGAATAAAAAAAGTACATTATTGCTAGTAAACTCTCTTTGCTATCCCTGAATTGTAATTCGTTGAAGTTACTGCGTTAATACAGCTCAGTCTTAACTCTTTAAGCTTTCAGGGGAAATTATGGACATTGTTTTCATTTTATAATGAACATATTCTGGTAAGTAGCAGAAAGCATTAGGTTCATTCTAGTTTTCTCAGTTTTGTTTTAAAAAAAATAATAATTTCAAACAGTTTCCCCCCCCCAAAAGAATGAAAACCAATTTATGTAGTCGGGATTATCCGACAACAATAAGCAATTTGTGCAATTGACCTCCTGACCCCGGCAACTAAGAAACCGTCACATTTCTCCTTTGCTCTTTTGTCCCGCCGAACAATGTGACTCCAAATACTGCTGGGCTCGAATGTTTCTCAGCATTGTAAGGGCAAGCTTTGGTCACCATAGCTACAGTTCAGATCCCCCGGGGTCAAAGGTCAAATAGATTAATGATGTCAGACACATCTTTAAATGGCTCGAACACTCCTTCACCATGTGGCAAGCAGCTGAGCGTATTCGATATGACAAAGGCCACCGTAAAAGTCTGGCGACTGGGGAGGATCTGTGGAAAGATCCAATAGAACGGACGTTTCCTTTGCAAAGACGCGCTCGGCGTTAAGGCATTGCGGCCGTCAGCAATGCGGAGCTTTCGGTTCAAATGGTCCTGTGTACCAGTTAAAGGAGTTGCACTGCGGCTGTCCTCTTTCTTTCTGGTCAGCAGAGTCCTTCGTCGAGCGCTTGGCCTTTTGGGCTAAAAGCAGCAAAAAGGACAAGGGAGAAGGCTTTGGTCTCCGATTTGGTCGGCCAGCTGTTACTTACGTAGTGCGTGATGACAACCAGGGCTTTTTGGGGGGGGGTAGAAAACCCCCAGCAGGAGTTCATTTGCATATTAGGCCACGCCCCTGCCATCACCATTGTTTCACACGGGGCTTGTTGGTAGGAAAAGCCGAGCAGGAACTCATTTTGCATACTGGGCCACACCCCCTGATGCTAAGCCAGCCAGAACTGCGTACCTGTGCCTTCCTGCTCAAAAAAAGCCCTGGTGACGAAAAAGGTAAAGGCCGTCCCCTGTGCAAGCTCCAGTCGTTTCCGACCCTGGGGTGACGTCGCATCACGACGTTTTCACGGCAGACTTTTTACGGGGTGGTTTGCCATTGCCTTCCCCGGTCCTCTACACTTCCCCCCCAACAAGCTGGGGACTCCTTTGACCGACTTTGGAAGGATGGAAGGCTGAGTCAACCTGGAGCCGACTACCTGAACCCAGCTTCCGCCAGGATCGAACTCAGGTCGTGAGCAGAGAGCTCGGACTGCAGTACTGCAGCTTTACCACTCTGCGCCATGGGACTCCCTTTAAAAAAAACCCTGATGGCAACAAATGGCTAAACCAGGAGTCTCCGACCTTTTCTGGGCTGCGGGCATCTTTGGGATTCTGGCATGCTATGGTGGGCGGAGGCACAAAATAGCTGCTGCAGCTCACCTTCAGGAACGCGGTGAAGATCCGTGTGCTTTGGTGGCGGCTGCCGCCAAAGCAGCATTTTTAAAAATCTGCACACCCAATCCAGTCTCCATTTGGCAGTTAAAAGCCCCACTTGACATCAGTCATTTGATCAAAAATCACCTAGGAAAGGCCTCAGTGGGTACCTTGGTGCCCTCGGGCCCCACCACATTGGGGGAACTCCTGCTCGAAAAGCTGCCGTTCAAACGGTTTCCAGAACATGCCGGCTTAGGAGGGGGGTTAGAGGCTATGTAATGCCTGCGTTTGGAGACATCGGTTGTTTGGAATAAGCCAGGGTGGAAAAGTCAATAGGGGACAGATGGGAGTAGGTTTCCCAACGCCAGGTTGAGAAATTCCTTGGAGATTTGGGAGCAGAGCCTGGAAGGGGGTGGTTTTTGGGAAGGGGAGGGACCTCAGTGCCACAGAGCCCACCTCCCGAATCTGCCATTTTCTACAGGGGAACTGGTCTCTGTCACCCAGATGGCTGCATGGGGAGGAGTGGGGAATCAAACCCGTTTCTCCAGATTAGAGTCCACTGCTCTTCGTCACTACACCAAACTGGCTCTCTATGACACTTTTTTAACCATTACACCAACCTGGATTTGAGCAGCCTTAGTTGGGAAAGGGAGAAAGAAGGAGCAGGAGAGAAGCCTCGAAGAAGAGGAAGGACAAGGGAGGAAGCAAACAAGGGGAAGAAGATAAAAAGTGGACACAGAATGGAGCTCTAAAAGCATTTTCTGTGGCAGAGGCTGATGGAGTGTGCATACTCTTATCTGGGAGAACCGAGTTTGATTCCCCACTCCTCCCCTTGCAGCTGCTGGAATGGCCTTGGGTCAGCCATAGCTCTGGCAGAGGTTGTCCTTGAAAGGGCAGCTGCCGCAAGAGCTCTCTCAGCCCCCCCTGCCTCACAGGATGTCTGGTGGGGGAGGGAGAAGGTAAAGGAGATTGTGAGCCACTATGAGACTCAGATTGGGGGATGGGGGAAAATCCATCATCATCATCTAACAATTAACATTGCTACCATTATCCAGAGACGGTTTGGGATTGGGTCTGTGTATGTTTTTGTTTGTTTGTTCTTTGTTTTAACTGGCTTATTAAAAAGGTAAAGAGGCCAGTAGCACCTTTAAGACTAACACATTTTATTGTAGCGGAAGCTTCTGAGAAACACAGCTCTCTCCATCAGATTTATTAAAAACGTTCCATGCTAAAATTCCTTCTCAAATGTAACTCAAACAGATTATTTAATCTCTCAAGGCAAAGTTCCAAATAGTATCAACAAATGGTATCTTTATTGAATATTCTATTTGATATACTTAAGAAAAGATATTTCTGTCATGGATATTTCCGTACTGACTAAAAATCAATTTTTTTGTATAAATCTAACAGCCACACGTGAGTATTAGATTTTGTTTAATAGACTGTAACTTCGTAATCTTTTAGAGTTAATAAAAATATTTAGAAAAAAATGTTCCATGTTTAAATCTGAAGTATAAAGAAAAAAATGGTAGCCCGTGAGTAACCGCCCAATCTGCCTCTTTTTGGGTGTGATATGGGATTTTGGTTCCTTCCGCTCATCTAGAAGGAGATGCATTGCCAACACATGGAAACAGGTTTGCCAGTAACTTGTATAATTCATCTTCCAAGAGTCAGGTGTGCCAAAGATTTGATGTGTGGGTGGTGTTAGCTGCAAAACAAATTAAATAGGGTAAAAAGAAGAGAAAAGAAAGGATAGGCTTGGGTGGTGGGGAGATCAAAAAATGAGCTAGGCATTTGAGTAATATATGTCACCGGAAGCCCTGAATTTTCAGTTCTTGGCCCTTATTTTTTGGTACTTTTCAACTTTCAAAAAAAAAAAAAATGTGGAGGAGCCCCATGGCTCAGAATGGCAAAGCTGCAATACTGCAGTCAGAGCTCTCTGCTCATGACGTGAGTTCGATTCCGGCGGAATTCCTTTGCATATGAGGCCACACACCCCTGATGTGGCCAGTCCTCCAAGAGCTTATGGGGCTCTTAGTACAGGGCCTACTGTAAGCTCTTGGAAGATTGGCTACATCAGGGGGCATGGCCTCATATGCAAAGAAGCTCCTGCTAGAATTCCACCCCTGGCAGCAGCTTTTGGTATTTTTCTGCCCTGGTATTTACAGAGAGACAAGGCAATGAGAAATGATTTGATTCCTGCTGTTCGTCACAGAGAGTCTTGTTTTTTTCTTTCTCTCTGCTTCCCGGAGGTGATTGACAGCTGACAGTAGGGGCCTTGTTCACTTTTTCTATCCCCCCCCCCCCTTTCTTTGGCTAGTTAACATGCTGCGCTGAAGTGGCTGTCCCGGGCTAGCCCGATCTCATGAGGTCTTGGAAACTAAACAGGGTCTTCCCGGGTGGGCACTTGGGACAGGAGACCACCAAGCAAGTCCAGGGTTGCTATGCAGAAGCAGGCAATGGCAAAGTCCCCACGACTTGAGGGCACTTTCCGCTGCCATCACCACTAGACAACGCTGCCTTTCGCTCGATGTTTTAAAAACAAAATACCGTAAAGGTATGTTGTAGTCCTCTGAACATCTCTTGCCCTCAAAACCCTATAGGGCTTTCCACCACCCTTTCCACCCCCACCAATCGTTTCCACTCTGACTGGGATGGCCCCGGCTAGCCTGATTTCATCTGATCTCAGGAGCTAACCACAGTTGACCTCAGTAGTACCTGGAAGGGAGACCACCAAGGAAGTCCAGGGTTATTATGCAGAGGCAGGTAACAGCGAACCACCGCTGATATCTCTTGTCTTGAAAAACCTACAGGGTCACCATTAGTTAAAATAAAATTACGGCTTGCCTTCAACCCGTCATCCTTAGCTTGGCTGGCCTTTCCCCCTTCTGACCTCCTTGCCTGCCTCATCTCCTTTGTAATGTCAGCAGGGCCTGTGATGTCATAGAGAGCTTGTGTTGCCAGGGAGTCTCATTGGCTGTTGCTAGTGGGAGGGGGGTCTTCTCCCCTTCTGACCTCCTTGCCTGCCTCATCTGCTTTGTGATGTCAGCAGGCCCTGTGATGTCATAGAGAGCTTGCATTGCCACAGAGTGTCATTGGCTGCTGCTAATGGGAGGGGGCAGGGGGGTCTTTTCCCCTTCTGACCCCCTTTCCTGCCTCATCTCCTTTGTGATGTCGACTGGGCCTCTGATGTCATAGAGAGCTTGTGTTGCCTGGGTGTCTCATTGGCTGTTGCTAGTGGGAGGAGGGGCGGGGGTCCTTTTCCATTCTGACCTCCTTGCCTGCCTCATCTCCTTGGTGATGTTGACTGGGCCTGTGATGTCATAAGCAGGGGTGGCCAATGGTAGCTCTCCAGATGGTTTTTGCCTACAACTCCCATCAGCCCCAGCCATTGGCCATGCTGGCTGGGGCTGATGGGAGTTGTAGGTAGAAAACATCTGGAGAGCTACTTTTGGCCACCCCTGTCATAGAGAGCTTGTGTTGCCAGGGAGTTTCATTGGCTGTCGCTAGTGGGAGGGGCCGGGGGAGTCTTTTTCCCTTCTGACCTCCTGGCCTGCCTCATCTCCTTTGTGATGTCAACTGGGCCTCTGATGTCATAAGGAATTTATGGTGTCAGAGAGTATCATTAGCTTAGTTGCCCCTTTTTAAAAAACACTGCATCATTGGGGCCACTTTGACCTGGATGGCCCAGGCTAGCCCAGTCTTATCAGACCTCAGAAGCTAAGCAGGGTCAGCCCTGGCTAGTGCTTGGACGGGAGACCACCAAGGAAGTCCAGGGTTGCTCTGCAGCCAATGGCAAACCACCTCTGAACACCTCTTGCCTTGAAAACCTTATGGCATTGCCGTAATTCAGCTGTGACTTGATGGCACTTTCCACTGCCACCAGCAGTAAAAACGCCGTCTTTCGCTCAGCGGTCTTAAAGCAAAATATCAGAAAAGTATATTGTAGTCGGCGTAAAAAGTTAAAAATAAATAGGCACTACAGCAAGGGCATTAGTCAGCTAAGCAGAAAGAGTCAATATCTCTTTGGAAGTGCAGTGATCAGTTAAGTGGAGTGGAGCTCCGGCACCTGACCCTTCTTGAGGTCTCCAAAGCTAATTCTAATTGGGTCCTGCTGCTGGAATAGTTGTTAGGAGCTACAAATGTAGGCACTGAGGGGGGGGGGGGGACTTATTTGCTTAAAAAAGAAAAGCTTTTATATGTCGTGTAGGAGGCACTTACTTAAGTTCAATGAAAATGACTTCAGGGTTGTGAAATCTGGAAACCAGACAGTCAGGAATAATTGACTGGAAATACTTCTGAGATTAGCCGCGTGATCCTAAACATAGGCTGATTCCGCACTAACCTTGCTCCGTGCCAGGCTTCCTTTTCTCTCTGGAGCAAGCTAGCAATTTCGCACCAGCTGCTCTGCACCACCATTTCGCGTGGGGAAAACCTGCAATTTGCCGCACCGCAACGTAAACTTGTTTTTTCAGGTTTACACTGTGGCGTGGCAAATCGTGGGTTTCCCCTGCACAAAACGGTGGTGCGGAGCAGCTGGTACGAAATCGCTAGCTTGCTCCGGAGAGAAACGGAAGCCTTGTGTGGAATCAGCCACAGTTGCATTCTTTTTAAACCCGCTGAAGTCCATGGGGTTTGAAAGGATGTTACTGTGCTTACGGTGGAAACTCTATGCAGTCATTAAAGTCATGAATCTGAGCTAGGAGAGTGGGGAGGGGCTGTGGCTCAGTGGCAGAGCTCCTCCTTGGCCTGCAGAAGGTCCCAGGCTCAATCCCTGGTGTCTCCCATAGAATTAGTAGGCAGTTAGGAGATGGGGAAGACCTCAGCCTGAGACCCTGGAGAGCCACTGCCGTTGGAGGAGACCACATTGACCCTTGATGGACTGATGATCCGATTCAGTATAAGGGAGCTTCGTGTGTCTAGTCTCTAAACTTGCTTGAGAAACAAGTAGCGATGCCAGCTAGGTTGAGAAGAACTTAATTTAGCCTGTCTTGGGATGGTTGGAAGAACTGCAAGTTTGTCCTTTGGTGATTTTGTCTTTCTTTTTGGTGGGGCGTGGAGCTGTAAAATGTGAGTTGGTGGACACCAGGCGAGTAACAGGGTCTGCCATTACTCTGTTTCTGAGCTGTGATTCTTGAATCTATCATAGATAATTGTGTTATGGACTTTACTGCTCATAGGTTGTTGAGGCCTTTAACTGTTTAAGGTTTTCAAATTGGGGCCACCTCCAGCGGCTGGAAGGACCATTTAACTTGTCGGGCTGTGGGATGCATCAGTTATTTGTAAGGGGGTCGGGGGGAAAAGACACTTTCCAGGAAGTTACTTCCGAGGTCAGACAAATGAGTACCCAGTTTGCTGGGCGGGGGGGGGGGGGGAGTGTAAAAGACTGGGAAGGCAATGGCAAACCACCCTGTAAAAAAGTCTGCCATGAAAAAGTCATGATGAAATGTCACCCCAGAGTCGGAAACGACCTGGAGCTTGCACAGGGGACCTTTCCTTTCCTTTCCTTTCCTTTCCTTTCCTTTCCTTTCCTTTTCCTTTCCTTTCCTTTCCTTTCCTTTCCTTTCCTTTCCTTTCCTTTCCTTTCCTTTCCTTTCCTTTCCTTTCCTTCCTTGCCATTGCCTTCCCCAGTCATCTACACTTTCCCCCCCAGCAAGCTGGGTACTCATTTGACCGACCTCGGAAGAATGGAAGGCTGAGTCAACCTCGAGCCGGCTACCTGAAAACCCAGCTACTTCCGGGGATCAACCTCAGGTCGTGAGCAGAGTTTAGGACCTGCCATACTGCAGCTTTAGCACTCTACACCACGGGGCTCCTTTTTGCAGGATAGGGCAGGATATAAATATAAAAAATTAAAGTAAATTAAATTTATCTCTTTAAATCACTTATCTAAGCCAAGCTATCTTGTGGTTCTGAGAATGCATTTAAAGTTAAAGTTGCTTTCTTTCTGCCTCTCCTTCCCTCCCCCCATTTATTGGCTTTCTTTCCACCTTTCCTTCCTCCCTGTCTTGTGGCTCTCAAACATCTGACATTCATGTCATGTGGCTTTCAGACATCTGATGTTTATTCTGTGTGGCTCTTACGTTAAGCAGGTTTGGCCACCCCTGGTCCAGTAGCACCTTAAAGATTGACTAAATTTGTGGCAGAGTGTGCGCTTCCGTGAGTCACTGCTCTCTTCTTCAGATACCATCTATCGGAGGAAGTTATGTGATGAAGTGAGCAGTGTCTCAGGAAAGCTCACATCCTGCCACAAATTTTGTTAGTCTTTATGGTTCTGTTCAGGGTTTGCTAAGATCCCCTTGCCCATCCGGCAGGGAGGGATTTGGGGGCATTCCAGGGGTGGCGGGGACTTTGTGCAGTGTCCTCAACACGATGACATCACCTAGAAGTGACATCATTGTGTCCGGGATGCTCTGGGTTTTGGGTGAAATCTATGGCTAAATTGGGTTGTTAAAAAGCCCAGCAGGAACTCAGTTGCCTATTAGGCCACACCCCCTGACATCACCATTGCTTCACACAGAGCTTTTTTGAAGAAGAAGCCCAGCAAAAACTCATTTGCATGTTTCAGTCACGCGTTCCTAGATATCTAAAGATGCATGCATACCGTCTCCGTATCACGATCATTCTGCCGAATTCACCGCTGCAATGTTAGAGTCTTCCGCCGCAGTGGTAATAAAACGGGTGGTTTGGGGCGAGACATGGAAACACAAGCTCCTGCCTAGGTGGCAACAGCTCCAGTCTTCCTACTTATCTACTGCTGCAAGGACGAAGATGAAGCCTTGCCCCGAAAGCCTTTTAAAATGTGAGCTTAAACGAGGAAAAGTAATTTGTTTGCTCTTAAGAGCGAGCAATCACAATGTAGCTAGAAGGGGGCCAGGCCTCTTTTAAAAAAACAAAACAAAACTTACTTCTAGAAGAATGGTTTTTAATTCCCTTTCCCAGTTATAAAGTAGAGAATTGTTAATAAGAACTCCTCTCCGTTGTGTGATAAATTTAATTTCTTTTTTCAACAGGGAGGCACAGTAACAAGTTTCCACCTGAGCTTATTGCAACAAACTTGACAACAGATGAATTAGAAATACCCATGTACAGTTAGTCAGAAGAATTAATGTTGACTGCTGTTTTTTTCTAATAAGAAATCCGGTGACCGACAGTGTGAGATTAACTATGTTCTTTAACAGGAGCTTTGAGAGTTGTCACCGTTTCACATTTACACGTGTTGAGAAGGGGGGGCAGAGATGTCTTTGAAATGAGCGTGGCTTGCGTTCTTCCTGTAGACTCCCTGGGTTGATCTGTGTTCATGTTTCTTGCGTGTGTGGGTGTGGTTTTTCCTCTGATTGTCGTTAGGGTGCATTTTCAGCAAACATTTTCATAAAGTGCTGTCCGGTTTTTTTTACAGTTGACTACATTAATCCAGGTGGGTAGCCATATTGGTCTGAAGCAATAGAACAAAGTTTGAGTTTGTATGCACGCACACTTCTTCAGATATATGAAGAAGTGCGCATACATACAAAAACTTGTCCCCGGAATGAAACTTCGTTGGTCTTAAAGGTGCCCCTGGACTAGGGTTACCAAGTCCCTCCGCTGCTCTGGTGGGGTACTCTTTTCTCATGCACGTGCAATGGCATCACCTGGAAGTGATGTTGTTGCCCTGGGTACGTTGTGCCGCAGACATTCTAGGATTTGCAGTAAAACTATGATACAATAGAGTTTCACTACGAATCCTAGACTATCCCTGGAGTGATGCGCTACATTTTGTGGTAAAACTCTATGGTACTATAGAGTTTTGGTACTCTATGGTATGGTAGTATATGGTACTCTATGGTACTATAGAGTTTTCCCGCGAATCCTAGAGCATCCACAGCATGGCATGCCCAGGACTATGATGCCACTTCTGGGTGATGTCATTGCACAGGGCATGGTGTCTGGCAATGGGGCTGTTTGGGGGTGGGGATCCCCCCAGTGGCCTGCTCTGTGCTGGCAGGTTGGCCCCCCCCCCCCCAAAAAAACCAGGGGATTCCCCGCCCCCAGCGTGAGCTTGGCAGCCCTACACTGGACTTTGTTCTAACATTAATTCAGTGAGGTTTAATCCAACCTCTCTGCTCCCTTGGGTAGCATCTAAACATGGCAGTGAGATTAGTGTAATTTAGGGAGCAATCTTAAGCCGGTCTCCTCGGAAGTAATACCCATTTTCTTCAGTGGAGCTGACTTTCAAGAGAGTGCCCTTCAGACTGCAGCCCCAGTAGCTAAAAATCCTAGTGGCGAATAGGCTTCCCAACCCCCCCGCTTTGGCGGGAGACTTCTGGGTTCGTAGCTTCATCCCCCGGTCTCCAGAAATCAGGAAGCGGGGGGTGGGGGGGTGGAGGGGGGGGGAGAACATACCTGAAGGGTTCATGTTGGTGTAGAGCTCCTGAGTCCTGAGCAGTTTGTAAAATTTCTGCCCCTTTAAGGCTGGGCAGGAAGGAGGAAACAGGAAGGGCTTCGGAAAACGGCCCCCCCTTTCTTTGCTTTCGTTTTCACAGCAGGCAGAGGGAAGAAGACCAAGTGCCGTAAGTGTTTGTTTGTGTGTGTGAGAGAGGGAGGGGGGATTCCCTGGTATGGAGGCCCTCCCCCTTCCTTTAGAAAGCGTGGGGGGGGGAGGGAAATGTCTACTAGGCACTCTATTATTCCCTATGGAGAACAATTCCCATAGGGAATAATAGGGAATTGATCTGTGGGTATTGGGGGCTCTGGGGGGGCTATTTTTTGAGATAGATGCACCAAATTTTTAGTATAGCATCTAGTGATCCCCCAAATACCCCCCAAGTTTCAAAACGATTGGACCAGAGGGTCCAATTCTATGAGCCCCAAAAGATGGTGCCCCTATCCTTAATTATTTCCTATGGAAGAAAGGCATTTAAAAAGGTGAGCTGTCCCTTTAAATGTGATGGCCAGAACTCCCTTGGAGTTCAATTATGCTTGTTACATCCTTGTTCCTGGCTCCACCCCCAAGGTCTCCTGGCTCCACCCCCAAAGTCTCCTGGCTCCGCCCCCAAAGTCCCCAGATTTTTCTTTAAGTGGACTTGGCAACCCTAGTGGCGAACCAAGAAGATGCCATTCCGTTTGGCCTTAGTGCTTGGGTTGCCATCTCTGGGCTGGGAAATACTTGGAGATTTTGGGGGCGGAGTCTGAGGAGAGGGTGAGGTTTGCGGAGGTCTTTAAATCCCCTTTCCCAGTTACAAAGCAAAGAGTTGTTAATAAGAACTCTTTTCCATTGTGCGAGAAATTTAATGTCATGGCATAGAGTCCACCCTCCGAAGCAGCTGGTTCTCCCTGCCCTGGGGAAACTGATTGCTCTGATCTGGAAATTAGTTGTAATTTGGGTTATCTCCAGGTCCTGCCTGGAGATTGGAAACCCTATGGGAAGGTAAGGTTTGGGGAGGGGGGGGAGAGGACAGGCCTCAGTGGGGTTGAATGCCTCTAAAGGAGTCATTTTCTCCAGGGGAATGGTTTCCTTCCCACTAAGCAAAGGACTTACTCTGTTAGAGGAAAGGAAACATAGGATGCAACCCAATATTTTTATTTTCATTAAAAAACTTGACATTTAAATATGAGGAGGTTTTTAAAAGGGGAATTTAGTGTTAAAGTGCTCCAGATATTGATCTGAAATGTGTTATAGTAGGAATGCATATCAAAGGTGAATAACGGAATGAAAGAAACAGTTAAAATTAAGAACATAAGAGAAGCCATGTTGGATCAGACCAGTGGCCCATCCTGTCCAACACTGTCACACGGTGGCAGCCCCCCCTCCCCTCCCAAAAACCCCAGGTGCCACCAGGAGGTCCACCAATGGGGCCAGGACACTAGAAGTCCTCCCACTGCTGCCCTCCAAGCACCAAGAAGACACAGCACCACTGCCCCAGACAGAGAATTCTAACAATACATTGTGGCTAATAGCCACTGATGGACCTCTGCTCCAGATGTTGATCCAATCCCCTCTTGAAGCTGTCTGTGCTTGTAAGCTGTCACCATCTCCTGTGGCAGTGAATTCAATTTCAAGAAATTGAAAGAAGTCTTGTCCATTTCTAGCCTTATCCTGACCAAGTATTTAAAAATAAGATACAGGAACATCTTGTCTCGATTCTGATAACTGGCTGTAACGTAAGCAACCGCTTAGGGAATTCTTAATTTTAAATTGGCTTCAAGAAAAATCTGAATTTGGAGTTAGAAGAATAAAAATATATCTTTCCCATCTGTAGAAGTGGCACGTCCATATCTTTTGTTAACTATGCAGCAATAGTTAATATGCATTTTTCCCCCCACACAATGCAGTCAGTTCCAGCTGCGCCCAGCTGCACAATCTCATTGTTGATACTAACTTCCATTAACTGCGGATGTGTTTGCCAGAACCTGAAAACGGATTTTTGGGAAAAAAAATAACTTTCATCATTCTCACTTCTGAAATAAGTATCAACATTAGACTACTGTGTTCATTTGGTCCATTAATTTTAATCCTGACTAATGTAACCTTAAATTCTGTGTCACTTGGAAGCACGGTGAATTTTTTTAAAAAACCCGACTCTGGCATTAATGTGGATATGAGTGCTTAATGGCGGGATGATTTATTGACTTGTAGCAAAAATTAGAACGGTGGGTGGCCCCGTTATTTCAAGAAACGATGGGACGCTGCAGCCGATGGATTTGCCGAGCCAGTAGCTCCACTCAGACGCAGACTTAACACAAGTATGTTCTTCATTTTGTGAGTAGTCTAGCATTAATAACGCTTTAAAGCTTCGCTCCATTCTGACCGAATGAACTTCAGACACAATAGCCGTACGTTTATTTTGAGCGTACGGTTGCCAGTGCTGGGTTGGGAAACGCCCAGGGGTGGAATTCTAGCAGGAGCTCCTCTGCATGTTAGGCCACACACCCCTGATGTAGCCAATCCGCCAAGAGCTTACAAAAAAGAGCTGTGTAAGCTCTTGGAAAATTGGCTACATCAGGGGGTGTGGCCTAATATGCAAAGGAGCTGCTGCTAGAATTCCACCCCTGGAAATACCTAGAGGCTTTGGGGGTGGGGCCTGAGGAGGGCAGGTTTGGAGGAAGGGAGGGGCTCTAATGCCATCCACTTTCCAAAGTGGCCATTTTTTCCAGGGAAATGTTTCTGTCATCTGGGGATCCACTGCCATTCTGGGAGATCTCCAGCCGCCACCTGGAAGTTCACAAACCAACTAACAGATGTAGGAACATCTTTGCAGTGCAGAAAACACTAAGTTATACATCAGTGGTACTGAGCTACCTACCTTGCAGATTAGATCATTGACCCAGTGCTGATACCAATGAGAACCTTAACACATTATTTCCCCCTACCCCCTGTTGCTTCTGTAGTTCGGACTTCAGAAAACACACAAAGCCCTAAGATATCAGGAGATGGTTAGAGCGGTTCCTCAGTGGAACAGGCTTCCTCCTCGGGAGGTGGTGGGCTCTCCTTCTTTGGAGGTTTTGAAGCAGAGGCTGGAGGGCCATCTGACAGCAATGCTGATTCTGTGAACTTAGGCAATCCATGGGAAAGTGGGCAGGAAGGGTTGCATCAGGGCTTAGTTCTCATGTCCCCTTCCTCCATGCCAAGGGTAATGTCGATCACCACTTTGAGGTTAGGAAGCAATTTTTCTCCAGGCCACTTTGGCCTGGGATCGTGGAGATTTTTTGCAGTCTTCTGGGCATGGAGCAGGGTTTGATGGATGCGCATACGCGGGAGGTCTTTGTGAATTTCCTGTGTTGTGCAGGGGGCTGGGGTAGATGGCCCTGGCGGTCCCTTCCAACTCTGATTCTAACCAACTAAACAAACTCATAAACTTGAAGCAATCCACAGTCTCCATAAATCAAGAAAATCCAATATTGTGTAATAAGATTAATTCTGAGCAAATGGTTTATGGACGGCAGACCCCCCCAAAAAAAGAGTCACTGTGTCTAAGCTACTTATGAGATTTTTATACATAGCATTTACTTCCCCAAATTCACTAAGTGTTTTTCACAATACCCGGCAAGTAGTTATTTGTTAACGTCCTGTGAAACGCTGCGATTTGCCCAAGGCTGAAGAGGGGATGGTGATGGTCCAGATTAGAACTCCCTCAATTATTTTTTAATGAGAGAGAAAAATGGCTATGAGTAATTAGGAAGCCATAACAATCACGCTAACAAAGCTTTTGAAGGTTTTCAGAGAGCCTACTCTGCTGGGGGCGAGGGTGGGGGTGGGGAAAAACCAAGAGATTTACTTTAAACACAGGGAATGAACTACCAACCAAATGCAATAGTTCAATTCTCTAGCTTGAGACCAGTTTAATGGGACTTGAAGGTAAATCAGAAGGTGATTTCTTTTCTTTTCTTTTGTAGAAAACTGTTACAAAAAAATATTTATTTTAAATCTGTATTCAGCCCAAGTCCTGAACGTAAGACATAGGTCAGAGGAAGCGAAAAAGACAGCCAGTTTCGTGCAGTGGTTAAGTGCATGGACTCTTATCTGGGAGAACCGGGTTTGATTCCCCACTCCTCCACTTGCACCTGCTGGAATGGCCTTGGGTTAGCCATAGCTATCGCAAGAGTTGTCCTTGAAAGGGCAGCTGCTATGAGACCCCTCCCAGCCCCACCCACCTCACAGGGTGTCTGTTGTGGGGGGGGGGGAGAAGACATGGGGGATTGTAAGCCGCTCTGAGTCTCTGATTCAGAGAGAAGGGCAGGGTATAAATCTGCAGTTCTTCTTCTAAATAAACTCACCCAAAGGGTCAGTTAAGACCAGGGCCAGCCCTAGACTGTCTGGCACCCTAGGCAAGGCTAACTTCTGGCACCCCCCCCCCCTGCACTGGTAACGTCACCAAATCACATGGGGGCCCCAATTCAGCACCCCCAAAAGTCTGGCGCCCTAGGCAATCACCTAGTTTGCCTAGTGGCAGAGCTGGCGCTGGTTAACAGTGTGGGCAAGCCAAAGACACTCTAGAGCAGTTGTCCCCAGCCTTTCTGAGTATGCGACACCTTTGGCCTTTTGAGGGGAGGGGATGAGAGCCAAAATGTCAGGCAGAGCCAACCCACAAATTTCTGCAGCGGGAGGTGGAGCCCAACACAATACCTCTCTCCTCACTTTGCAGAAAAATCACAGAATATCCCTAGACTATCTCTGCCGCTTCCGCAGACCCCTGCTCCCGGAATGCTGGTACAGGGCATAACTGAATGCCTAACAGGAAAAGCAGGCAAATGCAAAATATCCGGGAAATGTAATTTTCGCTTTATATGAGTAGAAGTCCTCCTTGGGTAGTTGCCAGATTGAAGACTGGAAGAAAGCAAGATTTTCATTAAAAAAATAGATCTTGCTTTAATATATATTAGGCGGCAAGAGAGCAGCAAATAATTCCACAGGCAGTCGTGTTCCTTATTCACTAACGCTGATGGATGATTATCTGGCTAAGTGTGCACCTAGGGGGTGTTTGGGAAAGAGCAAATGGAACTCTGCTTTTCAGAGCAGTATCTAGGCTGCAGGGGTAGTTCATTTAGGAAGACAATTGCCCTTTCCTTCTGGCTTTGCACTTTCTATTTTTTTTTTTTTAAATCACCCTTAATACTGTTTACATTCTTAAATGAACTAATCCTGAGTTAACTGCGTTATTCCTTCTTTGCACAGAACCGTTGACTCAGAATGTTTAGCCCGAACAGATGTGTTTGCGAAGTTAGAGCGAAAATTCGTCCCGACAAAAGGAAGGAAACCCAGGCGTAGCTTTCCTCGGCACCAGTGCAAATAAAAATGAAAATGGGTTGTAGCAAAGTGGAAGGGGTGGTGGTGGTGAGTAGAGAACGCTTCTTAAGAAAGAAAGGAGAACATCTTCTTAAGTAGATCCAAATAGGCAGCCGTGTTGGTCTGAAGTAGTAGAACAAAATAGGCGTCAATTGCACCTTTAAGACCAACTTAGTTTTATTCAGAACGTAAGCTTTCGTGTGCATGCACACTTCTTCAGACGAGGAATGAGGTACAGTAAGCAGAGCCCCATATAGCTGGTGGGGTTTGGAATGCCAAGTGGTACAAAGTTAAAAACCAATAGCAGAATAGTAAAATTAACAAATTCAGAAAACCTTTGATCTGGGTTGAATTAGTGTGGGAAACCATAAAACAGTAACGTCAAAATGTGAGAATGCCTGTTAATTATTCTATTGCTAATAAACCTGGGTCAAAAAGAAGGCATTTCTTTCCCAGAAGTTTTTCCTGTCCAACTAATTTACCTTTTAACACATAACATAAATATATACATCATTCTAGTTTGCCATTAGGAAAAATACATTAAAATATAGTAGGAGATGGGTTTAATATATGTAATGAGATAAACAGCCAATATCCCTACTTTGAGTATGTCAATACAAAAGCATTATTCTGATACACTATCCTAAAAGAGAAATACATTGGAATACTGTGGCTATATCGCCCTACTTGGTGAAAGTGGGTTTAGCATATGTAATGAGATAAAAAAACAAAACAGCGTTCTGAATAAAACTAAGTTGGTCTTAAAGGTGCAATTGACTCCTATTTTGATCTTCTTAAGTAATCAAAGAGTAGCTACATAGCAGAGAAGATGGAAGTGTTGAGCCAAGTTTCCCTGTGTTAGTTTAATGTGCTGTCATGTGCATTCAAAGGATACAATCAACATGGTTTCATCTTTGATCAATTTTTTTGGAGTCTCTCCCCCCCCCCATTTTTATTAGAACATTAATTAACTTGACTAATTATAGTCTTATTAATTTTTAAAAGATTAAGGGAGTTTGCATCTCAGGCTAGTATTAAATTAATAATACATTTTGAGAAGCAATGCCAGCAGGTATCTGTGATCGAAATCTTCTTGCGTTGTGGCATCTCTTTTTTATCGGGTGCAACTGTTCAATTGTTGGTGTTCTGTTGTAGAGCCTAAAAAGGAAAAAAAGGGGGAGAGCTTCCCCCCCCCCAGTAGTTCCTTTACAACAGAAACTGATGTTTACATTGCTGAAGGAAACCCAAGTAAGGGGAATAAAAACTGATGATGAAAAATACGAAATATGAATGCACATGAACCTGTCTTGTTCGGGATCAGTATAATAGAAAAAAACGTCAGGGTGAAACAACACTATCAAAACATTTTTACAGGGGGATAAATATCGTGGCCTCTACTTCTGCATAGACTCTGCTTCTAAATAATCTCAGATGAAAAATCTAAAGGTGCACAAAAGGCACTTTAATATTCCAAAGCTTCTACCTTTAAACAGACTGTAATATGAAACACGAGAGTGTGTGCAGGCACTTTTGACATAACCTGTTTTCCCTGACAGTTTGCACTAAAATGAATCCAAACAGTCTGCAGAAAAATAGATCAGAGTGCACACAGGTACTTTTAAAGTGCACGCAGGCACTTTAAATGTTTTGATCATATCGTTTCACCCTGACGGTTTTTGTTATAGGTTTGCTTAAACTCAGGGAGCCCCCTTTTTTCCTACATTGTTCAGGATCAGAATCAGTGTAGTGGCTCTTCAGGGTCTCTGGTAGAGGTCCTCTACATCACTGACTACCTGATCTGTTTTAACTGGAAATGCTGGGGTTTGAACCTGGGACTTTCTGCATGCCAAGCAGATGCTCTTTCACTGAGCCACAGCGCCTTTCCAGGGGTCTCTAGGGTCTCAGGCAGAGTTCTTTCACATCACCTACTGTTCTGGTCCTTTTAAATGAAAATGGAGGGGAGGGAATTGAACCTGGGACCTCCAGCATTTAAAGCAGATGCTCTACTGCTGAGCCATGCCCTCCTCCCAAAATACTGCTGAGCTCCTTCCCTTCTTCCTCTTCCTCCTCCTAGCAATCCAAGATACTGAGTGAAAATGTGACTTTCCCTGTTATGTTCCAGAGATAATCTAGCATTTGCTCCATGTTACTTCCTCCACATGCTGGCTTTTCCACACATAATACACACGAGTTCTCTTGCTATCCATAAACTGGGCCTAGGAACTTTTGGGAGTCTGTGCAGGTAATCCAAGAAGTCAGTTCTTTCTGAGTTCTTCTGCACCAAAAAGGAAAGCTTGGATTGACTTTTTTTTTTTTTTTTTTTGCTTTGGGGAAAAAACAGATGGGGACTCGGAAATCCATGAATGGGTGTCATGATGACCACAGACACCAATGTGGTACAGTTGCTGCCAAAGTGAGAATCATTGGATTAGGCCCTGTTGAGTTGTGACCCTGTAGACTGAGCTACCCTCGTGCACCCGACCCTAAACCTGGCATGCCAACTTGAAAGGAAAAAAATAACAGAAATTGTAAATAAATTATGGTACACTGACAACATGAATTTGAGTTTATTTTTAAAAATAATTTTAGATTAAATGTAATTCCCACTAGATTAAATGTAATGCTTGACCCTGAGGAGACAGTTCTAACAAAGTATGTCTTGACTGTAAATATGATGCTCAGTTAATAAAAGTCTTATTTGAATTATTTCAAAACAAATCTCTCTCTCTCTCTCTCATATGAAAATTTTCTTTTGAAATATTTCACTTTTTTTTTTACAGTCATATTTTGTGTTTAGTGCATTCAAAGTTAAACACAATTTGCACCTTTGTAGTTCAATTTGAAACTTCTTAGCTTTGGCTGGATAGGGCCTGGTGTGTTGGCATAAAACAGTGGCTAGAAAACATTTTTACTTATGCCTGGAAAGGCAGACTTTCTCCATCTTATGAAAAAGGAGACAGGGAAAAAACGATGTGTTTTTACCATTAAAATTCTTCCAATATTTGGAGAGAGAAAAAAAGCAATGAAAGAGTTTGTATTTCTGCTTAGAAGAATAAAAAGTCTTTCAAGCAGAATGATCCCCCCTGCGTGCTGCCCCCCCCCCCCGAATGAAATATGGTAAGCCATTCCATCAACACAGCATTTAATGCATTAAAAAAGCAAGTTGTATTAGCAGTGACTTGAATATGCTGTGACTACCAGAGTTAATTCTGGATTCATGTTTAAGCAGGGAGAGGAACTTTTAAAAAAAGGAGAATGAAAGCATGTTTGTTTTAAATGACACGAGTGAGAATATTTAACTTAACCCCCTTCGTACTGTTTCTGAAAACAGTTTAGCATAAAAGTCATATTTGAGTGCGGTAGTTTAAGAGAAGGCTCTTCCCAATCTCATTTTCTTGAGAGGTTTCTCTAGCAATAAGCTAAGAGTGGGTGTTCCATATTAATGGTCTGTAAAGAATAAATCTGGAGGTAGTGTTTTGAGCAATTTATTCTGTAGGCCTTGAGAGCCAGGATAATATGTAGGACAAAGAGGAACGACAAACTAGTCTATCATGCATAGGTTAATAGGGTTGCCAGCCTCCAGCTGGGGCCTGGAGATCTCCTGCTTTTACAACTGCTCTCCAGCTGGCAGAGATCAGCTCCCCTGAAGAAAATGGCTGCTTTGGAGGGTGGACTCTATGGCATGGCATCATGCTGAGACCCCTCCCCTCTCCAAACCCTGCCCCCAAAGTGGGACGTTGGCCTGATCCAACATGGCTTCCCTCATGTTCTTTTGATTCTATGGCTTTGTACCCTGCTGAGTTCCGTGTCTTCCCCAGGCTACATCCCCAAATCTCCAGTAATTTCCCAACCTGGAGCTGGCAACCCTTACCGCTCTATCCTCCAAGGGTCACAATTAGGGTTGCCAAGTCCAATTCAAGAAATATCTGGGGACTTTGGGGATGGAGCCAGGAGACTTTGGGGGTGGAGCAAAGATCAAGGCTGTGACAAGCATAATTGAACTCCAAAGGGAGTTCTGGCCATCACATTTAAAGGGACGGCACACCTTTTCAATTCCTTCCTTCCATAGGAAATCATGAAAGATAGGGGCACCTTCTTTTGGGGCTCATAGAATTGGACCCCCTGGTCTAATCTTTTTTGAAACTTGGTGGGTATTTTGGCGAGAGGCACTAGATGCTATACTGAAAATTTGGTGCCTCTACCACAAAAAACAGCCCCCCCCAGAGCCCCAGATACCGGCGGATCAATTCTCCATGATTTTCTATGGGAATAAATCTCCATAGGGAATAACAGAGTTCCCAGCAGACATTTCCCTCCCCTCCCCCCGCTTTTTGACGACCCTGAAGCGGGGGGAGGGCCTCCAAACTGGGGGATCCCCTGCCCCCACCTGGGGATTGGCAACCCTAGTCACAATTCTAACGAGATCCTAGAATGTTTTAAAAAAAAAAAGTACCGGGAAGAGCTAGTTTTGAACAATGAGCACGGAAATACTTTTGACGGGATAAACACTAATTATACGCACAAGCCGGATGGTGTTGCCCTATTAGAAATATGACATTAAAAAGATGACATTCTGCAAATACAGCGCAAGCCATTAAATTCCACGCATACAGGTGGAAATTGCATTTGTCAACCTGTGAGGCACAGGCTGAAGCAAACTAATAAAAAGGTAGTTTACTAATTTTAAAACTTTATCATTAACCTGGTGTCATGTGCTCTTCCTCTAAGTAAACGTCCGTGCTGTTTGGCTGGTCAAGTCATAAATATTTATACTTTGGAAACCAAATGGGTTGTAAAGCCCAGGTCTCGAGAAGGCATAAAGCCGGAATGCGAGATGGCTCAGAGAGGCTCCGTGTGGCGAGAAATAGTGGTCTGGCAATTAGAGGGAAGCTCAATAAAATTGCTTAACAATTCTTGCACCCCATTATTTCAAGTCAGCTTATCCTTTTGACAGAATTTAGTACAAACATGGAAAATTGACACCGTTAAAGTAGGGTTGCCAATCCCCAGGTAGGGGCAGGGGTTCCCTCGGTTTGGAGGCCCTCCCCCCGCTTCAGGGTCATCAGAAAGCGGGGGAAGGGAACGGAAATGTCTGCTGGGCACTCCTTTATTCCCTTTTTAGACTTATTCCGATGGGAAGTAATGGAGAATTGATCCGTGGGTATCTTGGGGGGGGTGCTTTTTGAGGTAGAGGCACCAAATTTTCAGTATAGCATTCAGTGCCTCTCCCCAAAATACCCCCCAAGTTTCAAAAAGTTTGAACCAGGGGGTTAAATTCTGTGAGCCCCCAAAGAAGATGCCCCTATCCATTATTTGTTTTGGAAGGAAGGCATTTTAAACGGTGTGCGGTACCTTTAAATGTGATGGGCAGAACTCCCTTTGGAGTTCAATGATGCTTGTCACACCCTTGCTCCTGGCTCCACCCCCAAAGTCTCCTGGCTCCACCCTCAAAAGTCCCCAGATATTTCTTGAATTGGACTTGGCAGCCCTACATTAAAGTGCAGTCAGCAGCACCTCCTTTAAAAAAATAGCCATAGCATTTTGCATGCCACTTTTTTTAGAATACAAAAGCATCATAATCTTTTTTTTTAGTTACAGAATTTAAATTCGTATAAGTTAATTTTGGGGGTTTTTTGTCTGCACGATTTACAAAGCTTCTGCTGCCTTTGAAACCTGTAGCTTCAGAAGATTTACCTCCACAGTAGTTAGACCACTGATAATTAAGCATTAGATACGGCTATGGCTTTACAGTAGCATCCCCGGTGTTGTTGAACCTTCAGGGACCTGACACAAAATGGTTGCTTCAGGAGACGGAGTCAGCCACAAAATGGTTGCCGCTGCTCACCTTCAGGCACAAAGTTTGGCCACCCCTGGAATATAGAATCATGTCTGTTTCACAGGCGGGTGAAATAAAAAAGTCTGTACACTGAAATGTGTTTTTAGGGTCGTGATTCTCGTGGCACGAAGAAAATAGATGCAGAAGTTAGGGCTGCTAACCTCCAGGTGGGAACTGGATATCCCCTGGAATCACACCAGATCTCCAAGTGACGGCGCACAGCAGCTGCCCTTTCAAGGACAACCTCTGCCAGAGCTATGGCTGACCCAAGGCCATTCCAGCAGCTGCAAGTGGAGGAGTGGGGAATCCAGCCTGGTTCTCCCAGATAAGAGTCCGCACACTTAACCACGACACCAAACTGGCTCACCAGAGGTCAACATGACTTCCAGGCGCATACACACACTCTCTCACATACACGTATATGTAAAAATATCAAAAATAAAATATCGAGTATAATAATAAAAGTTGGAGATTGATATATGACTTGGTTAATTTTTGTTGTATTCTTTCAGTTACAATGAAATTCTCTTCAAAGACCAGGTTGGCTTTTCCACCTGCTGAACAAACATAGCAGGTGTAATTGCAGGAAAGAAGGACATATTTCCTGTTTTTCCTTCTGAGCCTAACTCCTGCTAAGTTAATCAGTTTGAGAATTTAATTTTTGCAGCAGCATAATAAAAGCTGTGTAAAATAAAAGCACGTCACATTTTGTCGCATGGATGTGAAATGGCTTGCGGAACTTCGCTCGGCCATTAATTTCATGTTATGAATTGGATAGTGTGTCATTATCCATAATTAAAATAATGGTGGTTGGAGGGGGAAAAAATATTGTGATAGGTTGTTAGATAGCGCTGAGAGATAATTAATATTTGTGAGGTGTGAGAATTTCCCCCGCTTTCAGTGCCGCAGTTTTGTTTGTCGATGGCTTAATGATTGAAGTGATACGGACCAGAATCGGAAGCCCTGGAAGATTCTGGATTTTTTCCCCCCAGCCTTTTGTTGCATAGCAGATGACATGGGAAACGGAGGCAAAAATTAAACACAGTTTGATATCTTGCCTGGTGGGGAAGGGAGCGTTCAGAGAAAAACGGTAAAATCCTCATGGGTTCTTTGAGGCCCTTGGATGGGCCGATAAGAGTCCTTGGGTCCAAGCCCCCTCTGCCATTCAAATCCTCTTGAAAGTCCTGCCAGTAGGGTTTTCAGGTACCCCCAACAACTGAATATAAGAACATAAGAGAAGCCATGTTGGATCAGGCCAGTGGCCCATCCAGTCCAACACTCTGTGTCACACAGTGGCCAAAACCCAGGGGCCATCAGGAGGTCCACCAGTGGGACCAGAACTCCAGAAGCCCTCCCACTGTAGCCTCCCAATCACCAAGAAGACAGAGCAACACTGCCCATGCATAAGGACATAAGACAAGCTACGTTGGGTCAGGCCAATGGCCCATCCAGTCCAACACTCTGTGTCACACAGTGGTCAAATCCCAGGGATCATCAGGAGGTCCACCAGCAGGGCCAGAACTCCAGAAGCCCTCCCACTGTAGCCTCCCAAGGACCAAGAAGAAGACAGAGCATCACTGCCTCAGATATAAGTACATAAGAGAAGCCATGTTGGATCAGGCCAGTGGCCCATCCAGTCCAACACTCTGGTCGTTTTCGCACTCACCTTAATCAGCAGCGACGACCCTCTTCACCGCGCAGGATCTGTGCGGATTTCGCACTAATTGCCACGGAGCACCCAGAAGAGCCGGAAAGTCCCGGCGCTTTTGCGGCGCAAATGGAAACCGCCAAAAACCAGTTTCCGTTTGCGCCGCAAAAGCGCCGGGACTTTCCGGCTCTTCTGGGTGCTCCGTGGCAATTAGTGCGAAATCCGCGCAGATCCTGCGTGGTGAAGAGGGTCGTCGCTGCTGATTAAGGTGAGTACGAAAACGACCTCTGTGTCACACAGTGGCCAAAAAACCCAGGTGCCATCAGGAGATCCATCAGTGGGGCCAGGACACTGGAAGCTTTCCCACTGTGCCCCTCCCCCAAGTACTAAGAAGACAGAGCATCACTGCCCCAGATATAAGCACATAAGAGAAGCCATGTTGGATCAGGCCAATGGCCCATCCAGTCCAACACTCTGTGTCACACAGTGGCCAAAAAACCCAGGTGCCATCAGGAGATCCATCAGTGGGGCCAGGACACTAGAAGCCCTCCCGCTCTTGCCCCTCCTAAGCACCAAGAAGACAGAGCATCACTTGGTGGAGGGTGGGGACTTACTGGTAGGAAAAAGACAAAGAAAGAAGAGGAGGAGTCAGACTTATACCCTGTTCTTTGCCCAGAGTCTCAGAGGAGGAGGAGGATTTCTACCCTGCCCCTTCACCTGGAGTCTCAGAGCAGCTTTACAATCTCCTTTCCCTTCCTCTCCCCACAGCAGACACCCTAGAAACGCACACTTCATGTTAAAATAGTTTCCCATTTGTTGATCATGGGGCGGCTCAAGATCTCCAGCCGTTCAACTCAGAATATCTGAAATCACTCTTATCTCTAACTTTCCTTCTTTTGAACTACCTTCTTTCCTTTGTTGGCGCTAGTCGCGGCCTACGCTTTGCACAAGGTGTGGACTATCATTAAAGAAAGTATTTGTCACAATAGTATTTACTTATATTGGTATTTATTCTATATTCTTTGAGTTCAGTAAGTGACTATGCCATCCTTTAGAATTTATTGCTAAATTGCTTGTTCCATGCCACTTGTTAATTATTGTCTTCATAATGCGGCTGGTGTGTTTTTATTCAACAGGGTTCGTCTCTTGTTTACATCTACATATTACTTGGTTATATTCGGTGCTATTTACTTGCACGGTTGTGCATTTGCATTCCTATTTCTTTTTCTGTTGGACTTGAAGGGCTATCATAGAGAAGATGGTGTGGAATTGTCTTCCGTGGCCCCGGAAGGTAGGACCAGAAACAACAGGTTTAAATTAAATCAAAAGAGTTTCCAGCTCAACATTAGGAAGAACTTCCTGACCGTTAGAGTAGTTCCTCGGTGGAACAGGCTTCCTTGGGAGGTGGTGGGCTCTCCTTCCTTGGAGGTTTTTAAACAGAGGCTAGATGGTCATCTGACAGCAATGAAGATCCTGTGAATTTAGGGGGAGGTATTTGTGAGTTTCCTGCATTGTGCAGGGGGTTGGACTAGATGACCCTGGAGGTCCCTTCCAACTCTAGGATTCTATGATTCTTCTCAGACTTCAGAGGATCGACTGGTTTATGCTTCTGGTCAGCTTTATGCAAGACCAGGGCGTTTTTTTCAAGCAGGAACACAGTTCCGGCTGGCTTGGCATCAAGGGGTGTGGCCAAACATGCAAATATTCTGCTGAGCTTTTTCTTCAAAAACAGCCATGTGTGAAACAATGGTGACATCAGGGGGTGTGGCCTAATATGCCAATGAGTTCCTTCTGGGCATTTTCTGAGATCTTTTCCATTATGACATACAAACCCAGGCTTTTTTTTGTAGCAGGAATCCCTTTGCATACTAAGCCACACCCCCATGATGCAGGCATCCTCCAAGAGTTTATTGCAGCGGTGTCAAGCATGCGGCCCACGGGCCGGATGTGGCCTGCAGAGGGCTCCAATCAAGCCCTCCAGCAACTGGCTGTTGTCTGCTTCATTCTACCTTCCCTGCTGTGTTCGGTTGCCATTTTGTGTTTTTCCCCAACAATCAGTCAGCCAGCAAAGCTGCCTTTCTTGGCTCCTTGTCTCTCCCCCTCCCTTTTCCCAAAGGGAGGAGGAGAGAGGAGGAGCCTTAGCCAATGAAAGAGACTGGCTCTGTAGCTCTGCTGGGTGATTAAGTTTGCCAGACCCAAGTAATCACCCTGCAGAGCTACTGAGCCAAGCCTTTCTTCCTTCCTGGCTGAGGCTCCTCCCTCTCGTGCCCCGGGGGAAGGAAGGAAAGAGCCAGAGCTTCCTTTGCCCAGTCCTCACCATTGGGAGAAATACAAAGACAGCACTTTTAAGACTAGCAATGTTTCATTGAAGTTATGAGCTTTTTGCCTTGCTACAGAGAGAGAAAGTTCAGTTGGGCTTGTTATGGATACAACTGGTTTCCCTTCCTCTTCTCCTTATATTCATGCCCTCCAGTCTTTCTCAATAGGAAAGCATGTGAACTGTTTAAAAGAGCAATGACAACAAGCCAAAGTTAGGCTGAGTGTGTCCAGCCCAGGTTTGCTTAACAAATTTTCCTTCACATTTTCCTTTGATTGGTGATCTTGAACTCAGGCTTCCCAGATAGGCTGATACTGACCACTGTACATGCCTGTCTCTCTGTTCTTGCACTGCCACATAATAATAATAATAATAATAATAATAATAATAATAATAATAATAATAATAATAATAATAATAATAATAATAATAATACTTTTTATTTATATCCCGCCCTCCCCGCCAAAGCAGGCTCAGGGCGGCTCACAACATATTAGTTCAATACAATACAATAAAATCATATAATTCAATAAATACTACATTATAAAACCATCATTTAAATCAGCATTCCAATTAAAATTAACGTTTATGGTCTTGAGAGCTATCTAGAGGTCTTCCATGGTAGGCAAGCAAGAAGGCTCTTTCTTGGTTGTCTTCCCTGGTAGGAGTTGTAGTTATTTTTCTGGGGAGGACTATAGTTTTGTAGACAAGCACATAGCCCTCAGTCTGCGCCGTGGTGCCTTCACATAATCTTGACCAGCGCATGAAGCAATTATGTACAAAAGTTCACAATGCCCAGCTGCTTCATGTTTTCCTCTGGGTCTGAGGCTCAAAGCATTGACTATGAGATCTTTGGAATGAAAGTCTATAAACCATAAGTAGCTTTGCAACTTACAAATGTGCACACTTGAACAACATATTCAAGATTGGTACAGCACATGCATTGTCTGCCGTTTTTGATGCAATAATTCATAGCAAGGATGACATTTATCAGACTATAAAACAAAATATTGCAAGAGTGCCAATGTTTTAAGTAAAAAAGAAGAAGAAGATGATATTGGATTTATATCCCGCCCTCCACTCCGAAGAGTCTCAGAGCGGCTCACAATCTCATAAGAACATAAGAACATAAGAGAAGCCATGTTGGATCAGGCCAACGGCCCATCAAGTCCAACACTCTGTGTCACACAGTGGCAAAAAATGTTATATACACACATACACTGTGGCTAATAGCCACTGATGGACCTCTGCTCCATATTTTTATCTAAACCCCTCTTGAAGGTGGCTATACTTGTGGCCGCCACCACCTCCTGTGGCAGTGAATTCCACATGTTAATCACCCTTTGGGTGAAGAAGTACTTCCTTTTATCCGTTTTAACCTGTCTGCTCAGCAATTTCATCGAATGCCCACGAGTTCTTTTATTGTGAGAAAGGGAGAAAAGTACTTCTTTCTCTACTTTCTCCATTCCATGCATTATCTTGTAAACCTCTATCATGTCACCCCGCAGTCGACGTTTCTCCAAGCTAAAGAGTCCCAAGCGTTTCAACCTTTCTTCATAGGGAAAGTGCTCCAGCCCTTTAATCATTCTAGTTGCCCTTCTCTGCACCTTCTCTAATGCTATAATATCCTTTTTGAGCTGCGGCGACCAGAACTGCACACAGTACTCCAAATGAGACCGCACCATCGATTTATACAGGGGCATTATGATACTGGCTGATTTGTTTTCAATTCCCTTCCTAATAATTCCCAGCATGGCGTTGGCCTTTTTTATTGCAAACGCACACTGTCTTGACACTTTCAGTGAGTTATCTATCATGACCCCAAGATCTCTCTCTTGGTCAGTCTCTGCCAGTTCACACCCCATCAACTTGTATTGTAGCTGGGATTCAATGTGCATTACTTTGCACTTGGCCACATTGAACCGCATCTGCCACGTTGACGCCCACTCACCCAGCCTCAACAGATCCCTTTGGAGTTCCTCACAATCCTCTCTGGTTCTCACCACCCTGAACAATTTAGTGTCATCCGCAAACTTGGCCACTTCACTGCTCACTCCCAACTCTAAATCATTTATGAACAAGTTAAAGAGCATGGGACCCAGTACCGAGCCCTGTGGCACCCCACTGCTTACCGTCCTCCACTGCGAAGACTGCCCATTTATACTCACTCTCTGCTTCCTATTACTCAGCCAGTTTTTGATCCACAAGAGGACCTGTCCTTTTACTCCATGATTCTCAAGCTTTCTAAGGAGCCTTTGATGAGGAACTTTATCAAAAGCTTTCTGGAAGTCAAGGTAAACAACATCTATCAGGTCTCCTTTGTCCACATGTTTGTTCACCCCCTCAAAGAAATGCAACAGGTTAGTGAGGCAAGATCTTCCCTTGCAGAACCCATGCTGAGTCTTCCTCAATAACCCGTGTTCATCAATATGCCTACTCATTCTGTCCTTGATAATGGTTTCTACCAACTTTCCCGGTATTGAAGTCAGACTGACTGGCCTGTAATTTTCCGGATCTCCTCTGGAACCTTTTTTAAAGATGGGGGTGACATTTGGTACCTTCCAGTCCTCAGGAACGGAGGCAGATTTCAATGAATGATTACAGATTTTTGTTAGAATCTCCTTCACCTTCCTCCCCCACAACAGACACCCTGTGAGGTGGGTGGGGCTGAGAGGGCTCTCACAGCAGCTGCCCTTGCAAGGACAACCTCTGCCAGATAAATGGCTGACCCAAGGCCATGCTAGCAGGTGCAAGTGGAGGAGTGGGGAATCAAACCCGGTTCTCCCAGATAAGAGTCCGCGCACTTAACCACTACCCCAAACTGGCTCTCCAGTTGTGTTTGTCTGTGCCCCCTTTATACAGTTTATATGTCTGCTGCCTGGCATTACATTTTATGACACACATGGCCTGGCCCGACAAGGTCTCATTTATGTCAAATCCGGCCCTCATAACAAATGAGTTTGACACCCCTGATTTACAGGGCTCTTCGTACAGGGCCTACTGTAAGCTCCAGGAGGATTGGCCACATCAGGGGGTGTGTGGCCTAATATGCAAAGGAGTTCCTGCTACAAGATAAACCCTGTACATTACATTAATATACATATTCTACCTCCCACCCCCATCCATCGTAAAATAAAACCTAATGATGTGTGGAATGGGGTTTTCTGCTGTAGGATTCTGCTCTTGGTTGTGAAGTCTCCTGCCAGCATTGCCACCTGCGGCTTCTGTCTGGGAACAACTTTGATGGGCTCCACATGGTCTGGCCAATTGCCGAAGCGCCTTTGCTTGACCTGTTGTTTCCCTCTCATTTTCATTCCTGCAATGATCACTGGCTGTAAAATCATAACTGCAAACAGATGTGATTGTCTAAGACAGGGGTGGCCAACGGTAGCTCTCCAGATGTTTTTTGCCTACAACTCCCATCAGCCCCAGCCAGCATGGCCAATGGCTGGGGCTGATGGGAGTTGTAGGCAAAAAAACATCTGGAGAGCTACCGTTGGCCACCCCCGGTCTAAGACATTTCAGTAAGCCTCAGTCTTAGCAGCTTTGTTACTTCCTACCGTGCAGGGTTCAGTCTTCCAGAGGGCTTTTTTTGTAGCAGGAACTCCTTTGCCTATTAGGTCACACCCTCCTGATGTAACCAAACCTCCTGGAGCCTACAGTAGACCCTCTACTAAGAGCCCCCTAAGCTCTTGGAGAATTGACTACATCAGGGGTGTGTGGTCTACTATGCAAAGGAGTTCCTGCTACAAAAAAAGCCCTGGTTTGTTTGTTTGTTTGTTTAAAAAAACAGAATGTAGGATTTCACATTGGCAATTTCTCTTATTTATTTATTTTAAACACTTATTAGTCCCTTTTCTTCCCTACGGTGCTCAAGGCAGCTTACGACATAGATAAAGGTCGTGAAATGCTGATGGCACCTGGTTTTTTGGCCACTGTGTGACACAGAGTGTTGGACTGGATGGGCCATAGGTCCAATCCAACAAGGCTTCTCTTATGTTCTTATGAAAGCATAAAACCCCAAATTTGAATTCACAACTCAAGATGGCTAGTAAAACTCAACCGCATGTATAAAACCATCTTCAGTTGCCTCCTAAAGAGCAAAAGTGAGAGGGCCAAATGCACCCTCCCCCGCCAGGTGGTGGTTCCATAATTGTGGGTTGAGTTACCAACCTCCATTCAGGGGTGGGGAACGGAACAGTGGCTCTCCAGATGTTTTTTGCCTGCAACTCCCATCAGCCCCAGCCATTGGCCATGCTGGCTGGGGCTGATGGGAGATGCAGGCAAAAAACATCTGGAGAGCCACTGTTCCCCACCCCTGCTCTATGTGGTACCTGGAGATCTCCCAGGACTACAACTGGTCTCCAGGGGGCAGATTAGGTCAGCTGGAGAAAATGGCCGCTGCAGAAGATGGACCCTATGGCGTTATAGCCCATCGAAGCGCCTCCCCTCCCCCAAACTCCACCCTCCTGCATTGGCAGTTTCCTGCATTGCGCAGGGGGTTGGATTAGATGACCCTGGAGGTCTCTTCCAACTCTATGATTCTGTGATCCTCAGGCTCCAACCTCAAATTTCCAGGTATTTCCTAATTCAGATGATGTCACTTCTGGAAGTGACGTAATACTGATGATTGACTGCCCCCCCATATTGCTCCACCCCCATCTCCCACTGGTTGTCAAACTGGGCTTGCCAATCCTGTCACCAATGTAGCCTCTTCTTTTTATGGTTGTAAGGCCCCCTGCCCTTTCACGAGCAAAAATACTGGTAGGCCTACGTTGTGGAAGTGTGCTGTGTCTCTCTACTATATATGCTGTACATTACAGAATGGAAAGTGTTGTCTCTTGCGTATCTCAACTCTTTTCTGCTTTGCCTTCCCAGTTCCTCTCTACCACGTTAGGCAATATTTTTGTGTCTGAACAAAGCAGGAGTCAAGTGGCTCCTTTAAGACCAACCACGTTTTATTTAGAACGTAAGCTTTCGTGTGCTCTCTAAGCACCTTTCATCAGACGAGGGGATCGGGTATTGTGGGCTGAAATATAAGCAGTTTGTTGATTAAGAGTGCAGACTGATCACATGGCAAAGCTGTGGCGTGGCCATTTGATCTGGATAGCCGTAAAAAGGTCATAAAGTCCTCTGCCAGTTGGTGTTTTCTGTAAATCTAGGTGAATCACAAAAGGACGTGCATTTCCTAGTTGTAGTCCACATACTTTTTGTGTGTAATTAGTTTGGACGCAGGGTTAGGGTTAGTGGTTCTACAGCGGGCTGTCAGTGTTCTAATCTCTTCGTCAATAGGTGTGTCATAAACATGATAAGACTTACAAAGCACTTTTCGGATCTTTGTCATCAGTCTTCACTCATCCCCTGCCAGTGTGGTTAATGTTTTCTCGGTTTTACAGCTGGGAATCTTGTCTCGAAACCAAACAAATATTTAAAACTACCAGGCCGGTTCCTGGCTGAAGTAAGTCTGGAATCCTCTTGCCAATATTGATTTGAAACATACCACTCAATGTCTTGCCTGTGAAGAGAAAGCACAGACAATAAGAAAATGTGCCTGTTCAGAAACAGGAGCAAATGTGTCTATTCAAAATACCAGGGGTGGCCAGGGCTGGATTAACAATTAGGCCAAGTAGGCACTGGCCTGTGGGCCCCCACACCTTTAGGGGCCCTGGGCTTGCTCCCCGCTCAGTCTCCCCCCTGCTTGCAGCCCTCCCAGCCTTCACGTGCAGCCAGCAACGGAGCCGATCTTTGCCTGACTTGCTTGGTGCGGCCGCTGCTGGCGTCGTCACCGAGTGTGCCGCTCTCTGCCTCTCCCCTGCAGCTTTGTCAAAGGGGCTTTTGAGATGGTGGCTGCAGGGCGCAGTGGGGCCACAGGTGGTGGTGGGGTGCTCTGACTCTGAGATAATTTGCCAGGGGCTCCCTGAAATTTTGACTGCCTAGGGGCCTTTATGGGGTTTAATCCGGCACTGGGGGTGGCCAAACTTGATTAACGTAAGAGCGACATAGAATAAATGTCAGATGTCTGAGAGCTGCAAGACATGAAAGTCAGATGTTTGAGAGCTGCAAGGAGGGAAGGAAGGAAGGCGGGGGAGGGAGAGCTGGAAAGAAAGCAACTTTAATTTTAAATGCATTCTCCAGGCCACCAGCTGGCTTGGTTCGGATAAGTGATTTAAAGGGAGAAATGCCTTCTCCAGTCATCTGATGTTCATGTCTTGTGGCTCTCAAACATCTGATATTTATTCTATGTGGCTCTTACATTGAGCAAGCTTGGCCACAGAGCAAAGCAGGAAAAAACAACAACAATGAAGCAACAAGAACACACAATCAAAGAAAATGAGAATGTGGAGCAGCCTTGTGTGTAAATATTTAGTAACAGTAGCAATAACTAGTTGATTTTTGTGCCCTCCCTACTCTTCTAAATGCTAGAGGTGCTTGTTAAATGGAAGGAGTTATGCTTATCTTTTCGAGGGCTATTAAACAAGGCGGGGGATAAGACATTTTATATGAAATATGATAATCTAATTAAGTCTTTTTTAGCCCACAAAAAGAGTATGCTAGTATAAAAACATTTAAAGTATCACAGTATTCTTATTTTTGCTGAAACATATCAACATGACTACCTCTCTTTTAGTGTATTTAGTAAGAACATAAGAGAAGCTATGTTGGATCAGGCCAATGGCCCATCCAGTCCAACACTGTGTCACACAGTGACCAAAAAACCCAAGTGCCATCAAGAGGTCCACCAGTGGGGCTAGAAGCCCTCCCACTGTGCACCCCCAAGCACCAAGAATACAGAGCATCACTGTCCCAGACAGAGAGTTCCAACAATACGATGTGCCTAGTAGCCACTGATGGACCTCTGCTCCTGATGCTTATCCAATCCCCTCTTGAAGCTGGCTATGCTTGTATATTTTATCATATCAAGAGCAAGTGTGGTACAGTAGTTAGGAGCAGTAGACTCTGATCTGGAGAACTGGGTTTGATTCCTCACTTCTCCTCAGGGCCTTTTTTTTTTGGTAGAAAGAGCCCAGCAGGAACTCATTTGCATATTAGGTCACACACCCTGACAGCACCATTGTTTTGCACAGGGCTTTTTTTTGTAGAAAAAGCCCAGCAGCTACTCATGTGCATATTAGACCAGACCCCCTGACACCAAGCCAGCCGTTCCTGTGCGTTCCTGCTCAAAAAGAGCCCTGCTTCTCCTCATAAAGCCTGCTGGGTGACCTTGGGCCAGTCACAGTTTTCTCCAAACTCTCTCAGCCTCAGCCACACCACAAGGTGTGTTGGGTTTTTGGGAGAGGAAGGGAAACAGACAAGCTGGGATATAGACAAACTGGAACAGGTACAGAGGAGAGCGACGGAGATAGTGAGGGGTCTGGAGACCAAGTCCTATGAAGAAAGGTTGAAGAAGCTGGGGATGTTTAGCCTGGAGAGGAGGCGGCTGAGAGGTGATAGAATCACCATCTTCAAGTACTTGGAAGGGCTGTCGTATGGAGGATGGTGTGGAGCTGTTTTCTATGGCCTAAGAAGGTAGGACCAGAACCAATGGGTTGAAATTAAATCGAAAGAGTTTCCGACTCAACATTAGGAAGAACTTCCTGACCGTTAGAGCGATTCCTCAGTGGAACAGGCTTCCTCCTTGGGAGGTGTTGGGCTCTCCTTCCTTGGAGGTATTTAAACAGAGGCTGGATGGCCATCTGACAGTGATGAAGATCCTGTGAATTTGGGGTAGGTATTCGTGGGGTTCCTGCATTGTGCAGGGAGTTGAACTAGATGACCCTGGAGGTCCCTTCCAACTCTATGATTCTATGAAAGTGATTGTAAGCCACTTTGAGACTCCTTAAGGTCAAGAAAAGCAGGGTATACAATAAATTACATTAGTTGCTAACAATAATTTGTTTTCATGGTATAGGCTTTGTATATTGTTTTTAGGGATATTTTTGCTTCTTCCAGTATGAGATTCTCTCTAAACCAGAGGTGTTGAACTCATTTGTTATGAGGGCAAGATCTGAAATAAAAGAGACCTTGGTGGGGCGGGCCATGTCTGGTTGTGCCTAGCCATGTCGGGCTGGGCCATATGTGTATCTTTTTAAGATTAGGTAGCAGAGATATAAATTTTATAAAGAACACAGACAAACACAAATATATCTTTTAAAAAAACTTAAAACATGCCTAAAACGTTAGCACTCATTGGTCTTAAAGGTGCTTTCTTTGTATTTCTCCCAAGGGATCAAGGGAACTGGGCAAAGCAAGCGCTTGCTCTTTCTTTCCTTCCCCAAGGACTTGGGGAGGAGCCTCAGCCAGTAAAAGAAACAGAGGCTTGACTCAGTAGCTGTGCTGTGCCTGGCAAAGCAAGATATTCATCCCTAAGGGAGTCAATGGAGAAAATAGAGGTTTTGCTCTTTAACTCCTCTGCAATTGAGAAAGTCTGGCGAAGCAAGCTATTATGCAGAAGGAAGCAAGGGAGAGAGAGAAGGAAGCAGATGACAGACAGTTGTTAAAGGGCCTGATAGGAGCCCTCTGGGGGCTGATTCGGCCCCCGGGCTGCATGTTTGACACCCCTGCTCTAAACCTTCATGTACTTACCAGGAAGCAGAGTTGCAAAATTTCCAGAAATGTTGGAGCTGTTTGTGTGGGGGAATCTGTCCCCTCCCCTCAATAAAGGGAGATTTGAAGGACTATTTAGATACATGCAGTACTCACTATCCAGCAGATTTATGTTGCTGCATTAACAACATAATCATTCATCACGTAGTTCACCTGTAACTTTGCACTGACACTTTATGGAATGTAAAAAGCATAAATCCTTCGGTGGTGGAGTTACGGGAACCCCTCAAGGGGTTTTCAAGGCGAGAGACCTTCAGAGTTGGTTTGCCATCTCCTGACTCTGTGTAGCACCCCTGGACTTTCTGAGCATTGTTCATAACTTTGGAGACTTTTCTTTTCCCTCCTCCTTTAAATTCCATGGTCATTTAATTTGTGTTATTTCCTGATGTGGAACTCCTCGGTGGTCTCTCAGTCAAGTCGTCCTCAGGGCGGACCCTGTTTGGCTTCCTGAATCTGACCAGATCGGAGTAGCCTGGGCCACCCAAGTCAGGGTATAAATCCCGTAGTTTTCGACAAACAAAGCTGAAATATCTCCACAGCTTGAGAGGGAGCTGCGTATTCCTGCTTCCCATGCTACTTAAAGCACGCGTATTGATTTTATTCCGTCTGGGAGGTAGCTAAAAATAAAAGATGAAATTAGAGAACGAATTTTGTAGCAAAGAAAGGAAAGAAAGCGCGTTATCAGAACAAGCAGTCTCATGCTGTCGTTATAGGTGCAACTACCGGCAGGGCTTTTTTCCTAGAAAAAGCCCAGTGGGAACTCATTTGCATATTAGGCCACACCCTGTGATACCAAGCCAACCGGAACGGCGTGCCTGTGCATTCCTTCTCAAAAAAGGCCATATTTGAGAGCAAGTTAAATTTTAGCACTGGAAACACCAAACTATTGAATACCTTACCATCATCAAACATATTACAGCACATCAATTGTGTGCCAGAACTATTTACATTTGAACAATAAACCTATCCTTGGAAATATATTGTACATGTTTATTTATATGCATGCAAATTATAATGGTCTAGCGCTGTAGGTTGTCTTATCTCGTTTTTTCATACTATAAGTTATGCATGAGCAAAACCTTGCATTGAAAAGCATGTAGCTGACTCCAAAAGGGAAACAAACCAACCAATCAGGAGTTTCTTTCCCCCAGTATTGTCCAAAATTCCCCATTCATTTCCCCCCTTGGCAAAACTGAAAACAAAGATGTCTTTGGTGGGGAGGAAGCTGCACCGAATTCACAAATTAGTTATGAGCAAACATGTTTAGGATCAGGCCACGTTTGTGCTTTCTAGCGTAACACAAAATTAGATGCTTCAAAACGTTCTTGGGAGATGCACACCCACGCAAATGTTCTGAGCTCATCTTTATCGCACCCCCCGAAATGGTGGCCCGACGGATGGGTTCTTCTTGACCTTGTTGGGCACAATAATTCTGCATTAAGCGCAAAGCACTCGAATTAAAGCCCAAAGATACCGGCTTCTCATTACGGGGTGTAATTCTGAAACTGAATCTAATCAGCGGAGAGTTTTAACCCTCACAGAAGTTAATGGGGAGGGGGGAAGCGCCACATTTCTTCGTTAATCATCTCATCTATAGTTATACCACGCAGCTGGGCCTAGTTACGGAGGGGAGCATTGTTAAATGTGTGTAGCAACAGTACAAATGAACTGCTAGGCATATTTGTCGTGGCGAGTTCTGAAAGCATTAAATTATCTCAGTCTTACAGTGTGTTTGGGCTGCTCAAACAGTGGCCCGAGGCCATACAGCAGTTTTTACATACATCAAAACGAAGGCTTGCGACCAACGGAATTCGCTTGTACAGAACATCTGTCGAGAAAGCGCCTCGAGGCACTGGACTTGATCCACGTTTCAAATAGCCAGAGCTTTTGAAGGGGTGTCGAGTAAACCGCGCCACCTGCCTCGGTAGACCGTCGCCGATAAGAGGGGGCAGCGCAACATGATAATAAGTATACGGTGATAAGAGAGAATCGAATTGAAAATATTCATGAAAACATTAATACCAAAGCGACCTGGTGGGTTTTTCTTAAAAAGGGAGATAGTTTTGCAAGGCAAAGGCGAAGATTTCACCCAATGTTATGAATGTCTCGAAGGCCTTAAGCTGTGGTGGGGAACCTTTTTTGTGCCAAGGGCCATATGGATATTTATAACATCATTCGCGGGCCATACAAAATTATCAATTTAAAAGTGCTCTGCTGAGGGAGAATGATTCAGGCCTGCAAAATTAATGCAAATAATTGTTTTTCTATTTGAAGTCATGTGGGGAGAACCTAATCTGGCACACACACATACCCGGCCCGCCACCCTCGGCAAATGCATAGGTCCAGGGCTTTTTCATAGAAAAAGCCCAGCAGGAACGCATATTAGACCACATCCCCTAATGTTAGCATATTAGGCCACACCATGTGGGATAATCAAGTGCAAACTGAACTGTGGCAGTAACTTTTCCAGGCCCTGCAGCAATTCTGGCCGGCCAGCCAGGCCCCAGGGAGGCTGCCGCACAGTACATCTGGGCCCTGTGATCCCTGCCTGGCCCTGGGGAGGCTGCTGCACAGTGTGGCTGGGCCCCACGATCCTCGCTGGCCAGCCAGGCCCCAGGGAGGTTTGGTCCAGCAATCCCCGAGGGCCACACCAAGTGACCTCGAGGGCCGTATACGGCCCTCGGGATGGAGGTTCCCCACCCCTGGCCTAAATCAATGGTGGGATATCTTTTCATTTCTAAGCGGCATCGAGGCTGGTCTTGATGTTTGCCTGCAAACAACATTTGCGTTCTTTGCTAAAACTGGATAGAGAAGATTCAGTTATCGCACATGAGGGACCCTGGTACAAGAATATGTGGTGTCTGTGCGTGTGTGTAAAGTATTGTCACGTCACAGTTTGTCAAATCACAGCTTATGTATAGGTGACTCCTCTTGGGGTTTCCAAGGGAAGAGACGTTCAGAGGTGTTTGGCCGTTGCCTCTTCTGCATAGCAACCCTGGACTTCCTTGGGGGTCTCCCATCCACATGCTAACCAGGCTGATCTTGCTTAGCTTCTACGATCTGTCAAGATTGGGCTAGCCTGGGCCATCCAAGTCAGAGCAGAGGTGGTTTGCCTTTGCCTGCCTCTGTGTAGCAGCACTGGATTTCCTTGGTAGTTTCCCGTCCACGTGTCATGTTCTCAGGGTGCAAGCAGGCAGGAGTCCAAAGCCAGTCCAAGGTCAAAGTCCAGGAAATCAAGCAGGAGCCAAGTCACCAATGCAGAATCAAAAAACGGAATCAGAAGTCAATGTCCAAAAGCCAAAAGGTCAGGGTGCCAAGGAAATCAAGCAGGTCAGGATCAGGGATCAGGAAGGAGCGTGCATGCAAGCCAGAGAATAGACTTGTTGCTTCCACAAGGTTACCAGGTCCTGGGTGGGAGCTATATGGGAGTCTCAATCAGCCTGCTCCCTGGGTGGCAGTGACTCTGCTAGAACTCAGGGCTGAGAGATCTGAAGCCTCGGTGTGCCTCATGTCTTCGCTCTGAAAGTTCTTTCCGGAGCCTGCTTCGAACTCTTGAGATGGGAGGAGGAGAGCTTGGAGGAGATTGATTTTCAACAGCTGACCCTGGTGCCTGGAGAGTGATTGATGGGCCGGCTGCTGTTTGTTCAGCTGAGGAACTGGCTGGCAACTCTTCCAAGTCTGTTAACCCTTCCAGCTCCTCCTCGTCAGGGCTCATGAGACCATGCATCAAGCAGCACCAGCCCTGCTTAGCTTCGGAGATCCCATGAGATCGGGCTAGCCTGGGCCATCCAGGTCATGGCGTGTGGTTGACACTTGCCAAAGAAATCTCATCATTTCTTCACACTATTAATTGCAGTACTTCTAAAGCTGCCTTGATATATTTCAGATTTTGAGTCAAATCTTTGCCTTCTGACATTTTGCATCATGGAACACAGCAGAGCCAGATATTCTGCCTGCGTTCAACACATTCTTGTGCACAATTTATATCCCATAACAACTCCGCAGATCATCAGTGTCCTAACTAGGGTTGCCGGGTTTGACTCAAGAAATATCTGGAGACTTTGGGGGTGGAGCCATGAGAATTTGAGGAGTGGAGCCAGGAGCAAGGATTTGACAAGCATGATTGAACTCTGAAAGGAATTCCGGCCATCACACTTAAAGGGACTCCACTCTTTTTAAATGCCTTCCTTCCATTGGAAATAATGGGAGGATGAGGCACCTTCTTTTGGGGCTCATAGAAATGGAACCCCTGGTCCAACCTTTTTGAAACTTGTTGGGGGGTTTTTTGAGGAGGGGTACCAGATGCTATGATGAAAATTTGGTGTCGCTACCTCAAAAAACAGCCCCCCCTGAGCTCCAGAAACCCTCTGATTGATTCTCCATTATACTCTGTGGGAACCAGTCTCCATAGGATATAATGGAATACCCAGTGAACATTTTTTCTCCCCCCCCCTTTTCTGATAACCTTGCAGCAGGGGGAGAACATAAGAACATAAGAGAAGCTATGTTGGATCAGGCCAATGGCCCATGCAGTCCAACACTCTATGTCACATAAGAACATAAGAGAAGCCATGTTGTATTAGGCCCGTGGCCCATCCAGTGCAACACTCTGTATCACATAAGAACATAAGAGAGGCCATGTTGGATCAGGCCCGTGGCCCATCCAGTCCAACACTCTGTGTCACTTAAGAACATAAGAGAAGCCATGTTGGATCAGGCCAATGGCCCATCCGGTCCAACACTGTGTCACACAATGGCCAATATATGTGTGTGTGTATACAAACACACACACACACACATATATATATATATATATATATATATATATATATATATATATATATATATATATATATACACACACACACACACACACACACACACACACACTGTGGCTAATAGCCACTGATGGACCTCTGTTCCATATTTTTATCCAATCCCCTCTTGAAGCTGGCTATACTTGTAGCCGCCACCACCTCCTGTGGAAGTGAATTCCACATGTTAATCACCCTTTGGGTGAAGAAGTACTTCCTTTTATCCGTTTTAACCTGACTGCTCAGCAATTTCATTGAATGCCCACGACTTCTTGTATTGTGAGAAAGGGAGAAAAGTACTTCTTTCTCTACTTTCACCATCCCATGCATAAGCTTGTAAATCTCTATCATGTCACCCCGCAGTTGACTTTTCTCCAAGCTAAAGAGCTCCAAGCGTTTTAACCTTTCTTCATAGGGAAAGTGTTCCAAACCTTTAATCATTCTAGTTGCACTTTTCTGCACTTTTTCCAATGCTATAATATCCTTTTTGAGGTGCGGTGACCAGAATTGCACACAGTATTCCAAATGAGACCGCATCATCGATTTATACAGGGGCATTATGATACTGGCTGATTTGTGTTCAATTCCCTTCCTAATATTTCCCAGCATGGCGTTGGCCTTTTTTATTGCAATCACACACTGTCTTGACATTTTCAGTGAGTTATCTACCACGACACCAAGATCTCTCTTTTGTTCAGTCTCTGCCAGTTCACACCCCATCAACTTGTATTTGTAGTTGGGATTCTTGGCCCCAATGTGCATTACTTTGCACTTGGCCACACTGAATCTCATCTGCCACGTTGACGCCCAATCACCCAGCCTCAACAGATCCCTTTGGAGTGCCTCACAATCCTCTCTGGAGGGCCTTCAAACTGGGGGATCCCCTGTCCCCAACTGGGGATTGGCAACCCTACTTCTGTGTCTTAGCTGAGGAATTATTCTCTCATGCAGTGGTTTGTGTTAAATTTCCCCCAAAATGCTGCTTTCAAACTGTTTCCAGTTTGTGCCTTTCTTTTTTAAGGGGATGCGGTTTACGTTTCAGGCAGAACTAGTTCAAAATCTGCAATTACCAAGTGCTGGTTCTCTCGAGGCAGCCCAAATCCCAAACGCTGCATTGTGTAACTAGCCGTTGGCAGTGGAGTGAGAAACTTCAATGGATTTAGACAGGTATTTTTAGGATTGCACTGTTAGAATGCCAACGGGGAAACCCCCCCCTGGTGCCAATTCTAAATCCTTCCAATTAAGAAGACGCTTCCAGAGCTATAAAACCGAAACCAATAAACCTTCGAAATTTTAAGCAGCGTACACAACTGATTGTGCAGGGTTTATCTCCGGCACCGCACTCTGTTGCCTTGAATTTATTCTAGTTCACTTTAGCTCTTCCTGTTTTCATTTTCAGGCACTTCCTGAAAGAAATCACTCATATTCAGAAGATGCGGGGTTTTAAACAAACCGAGTGCTTTGAGTGCATGGGCGTGCTGGCACTGAGATTGACTGTTTTCCTATGCTTTCTTTTAACGCATGCATGGATATTGATACTGAAGGTGTCGGCTCAGAGACTTGGCTGTGAGTCAGATGTTCTGAGTTTGCCTTTTGCATGGAATCCCTTAGGTGAGCTCTTCTGTCACAGGGCTCTATCTATAATATTGGCCTAATACTGCTTGCAAGCGGAGTTTGCCATTCTTACACAGTCCATTTGCAAAGTATGTTATTTAGTGTGCGTGAACACACCCACTGAGTAGGGTTGACAGTTTCCCTTCTGGTTTAATATCTCCGCTACCTGGCATTACATTTTAAGAACATAAGAGAAGCCATGTTGGATCAGGCCAATGGGCCATCCAGTCCAACGCTCTGTGTCACACGGGGGCCAAAAAGGCCAGGTGCCATCAGGAGGTCCGTCAGTGGGGCCAGAACACTAGAAGTCCTCCCACTGTTGCCCCCCCAAGCATCACTGCCCGGGACAGAGAGTTCCAACAATACGCTGTGGCTAATAGCCACTGATGGACCTCTGCTCCAGATGTTTATCCAGTCCCCTCCTGAAGCCGTCTATCCTTGTAGCCACCCCACCTCCCGTGGCAGTGAATTCCTCTCTTGCTCTGAAAACCCTACAGGGTCACCGTAAGTTAAAACAGAATGACTTGTCTTTATCCTGTCCTTCTTAGTCTGGCTGTCCTTCTTCCTTCTGACCTCCTTGCCTGCCACATCCCCTTTGTGATGTTGGACTGGGCCTGTGACATCATAGAGAGGTTGTGTTGTCAGGGAGTGTCATTGGCTGTTGCTACTGGGAGAGGGCGGGGGCAGTCCTTTTCCTTTCTGACTTCCTTCCCTACCTCATCTCCTCTGTGATGTCAACTGGGCCCATGACATCATAGAGAGCTTGTGTTTCCAGAAAGTGTAATCAGCTGTTGCTACCGGGAGAGGGTGACGGGGGGGGGGGGGGTCCTTTTCCCTTCTGACCTCCTTGCCTGCCTCATCTTCTTTGTGATATCAGACTGGGCCTCTGATGTCATAGAGAAGTGGTGTTGCCAGGGAGTGTCCTTGGCTGATATCTACTGGGAGGGGGGGGGGCTTTTCCCATCAGTCCTCCTTGCCTGCCACATCTCCTTTGTGATGTCATACAGAGCATGTGTTCCCAAGGAGTGTTATTAGCTTTTGCTGCTAAGAGAGAGAAGTGTGTGTGTTTGGGGGGTCCTTTTCCCTTCTGACCGCCTTGTCTGCTTCATCTCCTTTCTGGACTTGGCCCGTGATGTCATGGAGAGCTTGTGTTGCTAGTGTCACTAGCCTAGTTGCCCTGGTTTCCAAAAAAGCACCACATAACTTGGGGGCCACCTTGACTTGGATAGCCCAGGCTAGCCCAGTCTCATCAGATCTCATAAGCGAAGCAGGGCTGATTAGTACTCAGATGGGAGACCGCCATGGAGATCCAGGGTTTCTACACAGAGGCAAGCAATGGACAACCACTTCCGAACACCTCTTGCCTATGGGGTCACCATACATCGGCCTTTTCTTCCCCCACCAGATGCTCTGTCGATGGTTATCCTCGCTCAGCGATGCATGTTTAGAGTGTCTCTTTTGGATATAAAATGAATGCTATGTGAATGTCCATTCTCTTTTGTGGGTTCAAGACTATGGAGATGTTTTATTCTGCTCCACTTCTCCCTCCCAGAATTCCTGTATTTGGGAATAGAAATCTCCATCAACTAGCCGTGTCTTGTCTTCTCCAGCCAGGCTTATAGTGGAGTTTTATTGGCGGTGGGGGGGTGGGGAGAAGGAAACCTTCCTAATTTATCCCCAGTTTTCCCATCTTGTTTCCAAAGTTCTATCTTGGTAAATACGTCTTTTTACAAAGCCTGATCTGAATAGAACCAGCTATTACGCTTGGCGAATTACAAAATGAGTCAAATTCATCTGCTTACGATTGTTACCTTTTCCTTTAAAGCGCCACACAGACTCTCAACTAAACTGCGTGACGTTAATTTCCCAACATCTCCATAAAGAAACCGGCTTGCCAGCCGACTCGCTAGTTGGCAGCTGTCACGAAATTGAGTAAAGCCACCAAATAAGAAAACAAGTTTATTGAATTGTATATTATTACAAAAAGGAGACAAAACCAACGCCTTGAAGGCCTGCTGTTGTTGCATTCCAAATCGACAGCATCTCATTTATTGCTGGGACGAGGGATAACGTCTGTCAAAGAGCACCTGTAACGATTTGGTATTCAAGCCACACGGCGTTTCATTACTTTCCTTTAAAAATTGTACTGATGAAGCCGATTGCTGGCATGAATTCCCATTCCTCCCACCCTTTTCTAGGAAAAGCTTCTTAAGGCCATTTTTGTGCACCTATATTCCAGCGCAAGATTTAATAACATCTGCGCCCCTTATCTGGCTTACATTTTCACGCTTGGTAGTGTAATGAATTGGACCCCTTTCTTTTATTTGATTCCTTCACTTTTAGATTCCAGGTGTTCTCAGTGTACCATTTAATATTTATTTATTTTTATTTCAGGCAATTTATAGTCCGCCCTTTCCCAAGGATGGGCTCAGGGTGGATAACAACATTCTAAAAACCCCTGGAGAAGCCCACACCACCCTTTCTCCACTCCTTATGTGATTTTGGTCGGCGGGTGGCTTGCTGGCCTTTTGACTGGGAAGGGGAGCAGCCCAGGAGAGCCCCAGGCAAGCCAGACCTGCTTGGGCTGGCTGGATCTCTAGCCAGCCCAAGCAGGCCTCGCTTGCCCGAGGCTCTCTTTTCTTGCATTGGGTTGCTTTTGGCTGCAGGGGACTGCATATGCTAATGAGTTACTCCAATGAGCTATGCTGATGAGCTCCACCACCTATTTTTCTACAAAATGACCCCTGCTTATGACCCTTTACAGATTGCTTGGTCGTAGGGTAACTTTTCATGACTTGAGCCCGCTCTGTTCAGTGTCTGAGGTGTCTTCATTTGGCAAGGCTATCTACGTGTATATTTACATTATACACCTATGTATTTGCATCTGTATATTTACATTACATCCATGCATTCGTACGTGCGTCTTGCCAGCAAAAATTCTACTCTGTGAGCTACTGGCAGAAAAGCCATGAGCTACTGCATAAATCAGTCTGCTCCGGGGCCCTTTTTCCTGAGCTGTGACAAAGAAATGTGCGAGCTGGAGGCTAAAAAACTGTGAGCTAGCTCACACTAACTCCGCTTAGGGGGAACACCGGCGCTCAGTCTTGTCAGACCTTAGATGCTAAGCAGGTGGACCTGGCTAGTGTTTGGATGGGAGGCCCTCAAGGGAAACCATGGTCCCTAAGCAGAGACCAGCAATGGCAAACCACCTCGGAAGGTTTCTTGCTTCTTGCCTGGGGAAGAACTTGACGGCACTTCCCAGCACCACCAAACCCCTGGACTCCAGTGGGCTAAAAGGGGTGACTGTGCTTAGAATGGCACTGCAGGTTCTGTAGTGTTGTCCCTTTAGGGCAGGGGTGTCAAACTCATTCATTCATTCATTCATTCGTTCATTCATTCATTCATTGGAATTATATCACGCCCTCCTTGCAGAAGCAGGTTCAGGGTGGCTCACAGCAATAAAACATTCAAACGATCCATCAGTTCTAGAATTTGACAGTTAAAGCACTGAACAAATTAAACAATAAACAATTTAAACAATTTAAAACAATTTTGGTGCTAGTGCCATTAATTTCCGGTGTCCAGCCCTCGTGGGTATCCTCCTATACTGCTATAAATTCAGTTGAAGGCGAGCCGAAATAATGTTGTTTTACAGGCCTTGTGGAACTGGGCAAGGTCTCGCAAGGCTCTTATTTCTTCCGGGAGTTGGTTCTACCAATAGGGGGCCACAATTGAGAAGGCTCTCTCTCTTTGTTATGAGGGCCGGATGTGACATAAATAAGACCTTGTTGGGCTGGACAGTGTTGAACTGGGCCATGTGTATACCCATTTAACATTAGGTAGCAGACATATAAGCTTTTTAAAGGACACAGACAAACACAATTTTTTTTTAAAAAAACAAAACCTTAAAATAAAACATGCGTAAAACATTAGCACTTGTTGGCCTTAAAGGTGCAGACAAGAGTCAGTTGCTTGGGTGCCTGATAAGAGCCTTCCAGAGGCCTGATTCGGCCTGTGGGCGGCATGTTTGACACCCCTGCTTTAGGGTGTATGGGGACAGAGTTAGCATTTGGCTCCAATCTGTAGCTGCACTAATAACCTCGGGAAGATCACAGGCCCATTAATTGTGACAGCAAAACCCTATACTTGTCTTTACCTTTCAGTAATCTGTGCTGTGTTCGCTGTGAACAGGGAAGTTCCAGTTGATTTCCATGCTTATTTGACTATAATGGGAGTGCCCTCTGTGACATTTGTCTTGTCCTTTCTTTCAAAAGCGAAGATCCATCACTGCGGCTTGTATGAGGAGGTCTCCTGATTCCCTCACCCACAAGAGGCAGTTTTGTGCAAGTGGTTAAGAGCAGCAGATTCTAATCCGGGGAACCAGATTTGATTCCCCACTCCTACTCTCATGCGACCAGCTGGGTGACCTTGGGTCAGTCACAATTCTCTCAGAGCTCTTCTGCCCCCATCTACCTCACAGGGCATCTGTTGCTGGGAGAGAAAGGGAATTGTAAACCACTCTGAGATTCTGAGTGAAGGGCAGAATATAAATTCAATCTTCTTCTTCTCCTCCTCCTACTCCTTCTTCCTCCTTCTTTCTCCTTTTGCATCACATGTTCGAATGACTTCCATTGGCCCACTGACATCCTAGAGCAGGGGTGTCAAACATGCGGCCCAGGAGCCCGAATCAGGCTCCTGGAGGGCTCCTATCAGGCCCCCGAGCAACTGGCTGTCATCTGCTTCCTTCTCCCTATATCTTGCTTCCTTCTGCATAACAGTTTGCTTTGCAAGCCTTGCTCAATTGCATAGAAGCTACAGAGCAAAACCTCTGTTTTCTCCATTGGCTGAGACTCCTCCCTTGGGGAGGAAGGGGGGGAGAAAAAGCTTGTTTTTCCAAACTCTCTCAATCGCACAGCAGAGCTACCAAACCTAGCCTCTCTTCCTTCTATTGGCTGAGGCTCCCCCCAGTCCCCTGGGGAAGGAAGGAAAGAGCCACAGCTTCCATACCCAGTTCCCTGGATCCCATGGGAGAAATACAAAGAAAGTACCTTTGAGACCAACAAGTGCTAGCGTTTTAAGCATGTTTTAAGTTTTTTAAAAAATATATTTAATCGTGTTTGTCCGTGTCCTTTGTAATGTTTATATCTCTGCTACGTAATCTTAAATAGGTACACACATGGCCTGGCCCAACCCGACAAGGCCCATCCCAACAAGGTGTCATTTATGTCAGATCTGGCCCTCGTAACAAATGAGTTCGACGTCCTAGAGGGTGGGACATCAGGATGGGAGGGCAGCTACAAAGGAGTTCTGCTCCTTGGGTGCGGCTCCCCTTTAGGTGTTTAGGATCCAACCCTGGGTGAGCTAGAGCCCTTCCCTGTATCTTATAGTAATCAATTGCCAAGTTATTTCAGTGACTTCCATGAGTCAAGTCAGTCTGGAGCGAATGTTTTATTACTTTGGTCAGGGAAGATTGCAACTTCAGAAAGCAAACGCTGTGATTCTCACTCGACAATAACCCTGTGAGGTCAGCTGGAGAAAGGGATTTTATTATAAAAGTGTCGGGGACTTTGATGATACTCCCAAGGCAGCCTGGAGGATTTCATTTGATAAAAGTCTTGGCGATTGTTGAGCGTGGAAGAAAAGGAATAAATAAAATTAATTGGACGCTTTCTAAGAGATTGCTGTTAACAAGGAAATATATTGGTGTTTTGGAAGAGCAGCTGGAAACAAGATATGGCATTTCTTTTCTGGGTGTTGGTTTTTTTCTTTTTTGCCTAACGCCACATCTTTTCCACTCCGTTTGCAGAATTCACTGTGGATCCCAGAATGTCATAAAAAGCCAAGGTGTAGGTTAGGGTTGGCCAGCAGTGTTGGCTAGCTCACAGATTTTTAGCCTCCAGCTCACACATTTTTGCCTTAGCTCAGGAAAAATTGCCCCAGAGCACAATAATTGATGCAGCAGCTCACCACTTTAATGCCAGTAGCTCACAAAGAGACTGCAGCTTAGAGGGATCATTGATTGCCAGGTCTGTGTTGGAAAAGGCCTGGAGGCATTGGGGGTAGATCTGGAAGAAGGCAGAGTTTGCGGACAGGAGGGGCCTCATCATTGCGCAATGCCATAGAGTCCACCCTCCAAAGCTGCCCTTTTCTCCAGGGGAGCTGATCTCTGCCAGCCGGAGATCAGTTGGGAAAGCAGGAGATCTCCAGGCCCCACCTGGAGGCTGGCAACCCTAGCTGTGGCTCTGTCTCCCAAATGTCATTTTACCTTTTGAATGTTTTTTGCATTGTTAATGTTGAAATTTCTTACAAGCTGCGTGTTCTTAATTGCTGACCTTCACATTAGTACACGTCCTTTGGTATAGATTTTTTTTGAAAAATGTTATTATAAACCGCTTGTTGCTTTTCTTGCAAACAGAACACCAGCATGATATACGCAGGGGTGTCAAACATGCGACTTGGGGGCCAAATCAGGCCCCTGGAGGGCTCCTATCAGGCCCCTGAGCAACTGGCTGTCATCTGCTTCCTTCTTCCTCTCTCTTGCTTCCTTCTGCATCACATCTTGCTTTACCAGGCTTGCTCAATTGCACAGAAACTACAGAGCAAAGCCTCTATTTTCTCTGTTGGCTGAGGCTCCTCCTAGCTTGCTTTGCCAGGCTCTCTCAATCGCACAGCAGAGCTACTGAGCCAAGCCTCTCTTCCTTCTATTGGCTGAGGTTCCTCCCCCTCCTGGTCCCCTGGGGAAGGAAGGAAAGAGCCAGAGCGTCCTTTGCCCAGTTCCCTGAATCTCATGGGAGAGATACAAAGAAAGAACCTTTAAGACCAACGAGTGCTAACGTTTTAAGCATGTTTTAGTTTAAGCTTTTAAAAAATCTTTGTGTTGGTCTGTGTCCTTATAAAGTTTCTATCTCTGCTACCTGGCATTACATTTTATAACACGCATGGCCCGGCCCAACAAGGTCTCATTTACGTCAGATCCGGCCCTCATAACAAAAGAGTTTGACACCCCTGATTTATGGTGTCAAAGGGGCGCTACTTACTTTGGGCTGCTTCCCTCGTTGAAGTCTGTCTCCAGCGATTTTTTTTATTTATTGTTTATCTATTTTCTGTTTTTAAGCATGCATTTAAGATCACACGTGTCCAACAAACCTCTTCCCGATATAATTTCCCTCATCTGTTTGTTTTTCTCCAAAATCTAAAATGCAGAATAACTTCAAGGTCCTTGCTAGGGTAAGAAATGGTGTTGTAATGGACGCTGATTATGCTTGGAGCTCTTTCAAGGGGAAGTAGGGCCACAATAGTGCTATGCCCCTATGGCTCTTGTACCATATGCCCCAATAGCTCTTGTACCTATTGTACCATAGAGCTTTCCCTCCCAAATGGCTAGAGCGTCTGGGAAAAAACATAGAGTTTTCCCGGAAACGTGTAGAGTGGCTGCCAAATGCCGCTGCCGGTGCGATGACGTCACTTCCGGGTGACGTCACCGTACTGGCGATGTCAGGGGAGGTTCCCCCCGTCTGGACTCGGGGCTTGACAGCCCTATGTCCCGCACAGAGCAGTTACTAAAAGGGGAATTCAGAAAAAGAATTGTGTGTCGGTCTGTATGAAATAATAATCGATGACAGCGTGGTGGGGTTGGATTTGCAGTGTTTTTCCATCTCAGAGGTATGTTTAGCACCATCATCCTGGGACTTTCCACATTCATAGGAAATTGTATTTATTCTGGGAGGACTCTGAGGAGATTTGAATGTTTCGCCTGGGTTTTAAATGGTCTTTTTCAGAAGGTTTTTTACCGCTGTTGTCTGATTTACAAATGTCTGCTAGTTTTTAGATCCATAGCTGCAAATCACCTTGAACGTTTCTTAATAGAAAGGTAGCTTAAAATGCATTAAGTAAAATAAAGAAGCTAATATGTTTTTTTATTGTTCAGCGCAACTAAAAGGAATGAATAGATACAAATAAAATTTTAGTCTGGGGAAAAGCTTATGAGAATCAATATACTAAACCATGCGGGTAAATATTGCTTTGTTTTGAGATCTTGTTAAAATCAGTCTTCTGACAAATCCATCCCTTCTGATCTTGGTGTAAAGTCTTCAATAAATTGCTTTCCAACTGTGGTTTTCTGTTGTATTGCAACCTATGATCTGTGCAGAAAACACCTTCGCAAGAACATCCACCGTTGACTCATAAAACCAAGAGAGATTTTAAAAACTGTTTGTTTTCCATAGCCCATACATGTTCAGCGAACCACTGGGCCAGTATAGATTTATTTCTTCTCTACAATTTTAGGCCTCAGCCCAATTCTGCTAGAGATTCTGTTTCAACGGAGACTGATGATAATTTCTGTAGAGTGTAACAAAAACTCATCCCCAAGCATGGTGTACTGAGTCACAGAATCAACAGAAGTATAGTGTGCAGATCATGGGAAGGAAGGAAGAAAGGAAGGAAGGGAGGGAGGAAGGAAGGAAGGAAGGGAGGGAGGGAGGGAGGGAGGGAGGGAGGAAAGAAGGGAGGGAGGGAGGGAGGGAAGGAGGGAGGAAAGAAGGAAGGAAGGAAGGAAGGAAGGAAGGGAGGGAGGGAGGGAGGGAGGGAGGAAAGAAGGAAGGAAGGGAGGGAGGGAGGAAAGAAGGAAGGGAGGGAGGAAGGGAGGGAGGAAGGAGGGAAGGAAGGAAGGAAGGAAGGAAGGAAGGAAGGAAGGAAGGAAGGAAGGAAGGAAGGAAGGAAGGAAGGCGAATAGATGGTGCGGAGGGAGTGAGAGGTGGAAAGAAATCAACTTTAAATTTTAAATACATTCTCCAAGCTGTGCTGGGCGGCTTGGCTTAGAGAAATGATTTAGAGAAGTGCCTTCTCCAAGCAGGCCAACAAGGCAGTAGGGGCTTTGAGAGCCAGATGGTATGTGTGGCTCCTGAGCCACAGTTTGACCATGCCTGGCTTATACTTTGAATACAACTTCGTTGGTCTTAAAGGCGCCACTGGACTCGAGTCAAGTTGAGTTTATTCAAATTGAACAGCCCATAGGCCACCCACTGTAAAACCAACAGAATTTAAAAGGGAGAGCGGAGAGTGAAAACACAGTTAAAAAAACAGCGCGGCAGAAATTTGCCATGTCCACAACAGTAGTCTTAAGAGTGGTCATACTCCTGAGGTGTCAGAAAAGGCTGAAAACCTCGATAATCATTTTATAAGATGTTTTTTTCCTCTGGCTATTGCATACTTCGGGCAGCCCAAAAAAAAATGGGACAACAAATCCACCTCTGTCGAAGGTCAGTTAGAAATACGCTGATGGTGGTGGTGGTGGTAATCTTTAGAAAATGGCCCTTTATTTGGAAATGCATTGCAGCGTGCGGTGATATATGACCGTCTCTGTTTTGGAACCACCAGTATATAAAAAACAGGATTTTTTTTGTAGCAGGAACTCCTTTGCATATTAGGCCACACACCTCTGATGTAGCCAATCCTCCATGAGCTTACAGGGCTCTTATTACCGGGCCTACTGTGAGCTCCAGGAGGATTGGCTTCATCAGGGGGGCATGGCGTAATACAAAGGAGCTCCTGCTACAAAAAAGCCCTGATAAAAACAATGAGGGAATTCAAATTGGGTTTTATACTTGATTCCACTGTACTCAAACTTTGTATCCTTCCATGTAGCTAGATCCAGGTGGGCAGCTGTGTTGGTCTGAAGCAATAGAACAAAGCAGTAGTCCAGTAGTAACTTTAAGACCAACCAAGTTTAATTCAGAATGTCAGCTTTCATATGCATGCCTACTTCATCAGACAGTGGAATGGGGTATAGTGAGCAGAGCTACATTTAACTGGCGGGCAGTAGTTTAACTCAGACTTGTAAGCAACAGAACCATTAGGGTTTGTAGAATCTTTCGGGATCAAGTGCCGTGTTCTACTGGAGAAAGTTTTCCTACCAGACGTTTCGTTCTCAGCTGCGGAGAACATCCTCAGTGGCGTTGCAGCCACTGAGGATGTTCTCCGCAGCTGAGAATGAAACGTCTGGTAGGAAAACTTTCTCCAGTAGAACACGGCACTTGATCCCGAAGGATTCTACAAACCCTAATGATGTTACCAGCCGTGAAAACCTGAAATCTTTGATAACAGAACCATTAATAGCATTTATTGCCTTATGACACTCTCACCGTCATTCTCCCATTCTGACGTTACTGTTTTATTGGTTTCCCACGTGAATGCTCTCCAGACCAAATGTTCTTTCCATCTGTTAATGTCACTCTTTTGCCATTGGATTGTAACTTTGTCCCACTTTGCATGCTTCACCACTGCCCACCAGCTGTATGTAGCTCTGCTCACCCCATTCCTTCGCCTGACGAAGCAGGCATGCGTACGAAAGCTGACATTCTGAATACAACTTTGTTGGTCTTAAGGGTGCCACTGGACTCCTACTTTGTTCTTTTGAGACCTTCCGCATGCGGAAGCTCTGGCCTGGGTAGGAGTGGGTGGAATCCATGGTTCCCTTTCCTTTATTTTCACATTGATGAAAGGAAAAAATAGATCGGTGCGAATAATTCATTTAAAAGAAAAGAAAAAACACCCCCGGTGTCCCGTTTTCATTTTGATCTATTTCTGCAGTAAATAGCATGCACACTTGCTAATAATTAATTTGTTTCATGAGCGTGGTTCTGTTTGAGGTTTTATTTTTCAATAATGCAGTTTGATGCGTCAAAGTGCGCCTGTTCAGTCATTGTGCCATGTAGGAAGTGACTTTTTTTTTTTTAACCAGAACTCAGTGTTTCTTCAGAGGACGTCGAAGGTTGATCTTTTAAGTCATCTGTTTTTTTCCAGGACAAATTGTGTCTAACTGCGTTTCTTGTCCTCATCAGCTATGCAAGAAAGGACAAGGGATTCAAATCCGATACCCCCCCCTTTTTTTTTTTACAATCCAGTCATAGCTGACATATCACAAATCCAAAATAACGACTGATCAAGAGAGGGTTTTTTTTTTGCTCCATGGCAGCTTTCCTAGCACGCCTCTCTTAGCTAAGTGTGCTGCCTTGGATTGTGCCGGGTCTCTGAGATGCAGGGTTTCAGTCTCTGAGTGTGAGGAAATACAAAGTAGGAGTCAAGAAGCACTTTTAAGACCAACAAAGTTTTATTCAGAATGTAAGCTTTTGTGTGTGCATGCACACCTTCTTCAGATGAGTGTACCTGATTCCTCGTCTGAAGAAGTGTGCATGCACACACGGAAGCTTACATTTTGAATAAAACTTTGTTGGTCTTAAAGGTGAAACTTGACTCCTACTTTGTTCTACTGCTTCAGACCAACACGGCTGCCCACTTGGATCTGTGAGGAAGACGTGAGAAGTACATTGGGGAGATGTGGTGAATGTAGGGCTGCCAGTTTCCCCTGGCCATTGGTGGGGGTTGAGGGGAGGGGTGCCAGCTCCAGGTTAGGAAATTCCTGGAGATTTGGGGGTGGAGAAGACAAGGACCTCAGGGGAGGGGCGGTGGCTCAGTGGTAGAGCATCTGCTTGGCAAGCAGAAGGTCCCAGGTTCAATCTCTGGCAATCCCTTGGCAAGCAGAAGGTCCAAGCAAGTAGGCATGAAAAACCTCACCTTGAGAGACCCTGGAGAGCCACTACCAGTCTGAATAGACAATACTGACTTTGATGGACCCAGGGTCTGATTCAGATGTTCATAGTGGACTATGGTGCAACAGAATTCACCTTCGAAAGTATCCATTTGCTTCAGGGGGACTGATCTCTTTAGTTTGGAGAACTGTAATTCTGGGGGATCCCCAGGTCCCACCTGGGGGCTGGCATCCCTAGCATGAACTACTGCTCTTGGCCTAGTGCCCCTCTCATGCCCTGTATGCCATACTGGCACAGTTTTATGCCACTGCCAACCCCATTTTCTCACTTCCAGATGTAATTCTGTATAGACATCTACTGAATTGAAAAGGCTCTCTCTCGCTTCCGAGGGCTTCCCTAAGGTTGCCAATTTCTCAGCCTGTAGGTGTGGCCTGGGAATCTCCAAGACTTACAATTTATCTCCTCTTTCCTGCTAGTGTTACCAGCCTCCAGGTGGGACCTGGAGATCTCAGGGCATCACAAGTGATCTCCCTACAACAGGCTCGGTTCTCCTGGAGAAAGCAGTTGCTATGGAGGATGGACACTGTGGTATTATATGTCCTCAGGTCCCTCCTCATACCAAACCCTGCTTGCCCATAGGGTTGCCAACTCCCAGGTGGGACCTGGAGATCTCCCGGCCTCACAAGTGATCTCCCTACAACAGGGCTCAGTTCTCCCGGAGAAAGCAGTTGCTGTGGAGGATGGACTCTGTGGTATTATATGTCCTCAGGCCCCTCTTCATCCCAAATCCCCCCCAAATCAACAGGACTTTCCCAACCTGGAGTCGGCAGCTGTTGGAATGGTCTTGGGGCAGCCATAGCTCTCGTAGGAGTTGTCCTTGAAAGGGCAGCTGCTGTAAGAGCTCTCTCAGCCCCACCTACCTCACAGGGTGTCTCTTGTCAAGGGGGGAGGTAAAGGAGATTGTGACTGCTCTGAGACTCTGAGATTCAGAGTATAGGGCAGGATATAAATCCAATATCTTCGTTGTCTCCATCTTCTTCAGTGGTGCCACGGAATGCCACAAACGTGGTGTCTGCTCTTCCACATACCATCCTCCTGTCCTTCACAACGGCATGTGCCTTGTTAGTTCCGGATACTATTTAATTCCCCCTCTTCCCTGCCGTTGCTCTTTTTTTCCTTCTCTCTCTCCACCCCCCCCCACCCCCCCCCCCCCCAACGTCATTTCTTAAACAGGAAGGAAGTGTGGTCAGGTCAACACTGAGACTTCGCTTAATTGTGTAGGCTGTTTAGACAGCTGGAAATGTATGACTAGCAATCTTGGGTAATTAGACAGCGTGTTATAGATAATAATACAGTTTAGAGGGGGGGGGGGGGAACCTCTTGGCAACCATTTATGTGATTGACAGAAGTTTGAAGGGTGAAGGATTTCTTGCATTGTCTTTGGAGTGCTAATTTGCAGCTCTAAAGCTTGGAGGGGAAAAAGCCAACCACCAAAATCCTTGATGAATGTTGCTAATATGGGCAAAATACCAATTAAATATGTATATAATTTTCCACTGATTCTCACTTAGTATGTGCATTTTCTAAATGCATCTTTTGTTTAGTAGTCTTTCGCTGGCATTAGAACGGCTTTTTATTTAAGTGCCTTTTAAAAACTCTCCATTAGCTAATACCAAGAAAGGTTTTGTTTCTAATTTTTCAGGTTATTTCCCAAGAGAAAACAGGACCATATTGTGCGGTTTTGTGCCGGCCTTTGTTAGTGTAATAATCTCGTCAAGCAATTTACAAAGCAATTTATTAAGTCGGAGCCCGGCGTTCAGCGGCATTGTTTTCCAATGTGTACCAAACAATTGCCGATCATTAAAACGTACGCTGATAATGCTGAAGAGCAGACACAATCAGAAAAAAAAAAGTTACTTCGGCTGATAACAGCTCCTAACCAATTAAAGCAGCATATTTGTTAACATTTGCCAAGCCTTGCTTGTAGTTTGAGGAGCAAGGGTTCTAAAGTGACATGCAGATAGATCCAAGCGGGCAGCCGTGTTGGTCTGAAGCTGTTGAACAAAGCAGGAGTCAAGTGGCACCTTTAAGACCAACCAAGTTTTATTCAGAACGTAAGCTTTTTATGGCTATCCAGACCAAATGGCCAAGCCACACTGTTCTACCATGTGATCACAGTCAGTTTCCCCTCTCAATCCACAAACTGCATGTATTCCAGCCACAATACCTGATCCCCTCGTCTGCTGAAGTGTGCTTAGAGAGCACATGAAAGCTGACGTTCTGAATAAAACTTGGTTGGTCTTAAAGGTGCATCTTGACTCCTGCTTTGTTCAAAGTGACATGCAGTTAACTTTACAGGTAGGGCACTCACACAGGTGTCTGCTTGGACCAGTGGCAGTGCCTGTCCAGGCTGGAATAGTGCCCAGAGATTTTGGAAGTGGAGCCAATGGAGGATGTGGTTGGGGAAAGGAAGGGGCCTGAGCGATGTGTAACGCTGTAGAGTCCACCTTCCAAAGCTGCCATTTTCTCTAGGGGAACTGATCTCGGCATCTGGAGATCAGCTGTGATTCCAGGAGATCTCCAGGACCCACCTGGAGGCTGGCATCCTTACACCTTTCTTCTGTGCGTGTGTTGGTCTAGGGTTGCCAATCCCCTGGTGGGGGCAAGGGATCCACCAGTTTGGAGGCCCTCCCCCCTCTTCAGGCTCATCAGAAAGCGGGGGGAGGGAGGGATGGAAATGTCTGCTGGGCACTCCATTATTCCCTAGGGAGACCCATTCCCATAGGGTAGAATGGAGAATTGACCCGTGGGTATCTAGGGTTCTGAGGTTTTTTTGTTTGTTGAGGTAAAGGCACCAGATTCTCAGCATAGCATCTGGTGCCTCTCCCCAAAACAGAAGGTTTCAACAAGGTTGGTCTTGGGGGTCCAAATCTATGAGCCCCCAAAGAAGGTGCCCTTATCCTTCATTATTTCCAGTGGAGGGAAGGCATTTAAAAGGTGTGTAGCTCCTTTAAATGTGATGGCCAACACTCTCTTGGGAGTTCAGTTATGCTTGTCACAACCTTGCTCCTGGCTCCACCCCCAATGTCCTGGCTCCACCCCAATGTCTCCTTGTTCCACCCCCAAAGTCCCCAGAGATTTCTTGAATTGGACTTGGCAACCCTACCCCCAGGCACTGGCTGGAGGAAGGGGTAGAGTTGCCAACTCCAAGTTGGGAAAATCCTGTAGAATTGGGTGTGGAGCCAGGGGAGGGGAGGAACCCCAGCGGGGGTACGATGCCACGGCGCCCACCTTCCAAAGCTGCCAGGTTTGTTTTCAGGGGAACTGAGTATTGCAGTCTGGAGATGAGCTTGTATTCCAGGAGAATCCAGGTCCCACCCAGAGGTTGGCAGCACTGTGTCTGATATGAAGCCCTCTAGATATGGGATTGGGGGGGGGGGGGGCGGGAATCTACATACATGACTCGTCAATATAGCACATTTAATCTCATTTGATGTGGCTAATTAAGTTTTCCCTGGCTTGGGGACCATAGTTGTAAGAGAGAATATGGGAGGTGAGTTGGTGAGCTTTCTAAATGTCTTCCCGACCTGGATAGCGCTGCCTAGCCCCATCTCCTCAGATCTCGGAAGCGAAGCAGGAGTTGGCCTTGGCTAGTATTTGGAAGGGAGGCCTCCAAGGAACACCAGAGTCATTACATGAAAACAGGCAATGGTGCTTGAGGGGGCAAGAGTTGAAGAGCTTCTGGAGCTCTGGCCCCACTGGATGGGCAATTGGCTTGATCCAAGATGGCTTCTCTAATGTTCTTATGTCTGAGGCAGTGATGCTCTGTCTTCTTGGTGTTTGGAGGGCAACAGTGGAAGAGCTTCTGGAGTTCTGGCCTTGCTGATGGACCTTCTGATGACCCCTGCGTTTTGGCCATTGTGTGACACAGAGGGTTGGACTGGATGGGCCATTGACCTGATCCAACAATGACTTCTCTTATGTCTGAGGCAGTGATGCTCTGTATTCTTGATGCTTGGGGTGGGGGTAGGGGAACAGCGGGAGAGTGTCTGGAATTCTGGCCCCACTGGTGGACCTCTTGATAGCCCCTGAGTTTTGGCCCCTTTGTGACACAGAGTGTGGGACTGGATGGGCTATTGGCCTGATCCAACATGGCTTCTCTAATGTTCTTATGTCTGAGGCAGTGATGCTCTGTCTTCTTGGTGCTTGGGGGGGCAACAGTGGGAGGGCTTCTGGAGTTCTGGCCCTGCTGGTGGACCTCCTGAGTTTTGGCCACTGTGTGACACAGAGGGTTGGATTGGAGTGGCCCTTGGTCTGATCCAACATGGCTTCTCTTATGCCCTTCTGCTTTTAATGACGAACAACCTCGGAATGTCTCTTGCTTTGAAAACCTTACGGGGTCACTGTAAGTCAGCTTTTATGGCACCCCCCCCCCCAAAAAAAACCCACACAAATATCTGGTATCTTGGAGCACTACAGCAGAAACAAGTGAGATCTTGAATGCCCTAGGACCACTAAATAGTTTGCTGTTCTGTCATTCTGCTCCAATTGCCAAGGAAATCAGATGAGTTCATATGAATTTCCCCTTACCGCATTGTAATATGTTAGGCTGAGGAGAATTACAAGTCCAAGGTAGGCCTCCATGGTCAACCTCCCCAGATCCAAGTATGGCATTCCTTCCATTTTGTTGGGTGAGCTCCCTGGTATGTAATGAAAACCACAATGTTCATCCATTCGGCCCAGATTCTAACCCCACCCCCCACTCACCCAATTGACTTCAGTAGATCTCTGAGCACCCCTTTCTGCTCACAGAACAGGCATGAAAGGCAGTTCCACAGTGCATCCAGGAGAGGTGAACTCTCTCATGACAGGTAGCATCAGTAGGCAAGCGTGGACAAGACTGAGAGGAAGTTCCAAGCCACTAGGATGTAGCACAGCATAATTTATATTTGGATCAAAGGAACCTACAGTGATCAGTGTTGGTGTTGCAGAGGGAAAACCTAACACTGATATACTTATTCTCTGGACCAATAGAGAGCTGTCGCTGTGCTTGAGTATTGGAGAAATGAAAACTGCCTAGCTGAAAATTTCATTCCTTGAAGGTATACGGTTGTGACAAACTTAATCTTATACTCTCATGTTTTGGGAAGAAAAAGGTATCTTGTATTTTTCTGTTGAGTCCCTTTGATACCAACTCCCATTTGCTGTGGAAAGGAATGCGCTTTTGCGATACTCGAGAGCGACTTCTGGAATTTTGCACGAGTTCAGACATGACGCCATGGCACAATTTGAAGCATTACTCTAATAACGTTTCTAGATTTAGGGAAAAATTAATTTTTCAGAGGTCTCGACGTTTGCGTAGAGGTTTTAGTGTAACTATCAGGAAAGGGTCTTATTGAAGCATTATGTGAAACAGAGAGAAAGTGATTTTTTGGGTTTCGTGTCATTCGATTGCTTGTGAGAAGGGATTGCATTGGTAGGACAGCCAAGACTATATTGGAAAATTCCTGGAGAAGAAAAAGAAGAAGATATTGGATTTATATCCCGCCCGCCACTCCGAAGAGTCTCAGAGCGGCTCACAATCTCCTTTACCTCCCCCCCGCACAACAGACACCCTGTGAGGTGGGTGGGGCTGGAGAGGGCTCTCCCAGCAGCTGCCCTTTCAAGGACCACCTCTGCCAGAGCTATGGCTGACCCAAGGCCATGCTAGCAGGTGCATGTGGAGCAGTGGGGAGATTTTAGGGGTGGAGTCTGGGGAGGGCGGGGTTTGGAGAGGGGAGGTTCCTCAGCAGGGTGCAATGCCAAGCTGTCATTTTCTCCAGATCCAGTGGAACTGAGCTCTGCAGTCTGGAAAATCTCCAGTCCCGTCCTGGAGGTTGGCAACCACATGACTGCTCCCAACCCGTCTGCCCTGGAACGTGTCTATCTGTTGCCTGTCTGTTCATTTAAGCATTCCTCATTAGCACCCTTCTGAAGACAGCTAGCCAAGAAAGGGCGAAAGGGGAGCAAATCGTCAGCGCATCAAAATCCATTAAATGATCAGTGTTATGAAGGCTTAGCAGTCGCTGACGACCCGGGGAGGGAAAGGGCTCTCCCGCGTTGGGAGCCGGGTGCCGCTGGTTGCAGGAAAATGTGCCAAAATGCTAGAAGGACTTTCTTTCTGAAGGGGGATTTACGTCTTTAATTTATGAATGGAATTTATTCCTTTGATGCTTCCATGCTCCTCCTTTCTCTCCAGCAGGGACTCAAAAGGACAATGTCTTTCTCCTCTCCTCCATTTTTATCCTCGCAACAATCCTACGAGTTGGGTGAGGCTGACTCCCTAGTTTCTCCCACCCCAAGCCCCCTTTTCTCAGCGCCAGATATATCCAAAACTTGCCATGGCAACGGAAGGAGGTGCTTCTGGATTTTGTCATGTTCACTGTGATGGCATATTGTTAAAATAGAAGTATAAATGCATCAGGCTCAAGATGACTCGTTCTTTACCTGCATGACTCCTGTCCTCTATTTCTTACCCAAAAAGCAAAGGCTTCATGACCAAAATTTCTGAAAAGTGCGTATTATATTGTAAAAAAGAATTATTTACGAAAAAATGGTGTGTTTCTTACAGGAATGGATACACAGATTTTTCAAAAATAGTTATTACAATATAATGCATATTTTACAGCAATTTTGGTCTTTTGCTTTAACATGGCTTCCTCTTTGTTTTGGTTTCTCTATTTCTTTTTTTCTTTTTTTTTTAAATTTTAAAATTTTTATTAACATTTTAAATAACATTTCAACAATTACAACACACCCCAACACGGGGTCCAAGACATAACCTTACATGAGCCGTCACGTTCGTTGTTGTTAGACAGCTTTTACAGCAGAGAGAAGTCTCTCGCAGAGTGCAAATATAACAGAAAGTTAGTGATCAATGGGTTGTGTCCAATTCAGTGTTAATAGATCGTGAAGTTCACATATTTTGCCGGCATTTTCCCGAACATAGTGTCAGCGCTATTCACGTGTTCAAGGAAGTCAAACCATTTTTGTAGAAACCAATCTCCCTCTTTGGTATTGTCTAGCATAGCGATAGCCGTTGTCAGTTTATCCTGTATCAAGATATCCCACACCTTTTTGCACCAGTTCTGGAGTGGTGGGCTATCAGGTTGTTTCCAGTATGAGGCTATAGTTATTTTGCCCGCTAGGAAAAGCAATGCAACTAGCTCCTGTTTCAAGGTCGGGAGCTTCTGATCCGGCCATAGGTTTAACAGGGCTACTGCGGGTGTGCAAGGGATACTAACCCCTATTATTTTTGATGTCGTTTCCAGGATAGACTTCCAGAATTTGTGTATCTTCGGACACTCCCACCAACAGTGGATAAATGTGCCTGGTAGCCCACACCCCCTCCAGCATAGAGGGTCGGCTTTTACCCTGGCCTTAAACAGTTTTAGAGGAGTTGCGTACCACCTTGCAAATATCTTATAGTTTTGGAGTCGAAAGTAAAGTGATTTGGATTTAAATAAAGGCGATATCCAAAGCCGATTCCATTGGTCGTCACTAATTGAGACTGAGCAGTCTTTTTGCCAGTTATTTTGCTGGGTAGACGGGCTTTTCCACATTTTTTGGTTTAAGAGGGTATAGATCATAGATATAACTCCTTTTATGGAGGTGTTCCCTTTACTGATTAGCTTCTCTACTGGGTTCAGTGGTCTATTATGCATCACGATGGGTATTACTTGGTGTAATGCATGGTGGATTTGTGCGTATTGGTACCATGGGATAGTGGTCTTAAATTTATTTTCCAGTTGGGAGTGAGAGCACAATTTTCCATTCATCGTGATGTCAGTTAGTTTGAAAATGTTTTTCTCCCTCCAGGCTCTGAATTGGGACTTGTCTTTACCCGGGGGGAACCAGGACTGACCCAGAAACGCCATAACCGGGGATGACGCTGGTGTTATGGTGTTTCTCCATTGGTCCCAGAGTTGTATAGTAAATTTTAGAAATGGGTTGGAAATTGGATACTCCCTTCTGTCTGCCCTCGGGGACCAGATAAACTCGTGTAGATGTAAGGTGGGTAGATTTGCCTTTTCAATTTGGATCCATGCGGGTTGGGGATGTGGCGAGGCATATAAGACAATGACTCTCAATTGTGCAGCCAGGAAGTACTTCTCTACTAAGGGGGCGGCCAGCCCTCCCAAGTTATATGGTCTACTCAATAGTGATAGAGCAATTCTAGGTTTCCTGTGGTTCCAGAGGAAGGCTGACCACTGTGCTTGCCATTTGGAGAGCTCCTTCTTGGGGATTGGGATTGGTAGGTTTTGAAATAAGAACAGTAGACGTGGTAGCAGGAAGGACTTGAGGAGGTCTATTTTTTCTAATAGGGAAAAGTTGAGTTTAGCCCAGGCAGCTAAGGACGCGGTCATAGAGCTGGCTAAGAGGCCATAATTGGCCCTGCAGACTTTCTTTTGGCTTTCAGAGAAGGGGTAGTTTTAGATTTTAAGAGGCCCGAGACAGCGAGTCGTCCAGGGACGCCCTCCCTTTCCTTTACCACAGGAGTGGGGAGCCTTTTTTCTGCCAAAGGCCTTTTGGATATTTACAGGATTTTTTTTTTTTTAACAGGAACGCAGTTCCGCCTGGCTTGGTGTCAGGGGGTGTGACCTAATAGGCAAATGAGCTCTGCTGGGCTTTTTCTACAAAAAAAGCCCAGGATATTTATAATATCATTTGTGGGCCATACAAAACTATCAACTTAAAAAACAGTGCTCTGCCAAGGGAGAACGATTCAGGTCAGCAAAATTAATGCTACTTCGGCGGGGAGGGTGGGATATAAATCCAATAAAATAAAATAAATAAAATAAAAATAAATGTAAATAATTGTTTTTCTATTTGAAATCATGTGGGTTCCTACTTTGGAACACACACACACCCCAGCCTGCTGCCCTAGAAGAGAAGATAGGGAAATAAAGAAATAAAGAAAGAAACGGAGGGAAGAAATTGAAAGAAAGAGAAATAAAGGAGGGAAGAAAAAGAAATAAAGAAATGGGGAAAGAAAGGATAATAAAATAAAATAAAGAATAGGGGGGGAAGAAAGGGAAATAAAGAAATGGGGGGAAGGAATAGAAATAAAGGGAAATAAAGAAATGAGGGGGGAAATTACCTGAACTGTGACAGTGACATTTCCAGGCCCCGCAGTGATCCTGGTTGACCAGTCAGGCCCCAGGGAGGCTGCCGCGCAGTGCAGCTGGGCCCGGCGATCCCTGCCGGCCAGCCAGGTCCCGGAGAGGCTGCTGCACAGGGTGGCTGGGCCCCATGATCCTTGCCAGTCAGCTGGGCCCCAGGGAGGCCGTCACATGGCTTGGCTTGGCTCGACCCAGCAATCCCCAAGGACTGGACCTAGTGATCTCAAGGGCCATAAACGGCCCTTGGGATGGAGGTTCTCCACCCTTAGCCGACGGGGTCATCATAAGTCACCGGCAACTTGACAGCACTTTCCACCAGCACCACCGCCTCTTTTAGACACGGTGGTAGAGGTCTTTTAGCATTTTCCTGCTAACTTACTTGTCATTAAAACACCATGGTCTCTGGGCTGCATTGGAGAAAACTCAAAGCAGCCTATTTCTGCTCGACCACTTAGCTGAGAAGTTCAGCCGCAAACTTAGCGAGGCATCTCGCGAGCAAATCTCCTACAATTGGAGATGAAACACAGCACTGCCGATAAAGGCCCCATCTCAGCGTCATCAAAAACTTGGCTATTACAAGTGTTTCTACCCTGACGATCGCGTCGTCCCTCTTCCCCCAAGAATCTATACACTTTCATCTGTTTGATTGGCTGCGGTTTCTTTTATCTTCAAAGCTTTCGAGACGTTCTTTTGGTTTTCACGGGCTGTTGATGGGAGAATGGGGGTAACTACAAAAATGATGTCTCCCTGATCCATGTCACCCTTTTGCCGCAAGCTTCAAAATTAGCTAGACTAGATGATGCATTAAGCGAGACTCAGGTGTAGTGGTTTATTTGGCAGTCTTGTTATTATATTTTCTGATAGAACTGTGTGGGGAAACAGAGAGTCATAGGCCAACTAGCGAATGCGACAATTCCGCTTTTATGTTTTGGGGGAGGGGAGGGGAGGGGGGGAGAGCCAAGAGCTGAACTCCAAATGTGAGACGGTAGTGACACCTTTTTTTATTTTATAATCTGTGTAATTATTTATTTATTATTTATTTTATTTATTTTTTTATAATTAGCTCCTGATTTATCCGTTGCGTTTTTGTTTTGTGTGTATTTGCGTTAGAGGTTTACTTCTGGTTTGTGTTCGAAAATAGAATGGATTCCAGTCAATCAATCAATCAATCACCTTTTATTTATATCCCGCCCTCCCCGCCGAAGCAGGCTCAGGGCGGCTAAGGGGAGGAACGGTGGCTCAGTGGTAGAGCATCGGCTTGGGAAGCAGAAGGCCCCAGGTTCAATCCCTGGCATCTCCAAAAAACGGGTCCAGGCAAACAGGTGTGAAAAACCTCAGCTTGAGACCCTGGAGAGCTGCTGTCAGTCTGAGAAGACATTACTGACTTTGATGGACCAAGGGTCTGATTCAGTAGAAGGCAGCTTCATATGTTCAGGTGGGACTTGGGATCCCCCAGAATGACAGCTCATCTCTAGACTACAGGGATTAGTTCCCCTGGAGAAAATCGCTGCTTTGGAGGATGGAGTCTGTGGCATCACGCCCTGCTGGGATCCCTCCCTTACCCAAATTATGCTGCCCAGAGTCTCCACCTCCAAAAACTCCAGGGATTTCCCATCCCAGAGTTGGCAACCCTAGTGTGTTAGACGTGCACTTGAAAAAGCTTCTTGTTTATGTTCAGAAATAGTTGGCTGGATTTTTTTAATGTGGAATTGCGATGATAATTTGCCGTACTTCCGTTAGAACTAGGGATTCCGGTCCACAAATGGGACCTGGGGACCCCCCAGAATTATAGCTCATCTCCAGAGTACAGAGCTTCGTTACCGTGGAGACAATGGATGCTTTGGAGGAGGCATTGTACCCCACTGAGGTCCCTCCTCTCCGAGAGGCTCCATCCCCAAATCTCCAGGAGTTTCTTGACCTTACCCGCCCTCACCCCCCACTGGTGGCCAGGGGGAACCTAGGAAACCTAGTTGGAACACCTTCGTGCTGTTCTTTAAACCAGCACTTCTGAATGTACAAGCCAAAGATTTATACCCCCTATTCTCTCGAGGCCTTCGAAGTGGCTAATAAATAAGTTGGAATGAATAGAGCAAGAGTCCAGGAGCACCTTACACAGACCAAACAAATTTGTGGCAAGGGATGAGCGTTCCTGCACCACCGCTCCCCTTCTTCATATACAGCTCAAATGTGGATCCATCCGTCCGTCCTCATATCTTCAATTTGAAATCACTCCATCCTCCAAGATGTAAGGACAGAGGGACTCGTGCTCCAGCTGTATCTGAAGAATTGGGCAGCGGCTCTCGAAAGCTCATCCCCCGTTGTAAGGTGGTACCTGGACTCTTGCACTGTCTGCTGGCGCAGACTATCATCTTGATCTAAGCTGGAATGAAGATGTTCTAGCAAGAACACACAGCGAGGTTTGCCCAGCTGACGATGTGGTCGTTGCTGATTTCAGTGATGGTTCTGGCTGTCGTTGCCAGGGTAAGCGGCACAGTTCGGAGCTGCTTATTCATATGTCCCCCCCCCCACCCCAAGACAGCTCCCCCCCCACCCCTGAAGATTTCTGAATTGTTTATTTCCTATTACAACATCAAATGTATTTTGTTCCTTTCGGAGGAAATCCAGGAGAACTGGAAATAAATATTAGGTCCGGTAAGGACCCTCGACTGTCTGGGGCCCTAGGCAAGGCTAACTTCTGGTGTCTCCCCCCGTGCGCTGATAGCGTCACTGAGTCACATGGGGGGGGTGCCCAGTTCGGCACCCCCAGGAGTCTAGCGCCCTAGGCGATTGCCTAGCTCGCCTAGCGGCAGAGCCAGCCCTGCGTCCTGTCTGCTGGGCATTTCTCCTGGGCTGGCTGAACTGAAATAAATAAAGAGGCATGGCTTGTTCAGTTTCAGGCTCGCTGTTTGCTTCCCATTCACAGTGTGATGCAGTGGCTGAAAAGGCAAATGCAGTTTGGGGCTGTATCAACAGAAGTATAGGATCCAGATCACGTGATGTGATGGTATCGCTTTACTCTGCTCTGGTAAGACTTCACCGGGAGTCTTGTGTTCAGTTTTGGGCACCACATTTTAAGAAGGATCTAGACAAGCTGGAAGGGGTCCAGAGGAGGGTAACGAAGATGGTGAGGGGTCTGGAGACCAAGTCCTATGAGGAAAGGTTGAAGGAGCTGGGCCTGTTTAGCCTGGAGAGGAGGTGGCTGAGAGGTGATAGGATCACCATCTTCAAGTACTTGAAGGGCTGTCTTCTAGAGGATGGTTTGGAATTGTTTTCTGTGGCCCCGGAAGGTAGGACCAGCACCAATGGGTTGAAATTAAATCAAAAGAGTTTCCAGCTCAACATTAGGAAGAACTTCCTGACAGTTAGAGCGATTCCTCAGTGGAATAGGCTTCCTCAGGAGGTGGTGGGCTCTTCTTCCTTGGAGGTTTTTCAACAGAGGCTAGATGGCCATCTGACAGCAATGAAGATCCTGTGAATTTAGGGGGAGGTATTTGTGAGTTTCCTGCATTGTGCAGGGGGTTGGACTAGATGACCCTGGTGGTGCCTTCCAATTCTATGATTCTACATTGTCAGTGCCTGGATGGGAGGGGTCCCTAATAATTTTTTGACTATTTATTTTATTAACTTCATTCACACTCCTTCCATCATTCTCTTCTCTATTTTATCTTCCCGACAACCCTGTAAGATAGGGAGGCCTGAGAGTGTTGTGACCTTTTTTGTTGTTGTTCAGTTGCACAGTCGAATCCGACTCTTTGCGACCCCATGGACCAAGTCACGCCAGGCCCTCCTGTCTTCCACCATCCTCCGAAGTCTGCTCAAATTTGTGTTTGTTACATCAGTAACGCTGTCCAGCCATCTTATCTTTTGCCGTCCCCTTCTTCTTTTGCCTTCTGTCTTTCCCAGCATCAGGATCTTCTCCAGGGAGTGCTCCCTTCTCATTTGGTGGCCAGAGTATTTGAGCTTCAGCTTCAGCATCTGACCTTCCAGGGAACAGTCAGGGTTGATTTCCCTTAGGACTGACTGATTTGATCTTCTTGCAGTCCAAGGGACTCTCAAGAGTCTTCTCCAGCACCACAGCTCAAAAGCATCTATTCTTCTGCGCTTGGCCATCCTTATTGTCCAGCTCTCACAGCCATACATTACTACTGGGAATACCATCGCTTTACACCACCCTAATTATTGTGTGCCTGCAGCACACCTTTTAAATTTGGGTTATGTCTGTGCTTATTTTCCCCCCTCCATACTTGAGACTGCTGTTGCCTGTTTGTGCATTTGTATTGTTCAAAAAGAGGAAGGCGATTTGTCCTTTAGCACTTCTCAGGGCTTTTCCTTGGACAGGAATACGCAGGAATGCAGTTCCGGCTGGCTTGATGTCTGGGGATGTGGCCTAATATGCAAACGAGTTGGTGCTGGGCTTTTCTGCAGAGCTCATTTGCATTTTGCATAAAAAACCCTGTGTGAAACAATGGTGACATCAGGGGGTGTGGCCTAATAAGCAAATGAGTCCATGCTGGACTTTTTCTATGTGACCCCACCCCCCGGAAGTTCTAATGTGATCACAGGGTATGCAACAGTGGCGTGCAGTACAGCTTTATTCTTATCTTGCTTTTTTGTGAGGTTGTGGTGGTGGTATTTTTTCCTTTTTGCCAACTTACTCTGATTATGTTTTTTTTTTTAAATCACCAGTGTTACACGTGTTTCGTAGAGTGTTTCATTTTCATCCAGATGGAATTAGACCTGTAACCTGATATCATTGCTATTAGCTGGACAACAAAAAGTGGAACTGGTTACATTTGATTTCTCCCCCTCCATCCCTGAAATTTTAGAAATTTGGTTGCTTGGGAAGAGGAGTATTCAGACATAGCTAAGGACTAAGTCATTTGTTATGAGGGCCGGATTTGACATAAATGAGACCTTGTTGGGCAAAGGAAGCTCTGGCTCTTTTCTTCCTTCCCCAGGGGACCACAAGGAGCCTCAGCCAATAGAAAGAAGAGTGGCTTGGCTAAGTGTGATTGAAAGCCTGGCCTTCCTCCCCAAGGGAGGAGTCTCAGCCAATGGAGAAAATAGGGGTTTCGTTCTGTAGCTCCTGTGCAATTGAGCAAACCTTTTAAAGCAAGCTATTATGCAGAAGGAAGCAAGAGAGAGGGAGAAGGAAGCAGACGACAGCCAGTTGCTTGGGGGCCTGATAGGAGCCCTCCAGGGGTCTGATTTGGCCCCCGGGCCACCTGTTTGACACCCATGGACTAATTTCTGCTACTGACACTGTTGACAATTTTGGAGGGTGGGCCTGGGCCAGAAAGCCCTAGACCTATGTTAATTTGAGAACAATTCTAGTTTACTGGGTTGCTTTTGTTATTCCTTTTTTTTTTTTAAGTGGCTGACTCATATTTTTCACTCTTCGAAACAACCTCGGTAGCTTCAAAGCTGGCAGCAATGCCTGGCCCCGTTCCCGGTCGCATCGTCGAGCCCTCAGCGTTCCTGGTGTTATTCAGTGCGCGGCGTTCAAGACATCCTCGAGTCCAACTCTTACTCATGTGTTTGGGCTCGGCTGCGACACGCCAGACGGCCTGACTTCCTCCCGTTCCGCATCCAAGAAGCAGGGCGGGACTCCCAGCCGAAGCCTTGGCCTGCGCCTGTCCTCCTCGGAAAGTCTGCCTAGCAAAGCATCCGGCCGTGCCAGGACTGGAGACCCTGCAGATAACGTCTGCAGATAAATCCCATGTCTGTCACTTCGGATTACTTGCCGTATATCTTTCCACAGTCGTTATCTTTATTCTTTTAATAATATTCACATTTCAAATGTTTATGGAGTGCTCAATTATGGCACCTGCCATTGATGGGTGGAGTTGAAGCTCCTTTGCCTGCTTCGATTTCTACTCATCCCCCATCCTTGCCTTCGCACTGTTTCTTTTCTTACCCCCCCTTCTCCATGCCAGCTCCAATTCCTCTCCTTTCCCTAGTTCGGGAGTTCCCAATGTAGTGGTGGTGGTGGTGGTGGTGGTGGTGGTGGTGGTGATGATATTGGATTTATATCCTGCCCTATACTCTGAATCCCAGAGTCTAAGAGCGGTCACAATCTCCTTTACCTCCCCCCCCCCCCACAACAGACACCCTGTGAGGTAGGTGGGGCTGAGAGAGCTCTCCCAGAAGCTGCTCTTTCAAGGAGAATTCTGTGAGAGCTATGGCTGACCCAAGGCCATTCCAGCAGCTGCAAGGGGAGGAGTGGGGAATCAAACCCGGTTCTTCCAGATAAGAGTCCACGCACTTAACCACTACACCAAACTGGCATCCGTGGCAGCCTGCCAACCCATCAACACTTTTCCTAGTGCCCACCAAGTGTTTTTAGAAAGTGGGTGGGACCAAGTAGGACTTTTGTCCACCAGGGCTTCTGATTGGCCACAGGAGAGAGGGTTGGCAGTGCAGGTTTAAAAGGGATCCCCTTAAACAGAGCCACTGCTTGAAATGTTGAAGAATTGCTATTAGAATTCGGCATAACTTCCCTCCCTGCCATTTCATGGCTGTTTCTGCCTCCTGCAGCAGCCGTGTTGTCTTGGTGCCCACCCCCGTGGGTCAGAATTCTTATGGTGCCCACAACTCAAACAGGATAGAGACCCTGCCCCACTGGAAGGGTTGTCTGAAGGTAGAGGGTCTTCTACCTCTGGGTCACCGGCTGGAGACTTGAGTCTAGAAGTGGGTTGTCTTATCCAATCCGTAAAAGCGCTTACGGCCGTGCCAGTAGAATGCATTCCTAGATATCATTTAGCACAGATTAAATCTGCCTTGACTATGAAGAGACCCTCAGTTTGCATTCTTGCTCTGGAGCTATGAACCTAACCGTGGGTTACTAATATAAGAAAGGGGGAACATAGCTCATGTTGATGGAAGTCAGTCCAGTTGTAACCCAGAGAGTCTTTTTCAGCCATAACGCTGCTGCTAAGGACACCCAAAGGCCAGGGTCCCCAGCTTGTTTTCAGCCTGTTGGAACCTTTGGAATTTTGAGCACCACCTCAAAATGGCTGCCTCAGAAAGCAGGGCCAAACCCACATGGCTATCATTTGGTGTCATGGTGAAGTGCGCAGACTCTTATCTGGGAGAATCAGGTTTGATCCCCCCCCTCCTCCACTTGCAGCTGTTGGAGTGGCCTTGGGTCAGCCATAGCCCTCGCAGAGTTGTCCTTGAAAGGACAGCTTCTGTCAGAGCTCTCTCAGCCCCAACAACCTCATAGGGTATCTGTTGTGGGGAGGAATTAAAGGAGATTGTGAGCTGCTCTGAAACACTGAGATTCATAGCGTCGGGCAGGGTATAAATCTAATATCTTCTTCTAAACAAAAGCAGTCCCCAATGAAAGTTCTGCCTTGCACCGGAAGGCAAGAGAGCATTGGAATGTGAGTGTGTTTTTCCTCCTTCCCATAGATGTTGTTCACACTGGCTAGTGAGGATGGAGTCTATTTTTAAGGAAAAGCAAAATATGCAGGAAAAGGGAGCAGTGCCCCCTCCCCAGGGTCGGCTAACTCCCCAGGGACCCTAGGCAAGGCCAACTTCTGAAGAAGAAGAAGATATTGGATTTATATCCCGCCCTCCACTCCGAAGAGTCTCAGAGCGGCTCACAATCTCCTTTACCTTCCTCCGCCACAACAGACACCCTGTGAGGTGAGCGGGGCTGAGAGGACTCTCACAGCAGCTGCCCTTTTCAAGGACAACCTCTTCCAGAGCTACGGCTGACCCAAGGCCATTCCAGCAGGTGCAAGTGGAGGAGTGGGGAATCAAACCCGGTTCTCCCAGATAAGAGTCCGCACACTTCACCACTACACCAAACTGGCTCTCCTGGTCCCCCCATCCCAACTTCTGGTCCCCCCATCCCACTGATGGCCAATTTTCAAGAACAGATGAATTTTGGTAAAAATGAAAAACACAAAACTTGACATTGCTCCCTTTCCTGGACAGCCCAGGTCACTGAATCACATGGGTGGCACCCACTTTGGCACACCCAGAAGGCTGGCACCCTAGGCGATCACTTAGTCTGCCTAATGGCAGAGCTGGCCTTGCCTCTCCCATACAGGGGCGTAGACTTTTCAGTTTCCGGGGGGGAGGGGGTCTGGGGCCCAGCCAGAGACATTTGATCCAGTGACATCATAGGAAGGAGCCAGTGACATCACAGGGAGGGGCCTCCATTATCACTACCTATGAATTTATGGAGAAGCTCCCTCCCTATAAATTTAGGGAGCACACTCCCCCCAACAATGCCCATGGACCAGGCCAAACCCAGAAAAAGGTGGGAGTTGGCCAGTGGTTATAGTGGTTATCTCAGAGGTCTCTTGTTGTGTCCTGTTTTTGAAATTCTCTTTTAGAATAGTCACTTTAAGATCTTCAAATATACATATCATGTGCAGAGGACAAACTAATGGCCACAAATTTGTCAGTAAAAGGCAATACAGAAAAGCTTGAGGGGAACATTTCCCTTCCTCCTGCTGTTTTCTGATGACCCTGAAGCACAATCTCCTTTACCTCCCCCACCCCACCCCGCCGCCAGCAGACACCATGTGAAGTAGGTTGGGCTAAGAGAGCTCTTACAGCAGCTGCCCTTTCAAGGACAACTCCTACAAAAGTGATGATTGACCCAAGGCCATTCCAGCAGCTGCAAGTGGCGGAGTGGGGAATCAAACCCGGTTCTCCCAGATAAGAGTCCACGCACTTAACTACTGCACCAAACTGGCTGTCACCGACTATATGTTGGGTTCAGTATATGCTACAGTTTACAGCTGCTGCTGATACCGGGGCTTGACACCTAATTCATTCAGTTTTCACTTATACTCAGAAATCAAACTTTAATTTCATTTCATGTATTCAACATAACCTGCCCTACCCACAAAATGGGCTCAGGATGGCTCACATCATAAAACCAACAGCAGCAAAACAATAAATAAGATCAATGATTAATAGCAAGAAAAGGGGCTCATGTCAGATAAAATAAGTGTGTGTGCAATCTAAATGAAACAGTGTACATGCACACAAAAGCTGATGCCCAGAATATGCAGGAAAAGGGAACTTGGTTGGTTCTTAAAGGTGCCACTGGCCTCAAATTTTGTTCTTAAAGGCCTCTGATCTTCATGGCTGCACTCAATCTCAATTTCCCCCCAAATGTAAATTGGAATCAAGCAAGTATTTTGAATCCACCAACAACGTTCCCTCTAAGTTGCAGAGTCTTGTGAGCAAAACTCTACATTGTGAGCTACTGGCATAAATGTTGTGAGCTACTGGCATTAAAGTGGTGAGCTACTGCTTAAATTATTGTGCTCTTCCTGAGCTAAGACAAAAATGTGTGAGCTGGAGGCTAAAAATCTGTGAGCTAGCTCACACAGCTTAGAGAGAACACTGTCCACCAAAGAGAGCCTGCAGTCTGACTGTTAGTGCATTAAAAGTGGAGGGGGAAGGAGTGTCACTATTATCTTGACAATTGCTGCCCTATCCAAGGCTGATTGGTTCATTGTCTTCTCCACCTCATGAGACTTTCAAGGCAAGAGAAGCAGAAGGTCAATTAGCATTTCTAAGGAACTGAGCTTGGGTTGTGAAGTCATTAAGTCATTCATAAAGTCATTCACTATCTTTGAAGTTCAGTGTCAAGCATCGATATTTCTCAATAATTAAACTTTTGCTATTGAATCAAAAGTTGCTTTATTGTAAAACTCCACAGCTTAGTCAAGGACAGAATCCTTGGAAGTAATGATGTACACAGATTTGTATAGGAAGACTTCAAAAGGATAACATACAGATGCAATTTGAGTCACGGGTTCAAAGGCTACTATCTAGTATCTCTTTTATTGCTAAGGAATGCAAGCTTATAAAAACATCTCACTTTCTCACACTTTCTCAGAGAGTAGATAAGACCTGTTTGTGTGAATCTGGGGGAGAGGCGCATTAAATTTTTGCTACAAGGCTAACCTAAACATCCTTGGGCCAGATGGCATTATTATGCACCCTTTAGTTGTAAAGGTGGGGGGAACAGACCAGAGTGGTGTTCTGCTCTGTGTCTGTTGGGCCTGCATATGTAAATATGCATGCTTGACACTCAGAGGGAAAAATCCATTCATGCCTTTAAAGCCCCAGGTCCTGTGTTGATTACCCAGCGGGGGCTTAGCCCTGGGTGGGAAAATCACGGGGGGGGGGGGCTGGAGCCCCCCCCAGCCCCTGCATACTTTACGCCTATGCTCCCATGCCCTTCTCCCTCTGCCGCGATCCTTTCCTCAGTGTCCTTGATTGGCGTTTGTCTTGCTTTTTCACTTAACTGTGATGAAGTCTGGGCAGGAAAAAAGATGTTCCAAATGATGCAGCTAGGTGGTATGGTGGAAAGAGCAGGGTCAGCTCCATATCAGTGTGTTTGTTTGTTTGTTTTAAGTCACACGCTCCTGATTGACATTGGAATACCTGGGCACGTAGATAGTAGATCGGTCCACGTCTACTTTTACATCTCAAAGTGCTCAGGTCTTAAATCTGCAATCTTCTCTTTCACCGGGATGATCAGATCTTGAGTAGATAAGGACTGTTTGTTATCCTGGTGTAAAGAGAGTAAGTGGAAGGAGTGTGTTATCCCTGTTCCTCTTATCACAAATAAGCATTGTCTCTTATAAACAGTTAATCTTTCTTGTCATGCAGTAGAAACTTTGTGTGTGTGTGTGAGAGAGAGAGAGGGATGAGGATGATAATATTGGATTTATATATCCCACCCTCCTCTCCGGATCTCAGAGTCTCAGAGCGGCTCACAATCTCCTTTATCTTCCTCCTTTATTGTGGGCATTCAACGAAATTGCTGAGCAGTCAGGTTAAAACTGATAAAAGGAAGTACTTGTTCACCCAAAGGGTGATTAACATGTGGAATTCACTGCCACAGGAGGTGGTGGGGGCTACAAGCATATCCAGCTTTAAGAGGGGATTGGATAAAAATATGGAGCAGAGGTCCATCAGTGGCTATTAGCCACAGTGTATAAATGTATCTGTGTGTGTGTATATGTATGTATGTATATATGTGTGTGTGTATGTATATATATATGCACACACACATATGTTGGCCACTGTGTGACACAGAGTGTTGGACTGGATGGGCCATTGGCCTGATCCAACATGGCTTTTCTTATGTTCTTACGTTCCTCCCCCACAACAGACACCCTGTGAGGTGGGTGGGGCTGAGAGGGCTCTCACAGCAGCTCCCTTTTCAAGGACAACCTCTGCCAGAGAGAGAGAGAGAGAGAGAGAGAGAGTGAGTGTCTTCCAGGTGTCCTAAATATCTTCGCACCTTTTATCTGCAAAGCAAATCTTTTGCGGCTCTCAATAAAACCAAGGGACATTTTAAAATGCTGTTTGCAGGTAAACCTTCCCAGTAATCTAATTTTGTGCGCTCGACTCCAGACCCGCTACTTATTAAAGGACAGATGCTATAAGAAACAACTAGCAGTCATCTCTTCACGCATCCGAGCGATGTCGACGCGGTGGTAATTGATAGCAATTCTCCGTTCAACGTAACGAAGGGTATGTGAGTTTATAAAGCCTCAGCAATAGAGGAAGTCTCAAAAGCCCCGGTGAATGAATGGGTCACAGAGAAAAGTGAGAATTCACGGAGAACTGCTGACTGTTTCGCTTAGTCTAATCAGAGAGTCAGCATGGCGCATTGCCTGTAGAGTTTGTGGGTGTGTACATGGTTAGTTCTGTGCTTTGATCTATGACTTCCTTTTGATTCTCAAGGCCAACTTCTGTCCGTTGCTTGGTAATCACGATGAGTGTAGACAGCGGAGTTTTCAATTTCCCCAATTTGTGAATTTACACACGTGTGATAGATGCCTGAGCTGCCTGGATTTTCAAGGTAATTTCAGTGGCACCATGGGCTGCAGTTACACTGATAGCCTCACACGACAGGGCGGTGCCTCTAATTACACCTGTGTAAAGCATTGCAGGGCATATCAACCAGGCAGCACACCCTGCTGTGGGTTATCCGGGTGTCCGTCCTCTATCAGATGTCCGCATCAGTGTTGCGTATCACCCGCAGGATACGGTGTGCAGGTGAGATTTATTTTAAAGATCACCATTTCATATTCACATAGCGCCTAACCAAACAACCTCTTCCATTTGCTAGCTCCATAACCAGTATTCCCTCTATGCTGAGTTAGTGTGAGCTAGCTCACAGTTTTTTAGGCCTGCAGCTCACACATTTTTGTCATCTGTCTGGACAACTCACGTGCGATACTGCCCCTTGGGATGTTTACCACCCCTCCTACCTTTAAAAAAAAAGCCCCAGCAGACAAGCACATGACTAGATCATCCAGGAATCTGAGGTGACACTTCTGCTTCTCCGATCAACACAGGATCGGGGGGGGGGGGGATGTTATCCCACTATTCAGAAGAGGGGGGAATCTTTTTTTCAATGTGGAGGATTTCCAGATATCATTGTCACTGCCCATTTCCCGAAAAGTAGTTCCTGGCAGTCCCCTGGTTTGAATCAACAATGTTAATTCCTGGAACTCGCCCCCCCCCTCCCCGCCTCTGAAGCAGTTTGATTTCCCACCTCCCAATGGTTGGGCACATTCAGTGCCCTCCCACCATCTGATCGCGCATGCTCCAAGAAAAGAGCACGATAGCATTGGATGTCTGATCACTCAGCAACAGGATGAGTCGTATTCTTGGATGCTCGTCTGATCGGCCCCGCATGGAATCAATATTCAGCGGTTCAGATTTGAGCGCTACAAGCCTGCTTTTAATGTGACATGCGACCGCACCCCAGGTATGTCAGGTCAAACTGGTCATTTGACCGCAGCTGTTGTCTTATAACATGCCCATAATGGACAGAGGAAGGCTCTGGTGCAATGTTCCCTTTAAACTGCAGAGGCTTGTGAGCAAAAATTCTACTTATGTTAAATTATGGTTTTATATATTGTACTGGTTTAATTGTGTAGATACTGTGAGCCGCCCTGAGTCCGCTTGCGGAGAGGGCGGGATATAAATCAAATGTAATAAATAAATAATAATAAATAATAAATAAATACTTTGTGAGCTACTGGCATTAAGGTTGTGAGCTACCGCATCAATTATTTGTGCTCTGGTGTTATTTTTCCTGAGCTAAGACAAAAATGTGTGAGCTGGAGGCTAAAAATCTATGAGCTAGCTCATGCAAACTCAGCTTAGAGGGAACACTGCTCTAGTGTATATTTCTTTTGTTGCCTTAAGTTTTTCTCCTGGAAGAAGTAAAGTGGGATAGAAAACTGATTAAAGTGTGTTGTAGTGATTTGCCCCACGGTGCAGAGTGGTAAAGCTGCAGTACTGCAGTCGGAGCTCTCTGCTTACAACCTGAGTTTGATCCTGGCGGAAGCTGGGTTCAGGTAGCCGGCCCAAGGTTGACTCAGCCTTCCATCCTTCTGGGTTTGGTAAAATCAGTACCTAGCTTACTGGGGGGAAAGTGTAGATGACTGGGGGAGGCAATGGCAAGGAAAAGGAAAGGTCCCCTGTGCAAGCACCAGTTGTTTCCGACTCTGGGGTGACGTTGCTTTCGCAGCGTTTTCACGGCAGACTTTTTATGGGGTGGTTTGCCATTGCCTCCCCCAGTCTTTTACACTTTCCCCCCAGCAAGCTGGGTTCTCATTTTACCGATCTCAGAAGGATGGAAGGCTGAGTCAACCTCGAGCTGACTACCTGAAAACCCAGCTTCCGCCGGGGATCAAACTCAGATCGTGAGCAGAGCTTAGGACTGCAGTACTGCAGCTTTAGCACTTTGTGCCACGGGGAAAAGAGTAGATGACTGGGGAAGGCAATGGTAAACCACCCCATAAAATGTCTGTCGTGAAAACGTTGCAATGCGACGTCACCCCAGAGTCTGAAATGACTGGTGCTTGCACAGGGGACTACTTTTACCTTTAACGATGTGACATCACCCCATGGTTCGGTATTGACTCAGTGTTTGCACAGCGGACTACCTTTACCTTTAATTTGGTTGTCAATTTTGACCTGGATGTCCGAGCCCAATTTTGTTAGAAACGAAGCAGGGTTCTCACCTCTTAGTACTTGGATGGGAGACCGCCAAGGAAAAATGATCATGGCAGCCATCGAGCTACTAGGAGAAAAATAATTGTATATTGCGGAATATTAGTTTTTCCAAGCAACATCCTGGCATATTAGAAGTTGGTTCAAAGAAAAGGGATAAAAAAAAGGATACTCAAGCACAAGAAAGAATTGAGCTATTAGCGATCCTTGAAAGAAGGACTCCTTTGAAATGGACAGAACACTGGCCATATGTCGGATAGTGGAAGAAATATGACAGACAAACTCATGTCGTTTGAGATACGCTTCTAATAAGAAATTGTACAATATAAGTTGGACTATACTGAAAAAAGCAATGTTTACTTAGCGCATCCAAATATTTGTGACACGGTGGAAAATATTGACTGAAGTTGATTATTGTATTGTTTATTTATGTAGCAAGTTTAGAGAGTATGATTCTGCAATATTTATAACACACTTATAAGTTCTTTAGAGATTATTCTTATATAGAGAGAGCCAGTTTGGTGTAGTGGTTAAGTGCGCGGACTCTTATCTGGGAGAACCGGGTTTGATTCCCCACTCCTCCACTTGCACCTGCTGGAATGGCCTTAGGTCAGCCTTAGCTCTCACAGGAGTTGTCCTTGAAAGGGCAGCTTCTGGGAGAGCTCTCTCAGCCCCACCCACCTCACAGGGCATCTGTTGTGGGGAGGAAGGAAAAGGAGATTGTTTATGAACGATCAAGTAATTACATAGTAGTTTATTGGAATTAAGGGTACATAATTCTACAGATATACTTTCAGTGTCATTACAATATTTATTCACAATCCTTTCAGTAACATTCTTGAAACCTTTAATCTCTTTTTTCCCTGAGAAAAGTACCTGGGATAGAATTAGGCAAGAAGGTAGGTTGAGGATAATTGTGATGTTCAGCAGAACTTGGTATGAAATGAATCCCGTTGGATTAGTTTGCCACCCCCCCCCCCCCAAGCTCTGCAGTTTAAAATTCACTGAATGATAGAAGCAGCCCCAAATGAGGGGAGGAGTGTTATGGATTTGAAGAAGAAGACTGCAGATTTATCCCCTGCCCTCCTCTCTGATCAGAGACTCAGAGTGGCTCACAATCTCCTATATCTTCTTCCCCCCACAACAGACACCCTGTGAGGTGCGTGGGGCTGAGAGTGCAAAGAAAGATTTGCAGATAGGGTTGCCATCTCGGAGTTGGGAAATACCTGGGGATTTGGGGGTACAGCCTGCGGAGGGTGGGATTTGGGGAGGGGAGGGACTTCTGTGGGGTGTAACGCCATGGAGTCTACCTTTCCAGCTCGCCATGTTCTCCAGATGAACCGATCGCTGTCTCCTGGAGACCCATTGTGATCTCAGAACCTGGAAGTTGGCAAGCCTATCTTCACATTTTGTTAGGCACAAAGTATAGTATAGGCACAACCACTTTATGACTATCTTCATTTCCTTTCACACTGGCTTTCTTAGCGCTTCAAGGGGTATTGTTGAGCTGAAATGACCAGAAACTCTAATATATCTGAGGGAGGAAATTCCACTTTGGCAGAATGATGGATTTAGATGGCATTTTAAAGGATTTAGTAGTTTTCATCTTCAGTTTGTATTTTTCTCCGCTGGACTGGGAAGGCATCTATTGATTGATAATCCCGACGTGAAAGTGAAATCTTGGCAGATGAAGTCATGGCTTTGGTATATGTTGCAGCAGTCAAGTGCACATCGATCGATGTGCATCTGTTTGAGCTTGTTGTGGTTTTGCACGTTTTGCCTTGTGTAGATATCTTCAGTAGACTGCATTATCTGTAAATATCTGAAAGATTTTGTGACTTGGTTAGAGATTTCAGAAGTCTGTTTGCTTCACTCATTCATTCATTAGGGCAGGGATCTCCTTCCCACACAGGGGTGTGGCGAGGCTGAGAAAGAGTGACTGGCCCAACGTCAGCATAGAGAACTTCAAGAGGGGATTGGATGAAGATATGGAGCAGAGGTCCATCAGTGGTATTAGACATGGTCAGACAGAACACTCTGTCTCAGCAGTGATGCTTTGTCTTCTTGGTGCTTGGGGGGGGGCAACATTGGGAGGGCTTCTGGAGTTCTGGCCCCACTGGTGGCCCTTGTGATGCCACCTGGGTTTTGGCCACTGTGTGACGCAGAGTGTTGTACTGGATGGGCTATTGGCCTGATTCAACATGGCTTCTCTTATGTCTGGGGCAGTGATGCTCTGTCTTCTTGTTTGGGGGGCAACAGTGGGAGGGCTTCTGAAGTTCTGACCCCACTGGTGGACCTCCTGATGGCCCCTGGTTTTTGGCCACTGTGTGACACAGAGTGTTGGACTCGACGGGCCATTGGCCTGATTCAACATGGCTTCTCTTATGTTCTTATGTCTGGGGCAGTGATGCTCTGTCTTCTTGGTGATTAGGGGGGCAACGTTGGGAGGGCTTCTAGAGTTCTGGCCTTGCTGGTGAACCTCCTGATGGCCCAGTGTTGGACCAGAAAGGTCATTGGCCTGATCTAGTGTTTTAACAATTTATTAATAACATATGGTTACAATATTTAATTATCTTTTTCTTATACTAAGCTATATGATATTTCACCCCCCCTCCAATATTGACTTCCCCGAAGTTATAAATTTGAATTTAATTCTAAAGGTACCACTAATCTATCAAAATATAATACTTCTGATTAATACTAAAAAATTGTCCAATGTCTTTTTACGTTCCACTCTTTCTTGGTCATTGGCCTGATCTAACATGGCTTCTCTTATATTCTTAATGTCACTTGGTAGTACCCTCTGGGTGCAGGAGAACATCATACCTAGAGTGAGCCCGCAGGGTCTTGACATCACGAAGCCCATCACTGTTTCTTTATGCAGTTAGCTTTATTTCTCAGTCCAGGTCCCTAAAGGTGTGGGTCACTCCTCCCACCTCAGGGTTCCACTGTATTATACAGGAGAGGAGCCACAATGCTGCCTTTGCCTTCTTTTCCTACCAGCCTCTTTCCACTTTCTACCTTTTTAATAGCCCCAGCTTTGCACCTGGCCCTTGAGTTAAGCTCCACCCTCTCCCCCTCTGTTCCCTGCCTGAAAGCCCCTGGGCCCAGAGAACCATCGCTCCCTGCCTTCACACCCTTTGAGCTTCTCTGGGCCAGACTGCAAAGGCTGCCCTGTTGCTGAGGCTATTCAACCTGTCTGCCCTTGGCCCCGCCCTGCTCCACTCAGGTGAGTCTGGCTGCTTGGGCCAAGGGTCTGCCCTGCCAGGCTAATGGTTTTTTGGGATCTTGCCGCAATCACCTAGTGTAGGGGTGGCCAACGGTAGCTCTCTAGATGTTTTTTTGCCTACAACTCCCATCAGCCCCAGCCATTGGACATGCTGGCTGGGGCTGATGGGAGTTGTAGGCAAAAAACATCTGGAGAGCTGCCGTTGGCCACCCCTGACCTAGTAAATTTCATGGCAAGCAGGGATTAGAACGGTGGCCTCCCCTTTTCTAGTATGATGCTCTGACTATTAAACCACACTAGTTCTTATTTCTTGGGGATTACTAATAGCTAGCCAGCCTGCCTGCCTTCTCGCCTGCCAGTTTGGTGTAGCGGTTAAGTGCGCGGACTCTTATCTGGGAGATTCGGGTTTGATTCCCCACTCCTCCCCTTACAGCTGCTGGAATGGCCTTGGATCAGCCATAGCTCTTGCGGAGTTGTCCTTGAAAGGGTAGCTTCTGGGAGAGCTCTCTCAGCCCCACCTACCTCTCAAGGTATCTGTTGTGGGGGGGGGGGAGGTAAAGGAGATTATGACTGCTCTGAGATTCAGAGTGTAGGATGGGATATAAATCCAACATCATCTCCTCATTTTCCTCCTTCTCCTCTCCTCCCTCCCTCCCTTCCCCCTACTACAGAAGCAATGTGTAACTAAGTTCAAGTCCATTAGCGCCTTTAAGACCAACTAAGTTGAAATCTGGGTGTAGGCTTTTGTGTGCATGCACACTTCAGTGGGAAGAGGGGCAAGGGGAAAGAGCAGTTGAATGAACTTTTTATTACGGTCATAGACCAATATAAAAATTATAACACATCATGTAAAACCCCTCCTAAAATACATAAAATACAATAAAATACTTAAAACTTTTCAGCACCTATACAGGTCGGGGATAACTAAAATATAATTTAACCAGTTTTAAAATTCAGAATCAGTTCAAATTAATATAAAATCCTTTAAATCCGAATATATAAAATCGTTTATAACCTAAAATTCAAGCAGATCATACAAAACCTACCATTTCTTGTTTCTTAGTATGGAACTTCACCAGGTAATGGCAGAATTTAGCTATCTGTCTAGAGATAGATGGACTTGCATCCACCAAAAGTTTCTCCAAACACGCCCCGTCGGCATCTGCTATTGGTTTGACTACAAACGGGGAAACAAGCCTGTCCCTATATGCTTGGTGGAATGGGCATCGAAAAAACATATGAATCATCGACTCCACCTCTCCCATAGCACAAGAACAGCGTCGATCTTCATACGGAACTTTTCTATATTTCCCTTCTAACACTTTTGAGACCAAAGGTCCATCTAGGCCAGCATGCCGCTTTTACTTCTAGCTGACTGAATGCTTTTGAAAAGTCCCCAAGCAGAGCTCCTCTACCCCCACAGCAGCAAGTGGTATTCAAAGGGGGTTCCCAACCTCCAAGTGGGACCTGGGAATCTCCTGGAATTGATTTCCAGAGGTCAGTTTCCCTGGAGAAAATGGCTGATTTGGGCTAATTTCCCACTCACCTTACACTGCTCTCACGTTCCTCTTTTCAGCGGAGCTTCCTTCCGATTTCACACTCTCTGCCCCTGGCTGCAAGTAATGTTGGCGTTTTCGCACAGCAAACGGAAGCCTCTAAAAACCAATTTCTGTTTGCCGCACGAAAACGCCGACGTTGCTTGCAGGTAGTGTGAAATCGGAAGGAAGCCCCGCTGAGAAGAGGGACGTGAGAGCGGCGTAAAGTGAGTGGGAAATCGGTCTCGGAGAAGGCAGTTCTCTCTGTAAATCGCTTCTCCAAGTCAAGAAAGCCGGCAGCTTGGAGAATGCATTTAAAGTTAAAGTTGCTCTAGACGTGGGCTGTGTCTCATTAAAGCTTGCTGAGGGGTCTTCCCTCTTTTTCAAAGCCTTGCCCCCTCCCCAAGCTTCACCCCCACATCTCGAGGCATGTCCTAAACCCAGAGGTGGCAGCCTTGAATCTCCAATTAGCCACCCTTCTTGAGAGCTATTAGTCAATCCAGCATCCATCCAGTCCGCTAATCTTTTTCCAATGCAGCCCGAGCCAGGGGCTATCTTTGCTTGCAGCAGGGGCGTCTATCAATCAGTGGAGCAGCATTTTCTTTTGGTCTGTCCGGAATGCATTGTCAGTCAGTGACAATTCCACTGGATGACCTGAAGAGAGAGGGAAAACAGGATATCCATTTTTTGCTCTACCGTGATCAGCCGTATAAACCCTGCATTTTTCTTTTGCTTTGCACCTTAAGAGACGTTATTGCCTTTGCAGCAACACTCGACATTTCAATAAAATTAGTACATTTTTGCCTTCGGGTTTACTGTTGGCAGGCAAGAGATGGTTAGCAATCATTGATAGAAACGAACAAACTTTGAGTCCAGTAACACCTTTGCAACCAACAAAGTTTAATTTGGGGTACGAACTTTCATGATCCTCTTGATTTTTTGAAAAGGTCTTCATGGAATAGCTCAAGAAGTGGCTCTTTACCCCACCAGCTGTTTTAAGGCCTTTTCAGACAAAAGTCATGTTTTTCATACATCTCTTGAATTTCAGCAGTGAAGAAAAAATGCAAATTGTTTGGTCTGATTTCCTTCCCTTAAAAACCCATTAGAATACTTCATCCTGCATGTTTATAGAACAGAAAAATGAGATGGGTGGATGCTATGTGGAAATATAATTTACCGTAATAATAAAAATGCCTATTTAGAATGAGTATTATCTGTTGAATTTGCCTTCACATTCTCGTAGGACAGGTGAGTCACGTCTTAGAATGGCAGGCCATGTATAAGACTCTTTTTAAGAACATAAGAGAAGCCATGTTGGATCAGGCCAATGGCCCATCCAGTCCAACACTCTGTGTCACACAGTGGCCAAAATTTCACACACACACACACTGTGGCTAATAGCCACTGATGGACCTCTGCTCCATATTTTTATCTAAACCCCTCTTGAAGGTGGCCATGCTTGTGGCCGCCACCACCTCCTGTGGCAGTGAATTCCACATGTTAATCACCCTTTGGGTGAAGAAGTACTTCCTTTTATCTGTTTTAACCTGTCTGCTCAGCAATTTCATCGAATGCCTACGAGTTCTTGTATAGTGAGAAAGGGAGAAAAGTACCTCTTTCTCTACTTTCTCCATCCTATGCATTATCATGTAAACCTCTATCATGTCGCCCCGCAGTCGACATTTCTCCAAGCTATAGAGTCCCAAGCGTTTCAACCTTACTTCATAGGGAAAGTGTTCCAGCCCTTTAATCATTCTAGTTGCCCTTTTCTGGACTTTCTCCAATGCTATAATATCCTTTTTGAGGTGCGGCGACCAGAACTGCACACAGTACTCCAAATGAGACCGTACCATCGATTTATACAGGGGCATTATGATACTGGCTGATTTGTTTTCAATTCCCTTCCTAATAATTCCCAGCATGGCGTTGGCCTTTTTTATTGCAAACACACACTGTCTTGACATTTTCAGTGAGTTCTCTACCACGACCTCAAGATCTCTCTCTTGGTCAGTCTCTGCCAGTTCACACCAACTTGTATTTGTAGCTGGGATTCTTGATAAGACTCTTTTTGATAAGACTCTTTTTGTTGTGGTATGCCTATTATGAAGTCAACCCCCAACTACTTTGGGGGATTCCTATTTGGAGTAGCGCTTTTAATCAACATCTGAGCAAATCCAGGCAATGTTCCTGGATCACGTTTTGAGGGTCCCAAACTGTGTCAGCTCTGCGGCCATGTCCTGGGAGACAGGGCAGAGTCTTCTAGAAACTAGAGCTTGGCTTTTAAGCCTGAAATTTTGGTTATACCTTCACTATAGGGCAGAATCCACGAGTTACGTCTGTTTTATGCTGTCTGATTCTTTTTTGTCTCGCAGAAAATACAGTCCGTCACAGGGCTGGCCAAACTTCCTTAATGTAAGAGTCACATAGAATAAACGTCAGATGGTTTGAGAGCCACAAGATATGAACATCAGGTATTGGGAAGGAAGGAAGGAAAATAGAGGAGGAAGGAGGGAGGGAGAGATGGAAAGAAAGCAACTTTAACTTTAAATACATTCTCCAAGCTGCCAGCTTGCTTGACTTGGAGAAGTGATTTACAGAGAGAACTGCCTTCTCCAAGTCAGGCAGTGTGAGCCACATGTGGTTCCCGAGCCACAGTTTGGCCACTCCTTTAAATCTCTCCTTATGTTAGAAGAATCCCAAGTTTTTAGAGACTTTCTGGACATTGAAAAACAAACTCTCTGTTCCTTAGCAAGCAGGACATGTTCCCCTTTGGAGTTTGGAGTCACACTTGATATGGGGTTCCATCAGCCTGCTTTTCACATCTTATGCCCTCCTCGATTACATTCAGCTTTTATGTCCTTGGGTCAGCAATTCTCTTTTGAGATTTGCAAAAGTCCCCCATCAGGAAAGACTGCTCCATGGAGGGAAACTGCTTTATTGTGATTTCTATGTTAATGTGGAATTTTTAAATTAATCCCCTTTTGCCTAATTCCCTGGTCATTCCAGTTTCCCTTCTTTTGTTAGACCAACATCCCCTATATTACCCATTCACTAGCAAAGTATCTTCTAATTCTAGGGTGTCAAATGTGCGGCCCAGGGAATGGATCAGGCCCACAGAAGGTTCCCATCAGGCCCACAAGCAAGTCTGCTTCCTTCTCCCTTTCTCTTGCTTCCTTCTGCATCACAGCTTGCTTTGCCAGGCTTGCTCAATCACACAGGAGCTACAGAGGAAAACTTCTATTTTCTCCATTGGCTGAAGCTCATCCCTTGGGGAGGAAGTGGAGAAGGGAGAGCTGGCTTTGCCAGGCTCTCTCAATTGCACAGCAGAGCTACTGAGCCAAACCTCTTTTCCTTCTATTAAATGAGGCTCCGCCCCATCCTCATCCCCTGGGGAGAGCGGGAAAGAGCCAGAGCTTCCTTTGCCCAGTTCCCTTGATCACATGAGAGATACAAAATCTTTGTGTTTGTCTGTGTTCTTTATAAAGTTTATACCTCCGCTGCCTGGTATTACATTTTATGACATACATGGCCCAGCCAAACAAGGTCTCATTTATGACCGATCTGGCCCACATGAGTTCGACACCCCGTTCTAACTGTTATGAGGATTAGGGAGCATAGGACTAAATCTTTTGATTGAAGATTCTTTTTTTCTGCATGTTTAAAAAACTGCATTTTCTGTTGTTTTTGCTCATGTAAACAACATATATAGATCTTGGAGTCATGGTAGATAAGTCACTGAAAATGTCGAGACAGTGTGCGACTGCAATAAAAAAGGCCAACGCCATGCTGGGAATTATTAGGAAGGGAATTGAAAACAAATCAGCCAGTATCATAATGCCCCTGTATAAATCGATGGTGCTGTACAATGTACTGTACAATGTACTGTACTGTGTACAATTCTGGTCACCGCACCTCAAAAAAGATATTATAGCATTGGGAAAAGTGCAGAAAATGGCAACTAGAATGATTAAAGGGTTGGAACACATTCCCTATGAAGAAAGATTAAAATGCTTGGGGCTCTTTAGCTTGGAGAAACATCGACTGCGGGGTGACATGATAGAGGTTTACAAGATTATGAACGGGATAGAGAAGGTAGAGAAAGAAGTACTTTTCTCCCTTTCTCACAATACAAGAACTCATGGGCACTCCATGAAATTGCTGAGCAGTTAGGTTAGAACTGATAAAAGAAAGTCCTTCTTCATCCAAAAGGTGATTAACACATGGCATTCACTGCCACAGGAGGTGGTGGTGGCTGCAAGCCTAGCCAGCTTCAAGAGGGAATTGGATAAACATCTGGAGCAGAGGTCCATCAGTGGCTATTAGCCACAGCATATTGTTGGAAATATCTGTCTGGGGCAGTGATGCTCTGTATTCTTGGTGCTTGGGAGGGGCAACAGTGTGAGGACTTCTAGTGTCCTGGCCCCACGGATGGACCTCCTGATGGCACCTGGATTTTTTGGCCATTGTGTGACACAGAGTGTTGGATTGGATGGGCCATTGGCCTGATCCAGCATAACTTCTCTTATGTTCATATGTTCTTATAAACGATGGCATTAAAAACACTGAACTATAAAATTACAACTAATTCTGTTAATGTCCATAGAATTATGCTTGGGGTCAGCTCTGACTTTCTGGGGCCCTGGGAAAGATTCCTTCTAGTGTCTCCTGCAACTCTGCTGCCCCATCTTTTTACGTATGTATATATGAGCCACATGGATGGGCCAGGCTAACCTGACTTCATCGGATCTTGGGAGCGAAGCAGGGTCAGCCCTGGTTAGTCCTTGGATGGGAGACCAACAAGGAAGTCCAGGCTCGCCAGGCAGAGGTGGGCAACAGCAAACCACCCCTGCCCTGCCCTGGATCTCCCAGACCAGCCCCATCATGGCAGATCTCAAAAGCTAAGCAGGGTTGCCTCTGGTTGATACTTGGATGGGAGACCACCAGAGAACTCCAGGGCTGCTAGGCAGAGGCAGGCAATGGCCAACCACCTCTGAACATCTCTTGCTTTGAAAACCCTACTGGGTCACCATAGCTCACCTGTGTCTCGACAGCTGAAAAAAACAACAGAAAGGTTCTTTGTTGATTAAATTTTAAATGGTACGTCGAGAATAAGGACTTGTCTTCATCCTGCCCTCCTTAGCCTGGCTGTCCTTTCCCCCTTTGGATCTCCTGGCCTGCCTCTTTTGTGCTGTGGACTTGGCCTGTGAGGTCATACAGAGTTTGTGTTGTCAAGGGGTGTCACTACCTTAGTTGCCCTGGGGTTTTTTTGCGGGGGGGGGGGAAGCACTTCATAACTTGGGGCCACCTTGACCTGGATGGCCCAGGCTAGCTCAATCTGTTCACATCTCAGAGCTAAGCAGGGTCAGATCCGGTTAGTACTTGGATGGGAGATTGCTAAGGAAGTCCAGAGTTGCTACCCAGAATGGCAAACCGCTTCTGTTCATCTCTTGCCTTGAAAACACGACAGTCCTAAGTCAGCTGTGACTTGATAGCTCATTCCTCCTCCATATGCCTGTCCTTGTGCACACATCCAGTGGTCTGCCTTCAGGAGGGAGCTGGGATGAATGTGGCATTTTCATGCTCCTTGAAGCTCCATCAGTGGCTGGAAGGACTCAAAAGAAAGCAAAGGGGCTGCGCTCACTTTCTTTCAGACTCGTCTCCCATTTTCAGAGGGTGTGTGTGTGAGTAAATCGATCGCCATTTGGCCACGGCTCCTGTACTGGACCACAGGAGTGCATGGTTGAGAATCCCTGGTGCAAGACGTTAACCATTGACTTGGCGCATCGAAAGAAATGACTGCAATGCATGATTGAATATTTGAAAAAAAGAATTAATCCATGTTTTTCTTTGTCTTCTTCTTCCTTAGCTAATTCAAGTCTTCTTGGAGGCGGCGGTGGTGAGTTTGACTTCTTTTTCTCTCAAACACGTGGTTTTCCAAACAAAAGTGAATTATAAGGGTTTTCAGGAGGTTTAGTGAATGGGAGAAATGTGGAAATGCGGAACAGCTGTAATAATTGCAGTCAGTCCGCTCGCAATTTGGCTTTGCCAATTGCCTGTGTTACCCGTTCAAAATACTCTCTTATAGCCTGGAAGAAGAATTCAGGTTTGGAAGGAAATGGTAGAGGTGGAGGGCGGGAGATTCTGTGCCGGCTACTGCATTGCTTTTGTCCTGGAGTTGTTTCAAGAAACCTGTCAACTGATCTTTTTGTTTGTCTTAGCGTTTTAGCACAAAATAACTCGGCAGTGTCGCTCCCAATATTGCTCAGAGATACAAAACCATCTTTCCTCTCTTCTCCTAGCCTGTCATGGTTTTTGTCTCAATGTTAGAACTCTGAAAGTGTATGAGAGTCAGTTGTTGGAGGGGGGGAATATAAAGTTGAATTGTGGCATTTTCATTACCAATTTCACTCCGCTGGGGGGGGGGGGGGAAGGAAGCGATGCGGGAGGAAGGAGAAATGCTAGAAGTCTAACATGTGGTGGAATAGAAGTTCTCATATTTCATGGCCATCGGTCTCCTTAAAGAAATTGCTGTTGGGTTTGCTATCTCCTTAAAGGGTTCTTTAGCTTGGAGAGATAACAGAGCCTTACAAAACTATGCATTGCATGGAGAAGGCAGAGAAAGATGGACTTTTCTCCTTTTCTCACAATAAAACAACTGGTGGGCACTCAAGGAAATGAAGGAGCAGTGGGCTTGGAACAGATTAAAGTGCTTGTTTGGCACATCCCCTGCCACTGCTGCTGACCCCCAGCCATGCACCTTCCCTACTAACCCCACCCCCACCAACGCTCCTCCCCTGCCACTGCTGCTGACCCCCACCAGTTTGGTGTAGTGGTTAAGTGCGCAGACTCTTATCTGGGAGAACTGAGTTTGATTCCCCACTCCTCCACTTGCACCTGCAAGAATGACCTTGGGTTAGCCATGGTGGTTAAGTGCGCGGACTCTTATCTGGGAGAACTGAGTTTGATTCCCCACTCCTCCACTTGCACCTGCAAGAATGACCTTGGGTTAGCCATGGTGGTTAAGTGCGCGGACTCTTATCTGGGAGAACCGGGTTTGATTCCCCACTCCTCCGCTTGCAGCTGCTGGAATAGCCTTGGGTTAGCCATGGTGGTTAAGTGCGCGGACTCTTATCTGGGAGAACTGAGTTTGATTCCCCACTCCTCCACTTGCACCTGCAAGAATGACCTTGGGTTAGCCATGGTGGTTAAGTGCGCGGACTCTTATCTGGGAGAACCGGGTTTGATTCCCCACTCCTCCACTTGCAGCTGCTGGAATAGCCTTGGGTTAGCCATGGTGGTTAAGTGTGCGGACTCTTATCTGGGAGAACTGAGTTTGATTCCCCACTCCTCCACTTGCAGCTGCTGGAATGGTCTTGGGTCAGCCACAGCTCTTGCAGGAGTTGTCCTTGAAAGGGCAGCTGCTGTGAAAGCCCTCTCAGCCCCACCCACCTCACAGGGTGTCTGTTGTGGGGGGAGAAGACATAGGAGATTGTAAGCCGTTCTGAGTCTCTGATTCGGAGAGAAGGGCGGGGTATAAATCTGCAGCCGCCTTCTTCTTCTTCACCCGCACACCTCCCCTGCCACCCCCACTCATGCACCTCCTATGCCACCTCTCCTGCCTCAAAAAGCACATTGTCTAAATCTACTGGATGGCACTTGCGATACTGTCAGCGAAAATTCTTCCGATGAAGTTTATCAAAACGTCGACAGGACTAGGAGCCGTGCTTATGAATTTTGATTCTTTTCACATGCGGGCCTGATGTTTCATCGCTTCCTCTTGGGAATGATTTCATTGACCCAGGAGTGCTTAGAAATTTCAATTGTTCTCAAATGCGGACTTCATATTTCAGCACTCCCTGCTGGGAGCCACTGTTGACCCAGGAGTGTTGCGGGGAAATGTCTCTTCACTGGATTGGATCCTTGTACAATTTATCTTTCTAGGACTGTAATTACCTTTTGGTGCTGTGTTTCTTATTGTATACGTATTGTATCCAGGCCTCATTTTGGGCAGGAGCTCATAGAAGCAGAGCTCCAGAACCTCTAAATGTTATTGTGCTCTCACTTAACCCTCCCCCCAGCCGTAATACTTGCTTCTGGGCTCCACTGTTTAGATCCCAGTGAATTTTGCTGGACTCTGGTTTGACAAACTTTCTAATATTTCCCCCCACAAAAAATGCGACAATAACCAAAACATATAAAGCAGACAGATGGAAATCATCATCATGCCGCTGTGGCCACATAGGAGAAAGCAATTTAAAAAGTATGATGGGAGTAAGGCTTTATTATGGCAATTCTAATTCACGAAGCATTTTAAGGTAGATGCTGAGCTGATATAATTGAACATATATGAACATATGAAGCTGCCTTCTACTGAATCAGACCCTCGGTCCATCAAAGTCAGTATTGTCTACTCAGACTGGCAGCGGCTCTCCAGGGTCTCAAGCGGAGGTTTTCCATGCCTATTTGCCTGGACCCTTTTTAGTTGGAGATGCTGGCAATCGAACCTGAGACCTTCTGCTTACCAAGCAGATGCTCTGCCACTGAGTCACCATCCCTCCCTTTGTTGAGTACACCTTCCGATGATGTCAGCGGTGTGCGGCATATGCAAATGAGCTATGCAAATGAGTTGTGCCAGTGAGCTCTGGCACCTCTTTTTCTATGAAATGACCCCTGTGTGTATCTATGTCAGTATATTTTGAGTATTGTATGAATTACGACCAAGCACGGACATGAACCGAACCATGAATCGTGATGCGTGCACGAATTGGGCTGGTTCGTGGATCGTTTCAAATGGCCTGTGTCCGTGGTGCTTCATTTGTTTCGTCTTCACGGCTCGTTTTCCCTGACAGCCTGACGCTGATTCAATCAATTGCTCGGCAATGCTGGGGGTGGACTTCCGGGAGCCCTAGAAATATCCATGGCAGTTGTCCATAGCTTGATTGGCAGCCCTGGGAGCCGGTCATTGAGCTCCCATTCTGCTCTGTGGGAGCGGACACCCTGACTCTGCTGTGTTCACTTTGCACTGCAGTACAAAGAGAGAAGAGTTCGTGTTCATCATGGGAGCTGAAGTTGAGCTTTCCTGGGGCACCTGCTTTGGGGGGGCTGTAACTTGGACATTCCAAGTCCAATCTTCTCCATACTCAGAGGGCAGGTGGAGGAGAGCCTGCTGAAGACTCCTGGTGAGCTTTACAACTCCCAAACCAAATGAACCACAAATCGGTTAGAAATCAAGCAAATCACAAAGAGAAACCAACCACCATTTTTCCCAGTTCCGTGCTTAATTACAATGGGGTGGGGGGGTACCAAATTCGGCACTCCCTGCTCCTGTTGCCCTAGTCAAATGCCCCGGCTTGTGCACCGGCCAGCTGGCTTCACTTTGCCTCCCTTCTGATTCCAGAAGAGAGGCGAAGGGAAGCCAGCTGGCTGCCGCGCAAGTCAGACAGCCAGCTTCGCTTTGCCTCCCTCCCGGGATCAGAAGGGAGGCAAAGTGAAGCCACCTGTTGTGCATCGACTGACTTATCTCAGAGGTGAGCAAAGCCAGCTGGGGTGTAACTGCTGGCTTCACTCCACCTCCCTTCCGGGTGCCCTCCCTGTCCTACTTAACCGCGAGCCCCCCTAGGGGGAAGAAGGATGCGGGTGGCAGGGCACCGCAGAGGAGGGCAGCAGGGGGGGTGGCAGGTGGTGGGCTTGCTTGGGGCACCGGGTGCCCTAGGGCCAGCCCTGTATGTACATTTAAGCAAACTATTATATTTATATGCTATTTGTTCCCAGTGACATGCTTTTTTTTTGCTTTCTGTATCTTGGAGGAGGGAAGGCAGCAATCCTGGAGCAGCCGTGAGTAGGCAGGTAATGGGACGTGGCTGGCTCCTCCATCTACACCTCTCCCCCAAAGTGAAGTGCTGAGTTGGGAAGGAAGCAATGCATTTGGGAGGCGTGACCTCCTCTCCCTATGTTTCCTCCACTGCCTCCCCTTTTTCTCTTGGGCGAAGCTTGATGCTTTCAGGTGGGACAGCAAGAGGCAGAGTTGGCAGCTCGCTATCTTCCATGTGCCATATCGGTACGCAGCTCCATCAAACCGTGTGCTAAAGAAAGCATCCCCCAATTTGTGTCTGTCATCCTTTTTTTTTTTGCTTCTGAGATGATGCATTTTGCTTCTAATTGTGTTGCTGTAGTTTTCGAGGGCATGCAAGCACTAAAAAAGCAGGCAAGCGAAAAGTGGTTCGTTATGTAACCGAAGGATCGGGAAATTCAGGATAGCTGCGGCCGACTCCGTTTCAAGAGCCCTTCCTGCCTTTTGGATAATTGTTTGACAAGTCCTCATTTTCACAGGAAGCACGAGGAGCTTGGCGTCGTTCTTCAGAGAGCTGGATGGAATTCGCATAGATGCTTAATACGCTCATCACATTAAAGAGCACTTCAGTCATTACCCACAAACTCTGATGAGTTCTCCTTCCGTGACAGTGAAGCTCTTTGTCCCTTTTTCCAAGCCCGATAGCAATCTCTCTTTTTTGTTGTTGTTCCTTGAGGCACTGTTGCATTTTCCTAGTTAGCAAACAAGCAAGCAAGTGCTACTTTTTCTTCCTCAAAAAGTATCCCAAGTGGCATATAAACAACAGAAAATAAAGAAAATGAACAGCACACATAAAACCTGTGCTGTGCCAGCTACACTGGCTTCCATGGAGTATTGGGTCAAGTTCAGGGTTTTGGTGGGACTGTGTGCTCCAGTATGTCCCCTGGAGAGCATTACAATCCCTGGGTAACAATCTGCTGGTGACCCCCGGTCCTGGATATATCCAACTGTCCTCAACCAGGGTCAGGGCCTTTTCGGTCCTGGCCCTAACCTGGTGGAACTCTCTGGGAACACCATTAGGGCTAGGCCTGCCAATTTCTCGGGCCGGGTGGGTTTTCCCGCCCTGGAGTTTCCTAACCCACCATCCCGCATTGGGCCGGCGTGGGGGATTCTCCCCCGACGTTGCTGGTGCGATGATGTCACTCGCTGTAGCAGCTTTCCGGAAAACGCTATGGTTTCCCCGGACGCTCTAGCAATTTGGGAGGGAAAACTGTATGGTACCGAGAGATGTCATTGCATTGAACGCGAAACCAGTCCGCTGCTGGAGGCCACAGGGGACTTGGCAACCCTAATCAGGGCCCTTAGGGGCCTTATGCAATTCCACAGGGCCTGTAAGGCAGAGATGTTCCCCGAGGCCTGTCCACAGGGCCTGTAAGGCGGAGATGTTCCCCGAGGCCTGTCCACAGGGCCTGTAAGGCGGAGATGTTCCCCGAGGCCTGTCCACAGGGCCTGTAAGGCGGAGATGTTCCCCGAGGCCTGTCCACAGGGCCTGTAAGGCGGAGATGTTCCCCGAGGCCTGTCCACAGGGCCTGTAAGGCGGAGATGTTCCTCGAGGCCTGTCCACAGGGCCTGTAAGGCGGAGATGTTCCCCGAGGCCTGTCCACAGGGCCTGTAAGGCGGAGATGTTCCCCGAGGCCTGTCCACAGGGCCTGTAAGGCGGAGATGTTCCCCGAGGCCTGTCCACAGGGCCTGTAAGGCGGAGATGTTCCCCGAGGCCTGTCCACAGGGCCTGTAAGGCGGAGATGTTCCTCGAGGCCTGTCCACAGGGCCTGTAAGGCGGAGATGTTCCCCGAGGCCTGTCCACAGGGCCTGTAAGGCGGAGATGTTCCCCGAGGGCCTGTCCACAGGGCCTGTAAGGCGGAGATGTTCCCCGAGGCCTGTCCACAGGGCCTGTAAGGCGGAGATGTTCCTCGAGGCCTGTCCACAGGGCCTGTAAGGCGGAGATGTTCCCCGAGGCCTGTCCACAGGGCCTGTAAGGCGGAGATGTTCCTCGAGGCCTGTCCACAGGGCCTGTAAGGCGGAGATGTTCCCCGAGGCCTGTCCACAGGGCCTGTAAGGCGGAGATGTTCCTCGAGGCCTGTCCACAGGGCCTGTAAGGCGGAGATGTTCCTCGAGGCCTGTCCACAGGGCCTGTAAGGCGGAGATGTTCCCCGAGGCCTGTCCACAGGGCCTGTAAGGCGGAGATGTTCCTCGAGGCCTGTCCACAGGGCCTGTAAGGCGGAGATGTTCCTCGAGGCCTGTCCACAGGGCCTGTAAGGCGGAGATGTTCCTCGAGGCCTGTCCACAGGGCCTGTAAGGCGGAGATGTTCCCCGAGGCCTGTCCACAGGGCCTGTAAGGCGGAGATGTTCCCCGAGGCCTGTCCACAGGGCCTGTAAGGCGGAGATGTTCCCCGAGGCCTGTCCACAGGGCCTGTAAGGCGGAGATGTTCCCCGAGGCCTGTCCACAGGGCCCTGTAAGGCGGAGATGTTCCCCGAGGCCTGTCCACAGGGCCTGTAAGGCGGAGATGTTCCCCGAGGCCTGTCCACAGGGCCTGTAAGGCGGAGATGTTCCCCGAGGCCTGTCCACAGGGCCTGTAAGGCGGAGATGTTCCCCGAGGCCTGTCCACAGGGCCTGTAAGGCAGAGATGTTCCCCGAGGCCCTGTCCACAGGGCCTGTAAGGCAGAGATGTTCCCCGAGGCCTTTCCACAGGGCCTGTAAGGCAGAGATGTTCCCCGAGGCCTTTCCACAGGGCCTGTAAGGCAGAGATGTTCCGCGAGGCCTTTCCACAGGGCCTGTAAGGCAGAGATGTTCCCCGAGGCCTTTCCACAGGGCCTGTAAGGCAGAGATGTTCCCCAGAGGGAAGGGTTTCCACTCTGGCTGGCATCCTCCCTTATTGTCCTCCCCCCTCAGATTGTCCCCCCCCCCTCCACCCAGGAGTCGCTCACAGTCGCTCACAGTCTGGAATGAGGAGGAAATTGTAGTTGTTATTCTTACCACTTGATCTTTTAGATTGCTGCAGTAGCATGATTATAGATTTTAAATTTTTGAATGTTTTTATAGTGTTGTACATTGCCTGGAGCTTCGCGATGGTAGGGCCTGGGCAATTCGTAACATAATACAGTACAATACGATAAAAGTAAAACCGCGTTAATAACAAAAAAGCAGCAATAAAAACTGGTGCAAGGAACATAAACTGCCTCTAGATCCCCAAACACACACGCACACATATAGAGGCACATTTAGCTTCTTGACTTTGTCAGGGGCCTCCAAGATGGCAGCAAGTGGACAGCCCTCAGGAGGAAGTTCGGGCCAGGATGTGGGAGACCCGGTTTCCGATCCAGGTTTGGATTCCCCATTCTGTGGCGGAAGCACTTCCATTTCCCTGCCTACCCACCTCTGCTCCAGGACCGCCGTCTTCCCTCCTCCATCAGAAAAAGGATCGAAGAGATGGGAAGGTACAATGCAGTTTGCGACTGCTGGTGGAGACGTGATGGAGAAATGGCGGTCCCAAGCCAGGTGGAAGCGAATGAGAAGTGCAGGGGATCCCGTTGGGCTCCCAGTGACGTCTGGTGTTGCAGAGGAGCAAAGTCAGATTCCAGTAAGCGCCTTTTAAGACCAACAAAGTTTTGTGGAGAATGCAAGTTTATTGAGAATTGTTGCAGATGGCCATTGTCCCCGTGTTCTATTTATTCAATGCTTCCTGTTCTCTTTCCCAGCCACTCCCCAAAAACCCTTGTTCTGTTTCCCCCCATTCATTATATCAGCAGGGGTGGAATTCTAGCAGGAGCTCCTTTGCTTATTAGGCCACACACCCCTGATGTAGCCAATCCTCCAAGAGCTTACTAGGCTCTTTTTGGTAAGCTTTTGGAAGATTGGGTACATCGGGGAGTGGGGTGTGTGACCTAATACGCAAAGGCGCTCCTGCTAGAATTCCACCCCTGCATACAAGCCTGTACCAAGCGAGGCAAAGAAGTTGAATTATGGTCATGTTATGGAGATCTGTTTCTTTCAAATGAACGGAGGGGGGAGGAATGAACCAAACCCACCTGCAATCATTTTGAAACTAACTGGAATCAAAAGAAATGAATTGTTTCAGTTTAATAGGGGAAGAAACCAGAAATAAAAGATGGGTTTTGATTATTTCCTGCAATTTTTATATTGCTTCAGGTATTTCTCCTCTCTGAGCACCTTTGCAAGAAACCAAATAGGGTTGCCAGGTCTGTGTTGGAAAATCCCTGGAGACTTTGGGGGGTAGAGCCAGGAGAGGGGTGGGGTTTAGGGAGGGGAGGGGCCTCAGCACGGTGCAAGGCCATAGAGCCCACCCTTCAAAGCAGCCATCTTCTCCTTGGAGAGCTGATCTCTGCCAGCTGGAGGTCAGTGGTAAAAGTGGGAGATCCCCAGGCCCCACCTGGAGGATGGCAGCCCTAAAGCCAAATGCTTTATTTTGATTGCTTCCAGCTTACAGAAGACCTTTTCGAAGGGTGCAAGTGTCCCTGAGAGCCAGTTTGGTGTAGTGGCATGGACTCTAACCTGGGAGAACTGGGTTTGATTCCCCACTCTGTCACGGCTGGGGCCGGGTCAGGCAAAGTCCAGAGGCAGTCCGAGGTCTGTAGCCAGCAAGCAGGAGTGTCCAAGGTGCCAAATCCAAATCGCTGTGCAAGTATCGCAGGTCCGAGGTCCAGAAGCCGAGGTCAGGGAGTCCAGAAGTCAAAAGCCAAAGTCAGGGAGTCAGGAACCAAAGTCAAGCCGGAGTGGATGCTAGAACGTCAGGGAGATGACTAGTTGCTTCCACAAAGCCTCCTCCCAAAGCTCACAGCTATATAGCCCTCTGCTGGCTGTTGCCCATTTAGGCTAATTGCTGGCTCTGGGAGGCTGCCAGGATCCTGTTACAACTCAAGCATCCTTGCTCTTAGGAGGGCCAGAATCCTCTCAAAACTCAGGACTCAGGGATCGTCTTGCTTGTGAGCGTGCCGCCCTCCTCCGATCCCTGAGGTCCTGACGGAGGCGGTCATGCACACGAGCCACCCGAGAGGGTGAGGCAGGGGGGCTGGGATCTTCTTCAGCAGGAGGCAGGGGTACTGGTGCAGGTGGCAGGGGTACAGTTTCCTCGGCAGACTCGTCTTCCTCTGCAGGGTCCCCAGTACCCATGACACACTCCTCTGCATATACCTGCTGGGTGACCTTGGGTCAGTCACAGTTCTCTCCGAGCTCTCTCAGCCCCACCTACCTCACAGAGTGTCTGTTGTGAGGAGAGGAAGGGAGGGAGATTGTAAGCCACTCTGAGACTCCGAGTGAAGGGTGGAATATAAATCCAAACTCTTCTTCGTCTCTTCTTTATTTCACGTCCATTTAGCTAATAGCTCTTTGTATGCAATGGCATCCATTTTAAAAAATATTCATTAGCCTTTGTTTTAATCGCCAATAAAATTGGTATTGCATTTCCAGTCTTGCTGCATCTGGGAAGGTGAATTGCTTGGGTGAGTCAGTGGCACGACCCCTTTGAATTGCCACAAAATCCAAAGGAAAATCAAGATGCTGTGGCCAGAAATATGCTCAGGTTTAATAGTTTAGTAAGAGCCCCGTGGCGCAGAGTGTTAAAGCTGCCGTACTGCAGTCCTAAGCTCTGCTCACGACCTGAGTTTGATCCCCGGTGGAAGCTGGGTTTTCAGATAGCCGGCTTGAGGTTGACTCAGCCTTCCACCCTTCCAAGGTGGGTAAAATGAGTCCCCAGCTTGCAGGGGGGAAAGCGTAGATGACTGGGGAAGGCAATGGCAAACCACTCCGTAAAAAGTCTGCTGTGAAATCGTTGTGAGAGCAACGTCACCCCAGAGTTGGAAACAACTGGTGCTTGCACAGGGGACCTTTCCTTTCCTTTAATAGTTGAGGAAGCTGGGTGCTTTCCCCCTGATTTGTTTGAAATTTGATGTGATCTCTTGGGTGGCAGTTCAAATAACTGAACATTTCCTCCAGATTGCTATCAGAAACGTGTTTTCTATTAAAACCAATGAGAAATGAAAATAATTGAATGCAAAAATGAATGAAACAAGTGGAATGTTGGAACGTTGTTTTTTTTCCCAAACCCTCACACTGTACATCTCTACAGTACAGTCATTGTTTTGGGCCAGTGTTGTTTTATCCATGTCTAATTGAAAGCCTCGTGGATAAATCTTTAGGCGTGGTGTTATTATTTCAACAAGAGCCCTGTGGCGCAGAGTGGTAAAGTTGGCAGCACTGCAGTCCAAAGCTTTGCTCACAACCTGAGTTCGATCCCGGCGGAAGCTGGGGTGAGCCTAGTGGGTGAGCCAGCCCCGCCAATAATAACTTGAAACCCTGTCATCAGAATACTGATTTTCAATCAGTGTGTATACAGAGAAGCCATGCCATCCTTTCCAATCTATGTTTCCATTGAAATAATGAAAAAAAGGTCAAGCACCAGTCGTTTCTGACCCTGGGGTGACCTTGCTTACACAATGTTTTCACGGCAGACTTTTTACAGGGTGGTTTGCCATTCCCTTTTCCAGTCCTCTACGCTTTCCCCCCAGCAAGCTGGGGACTCCTTTGACCGACCTCAGAAGGATGGAAGGCTGAGTCAACCTCAAGTCGGCTACCTGAACTCAGCTTCCGCTGGGATTGAACTCAGGTTGTGAGCAGAGGGCTCCGACTGCAGAACTGCAGCTTTACCACCCTGCGTCACGGGACTCTTCCAATTTAATTAGCTTCATCAATTAAGAATTCAGTGGGTTTCTTACTTAAAGGCTATTTTTTTTTCTCGGTCGATACAGTTCCGTTCCCTACATTAACATGGGCTTACTACCATAAATGAACTGGCAGCGCAGAATATTTAACTTGCACCCACACAAAAGGGAAGCCTTTCTCTGTAACCTGACGGGGCTGCTGAAGATTTGGCTCAGAACGAGTCCGACATCTGCTTGGGGACGTGGGGGGGAGGGGAGCTCTGATAAACTTTATTACCTGCCTGAAGATAAAACAGATAACTGGAAATTTCCCCTAAGGGCAAGCCCCATGAACTGTGTGGGAAATTATACCCACATTTTATGTCAGAAAGCCCTGTAATACATATCTGACAGAGTGGAAAAGCAGTCTGTTCTTTATCAGTAGGTTTTGCGGAGGTCTGTCCCCCCAGGCCTTTTCACACTGTCTGGTAACGGAGCATGGTTTCCTTTTTAAAACACACACATACACCCCAGAAAGGCCATGCCTTTGTCCCCAGAGATTAGAGATAGTTCTGACGGTCTGTCAGGCAGGTAATTGGCACAAATATCTGCTTGCGTGATTTCCTCGAGAGCCGACCACAATGCTGGAGAGGCAAAAAGCTTCCCTGCGCTCTGGCCTGGGTGTCTCGTTTTTGAATTGCGCCGCAAGCCTCTGCGAAGCATCTGCGCATGCTTATGTAGAGAGCCAGTTTGGTGTAGTGGTTAAGTGGGCGGACTCTTATCTGGGAGAACTGTGTTTGATTCCCCACTCCTCCACTTGCAGCTGCTGGGATGTGAAAAAGTTGCCAGTTTGGTGCAGTGGTTAAGTGTGTGGACTCTTATCTGGGAGAACTGGGTTTGATTCCCCACTCCTGCACTGGCAGCTGCTGGGATGTGAAAAAGTTGCCAGTTTGGTGCAGTGGTTAAGTGTGTGGACTCTTATCTGGGAGAACCGGGTTTGATTCCCCACTCCTCCACTTGCAGCTGCTGGAATGGCCTTGGGTTGGCTATAGCTCTTGTAGGAGTTGTCCTTGAAAGGGCAGCTGCTGCGAGAGCTCTCTCAGCCCCACCCACCTCACAAGGGTGTCTGTTGTGGGAGAGGAAGGGAAAGGAGATTGTGAGCCGCTCTGAGACTCTGAGATTTGGAGTGGAGGACAGGATATAAATCCAATATCATCATCTTCTTCTAGGCGCAACTAGCAGTGTGGTCCTCCAAGGGGAAGTACAACACCAGACTGCTGAACTACGATTCCTCAGCAAGTTCGGGGCTGGAAAGGGGAACTGGGAATCTTATCCAACCACAGATATTAGTTTTCAGCATTTCCCGCTTCCGTGCTGATCTCCTTGCTGATCGGGTTTTGCGTTGTCCCTCTGCGTCCTGATTGACCCTTGTCTCAGTAAGACCAAGAAGGCTTGGCCTGATATTCCTCACTTGGGTGGACAGAAGCTCTATGTGGTATAAGAGCCAATTCTGAACCTGGAGGAAGAACCCCATCAGTTGTGGAATTAGACACCGGAGGAGTCCAGTCGGCCAAGACAACCTGTTGGGAGAAAGGGGAATCTCATCTCCCTTCAGCTTTTATTTGCCTTAACTGAGGTTCAGCTGCAAAGGGGATTACTCTGTTTGGGGAGGAGTTGGCAAGAGTTTCCATCCAGGTCAGTGCCCTAGGAATTAATGCCCTCCAAAACATCCTATTGTATAGCCAGCCTTGCAAACTGGTCTCTTTGGATAACGCAACCCATCTCTCCATTTTTCTTAGCAATATTGTGTTTTCCAATGATGACCCATAGCGTGACTGAAGTACAATAGCCTCTGTTTGGCAATTTTAGCTTCCAGATCTATACCCTTCTAACTTTGCTTTCCTAGCTTCTAGTAGAAAAGAGCCAAGAGTCCAGGAGCATAGGGTGGCCAGGCCTTTGTTGAGAAATTCCCAGAGACTTTGGGGGCGGAGCTGGGAGAGGGCGGGGTTTGAGAAGAGGAAGGACCTCAGCATGGTGCAATGCCTAAGAGTCCACCCTCCAAAGCAGCCATTTTCTCCAGGGGACTGATCAAAGCCATCAAATAATACACCGTTTTACTGTTTGCAAAAATATATTACAAGGGTTGTGTACAACGCATAATAAACAATACAATATTGATAGGGGCTAGCGGTGCTAAGGCCTTTTAAAGTAACAGAAACCCCAAGGGGGGGGGGGGGCGAAAAACCCCGTCCCTAAATGAATAGTTATAAGTCCAAACTTGGAAATAGTCCAACCGAAAGTCACAAGGTGGGTGCTCCTAAGGAACGTAGCTTCAATGCAGCCGCTTTCTTAAAAAGACGTCTTTCTAGATTTTGATGACGTTTCTATTCCTTCTTCAGCTTTTGCGGCTCAATTGTTTAGGGACCCCGTTCTGCGTTCTCTAATCGCAGCATTAAGCTTCTCATTTTCAGTGTGAAAGAGCCCAATGTTCACAATATTTAAGTAAAAATTCCACCCCCTGATGGTGTTTTGCTAGTTGTGTTCATTTTCTTCAGACTGCTGGGGCATACGGGGTGGGCGGGAGGAGAATTTCTTGAGGGGGATGGACAAGAGGATAGGGAACCAGCTATCACTGTCCTAACCAAATTTGTGGCCGGGTCGGAGCTTTCGTGAGTTGCTGCTCACTTCTTCAGATAACGTTTTAGCTTCCAGGGCCAGTCCTGGCTTGACTTGATCTAAAACCCACTTATTTATCTTTCAGGGGAGAAAATTATATACAGTAACTGTCCTAAATTGATAGCCTGTATCTGGAACCGTGTATTCCCGGTGTGTGGCGCCCACGGAGGAAAGCGCGTGTGTGCTTTGCCTGTTGTCTTTCCAGAGCCAATAGCCGGTCGCCTCTCTAGACAGAGAGAGCTTAAGCACATGTTTACTCTGCCCATCCAAATAAATTCTGAATGTAATCTGGATCGGATTCTTTATCCCCCTTGCAATTTTGTCCAGTTTGGCACATAGTATGATAAACTGCTATTGGCTTACACGCTTCGCTGAACATGAAGGTGTATTGCTTCTTGCTGTTTGCTTTATACAGAGGACAAGACTCTTGTCATGCTCAGAGCTATAACCGAATCAATAAAGATCAGAGGTCTGATCTGGCGTATTCGCTTGTGGGGAAAGGACAATATTTCCGCCCCCCCCCCCCCCTCCATGCAATACCGGGTATTTTATGGCCGCATCTAATGAAGGCTGGTGCATGTGGGTTCCCCTCCCAGCATTTGCTGGAGATGATATCCTTTTGTTTGTTTGTTTTTTTGCAAGTTGTGCTGACGTTGATATTTCTGTTCTTTGGTTATCTTCGCCATGAGAGCTATTGTAGCCACTATCAGTACAAGCAAACAAGTATTCCGTGTCTATCGGGAAAGATGGGGACACAGAATGCTGTTATAGTATTAGAAGACTGATAGTAGTAATGTTCCTTGCCCCACTACTTCTGTTTTTTTTTTAAATATGTTTTGCCATTCTTGGCTATTTGCGTGTCAGCTGATACTTTTATATAGTATATTGAGCAGAAACACCCTTTCCGTGGTAATCTTGAACATATAAGCTGTGCTGTAAGATGTAAATAATCCATTTTCAAAATAATGAGGACTGTACACGAGACATGTCCATTTTATATCCCACAGCCAGTACAGTTCAACTTATTGATGATACGTTGTTCTAGCACAGGGGTGTCAAACTCATTTGTTATGAGGGCCAAATCTGGCATTTGTCGGGCTTGGCCATGTGTGTACCTGCTTATGATCAGGTAGCAGAGATATAAACTTTAGAAAGGACACAGACAAAAAAATTTAAAGTTTTCTTTTTTAAAAAAGCCTTAAAACATGCTTAAAACGTTAGCACTCGTTGGTCTTAAAGGTGCTTTCTTTGTATCTCTCCTGTGCAATCCAGGGAACTGGGCAAAAGGAGCTCTGGTTCTTTCCTTCCCTCCCCAGGGACCAGGAGGAGCTTCAGCCAATAGAAGGAAGAGAGACTTGGCTCAGTAGCTCTGCTGTGTGTTTGAGAGAGCCTGGCAAAGCAAGCTCTCCCCTTTCTCTTCAAGGGAGGAGCCTCAGCCAATGGAGAAAATAGAGGCTTTGCTCTGCAGCTCCCGTGTGATTGAGCAAACCTTGTGAAGCAAGCTGTGATGGAGAAGGAAGCAAGAGAGAGCCCCCAGGCCACATGTTTGACAACCCTGTTCTAGTGGGGTTGCCAGTTCCAGACTGGGAAGTTGCTGGAGATTTGGGGGTGGATCCTGGGGAGGGAGGGTTTGCAGAGGGGAGAGACTTTAGTGGGGTAAAATTCCATAGAGCCCACCCTCCAAACAACTGTTTTCTCTTGGGAAACTGATCTGTGTTGCCTGGAGTTTGGTTGTAATGGTGGGAGATCTCCAGCTTCTACTTAGACATTGATCTTCAGTGGGTGGGCTTGATGGTGACATGTGCCTGTCGACTCTTTGCATGATGTTATGGTTGCACAGTTACAAATTCATGCTGCAGCTCTCCACTGTGTGCATGCACGATTAGGTTTGAGCAGATACGCTGTAGGGGTCGGAGCAACGGACCAAGCATCATAAGACTCCGGGTTCAGATCCCTGCTTATCTTGAATGTTACTGGATAACCTTGGGCCTGTTTTTCTTTCAGTAGGTAGCCTACCTCTCAGGGTTATTGTGGGGATAGAATAAAGGAAAGGAGAATCAAGTATGCCCTCCAAAAGGCCTTGGAAGGAGGAGGTTGGGCTAAAATGGATTAAAGATGAATATGTACCAGGAACAGAATAGAAGGTCTGTGTTCTATAAATAGGGTTGCCAATCCCCAGGTGGGGGCAGGGGATCCCCCGGTTTGGAGGCCCTCCCCCCGCTTCAGGGTCGTCAAAAAGCAGGGGGAGGGGAGGGGAATGTCTGCTGGGAACTCTTATTCCCTATGGAGATTTATTCCCATAGAAAATCATGGAGAATTGATCTGTGGGTATCTGGGGCTCTGGGGGGGGGGCTGCTTTTGGGGGTAGAGGCACCAAATTTTCAGTATAGCATCTAGTGCCTCTCCCCAAAATACCCCCCAAGTTTCAAAAAGTTTGGACCGGGGGTCCAATTCTGTGAGCCTCAAAAGAAGGTGCCCCTATCCTTCATTATTTTCTATGGAAGGAAGGAATTGAAAAGGTGTGCTGTCCCTTTAAATGTGAGGGCCAGAACTCCCTTTGGAGTTCCATTATGCTTGTCACAGCCTTGATCTTGGCTCCACCCCTAATGTCTCCTGGCTCCACCCCCAAAGTCTCCTGGCTCCACCCCCAAAGTCTCCTGGCTCCACCCCCAAAGTCCCCAGATATTTCTTGAATTGGACTTGGCTACCCTATCTATAAAGCAGGCGGAAGTTCTGAGGCTGCAGGCAAGCAACAATAGTGAATCAGCCTGCTTTCATATATTAGGAAACGCTCCAATAAGACTAGTGGATAAAAATGACTTGGCTAGTGGATCTTGAAGATTTCTGGACCTAAAAGGTGTACTAGCCCACCGTTGGATTGTATTGCTGAGGGGTCTTTAATCAACAGAGTCATGAGTAGGCCTTCCCCCCCCCCCATTTTGTACAAATTGAGATTTATATGCATCGAAAATACAAAACTTGTTAGATATGATTGTTGCGCACTAGCCCTATTTAACCTTTGTTTACATGGTGTTCTGGTTTTTTTTTTTTTTGTCTGGACTAAAAGAAAGTTAACAAGCAGAAAGTTTCCTTGTCGTTTTTGTAAACACTAGAACGCTCACGCATGATGGCTTACAGGTAACATCGATGTGCACAACTGAGGGGAAATTCGCTGATGCAACTTTTTTGGATGACCGGTCAGATTCATTAGTATTGGAAAACTGCAAGCCTAGAATCATTGTTCAAATTACATATCAGCATGTAAGATACCGTGAGCAATTAATCACAGTGCAAATTTCATCTTCAAGAACGTCAGCTACCCTTTGCCCTTGAGAACTAGTATTTAATGAATGAGATGTGTGTTATTTTGGCTTCAGGGACTTAATTTTAGTGCAAAAAAAACACAACAACACACAGAATTGGGGACATCAATTAATAGTAGTTCAAATGTAATTCTCTGCTTGTCTCTCAGATGATCTATTTGATTTGCTTCATTTAGACCTTACCTTTCTCCCCAAGGAACTCAAAACAGCATATTCCATTCTCCTCTCCACTCTTTTATTCTCACAACAGCCTTGTGAGGTGGGCTATGCTGAGAAAGATCAAGAACCCAGCGAGTGCAGTTAGAAATAACGGTATAATGCAGTCTCAACTGTGGAACTGTAGATCTTCTAACTAGCATAGTATGTTTAACTTATCAGTAAAATCGACTGTCATATTAGCAGACTTGTAAAATAGCAAATGTAGCACTGATTTTTAAGAAGAGGTCCAAAGAAATCTGAAGAGCCACATGGCTCAGTGTGTTAAAGCTGCAGTACTGCAGTCCTAAGCTCTGCTCACGACCTGAGTTCGATCCCCGGCAAAAGCTGGGTTTTCACGTAGCTGGCTCGAGGTTGACTCAGCCTTCCACCCTTCCGAGGTCGGTAAAATGAGTACCCAGCTTGCTGGGGGGAAAGTGTAGATGACTGGGGAAGGCAATGGCAAACTACCCCGTAAAAAGTCCGCCGTAAAAACGATGTGAAAGCAACGTCACCCCAGAGTCGGAAACGACTGGTGTTTGCACAGGGGACCTTTCCTTTCCAAAAAAGTCTAAAAGCTAAGTTAGCCTTGTGTCTGTTCTGAGTAAATCATCATTAAGGGTATTAAGGACACTGAGAAAGAAGCCCTGCTGAGGGAAAAATCAGAATGGCTTCTGGAAAGGGAAGCCATGCCTCACCAAGGGAGGGGCTGTGGCTCAGAGAAAGAGCCTCTGCTTAGCATGTTGAAGGTCCCAGGTTTAATCCCCTCCTTCTCCAGTTGAGAGGCCCAGGTAGAAGTTGATGGGAAATACCTCTGCCTGAGAGCTTGGAGAGCTGCTGCCAGTCTGAGAAGACAATGGTGACTTCGATGGACCAAGGGTCCGTTTCAGTATAAAGCAGCCACATGCGATCACGTGGACCTTTTGGAATTTTCTCCAAAGGCTAAGAAGCGTGTGCATAAGGGTGATCTGGAAGACCTTATTACTTGGGCTTTCAAGACCTTTGACAGGGTCCCTCACCAAAGAATCCTGAGCAAACTTGTAAGTCATGGGGCAAGAAGGCAGGCCCAAGGAGACTAGCAGCAGAGTGTAGGAGTACATGGTCATCATTATGGGTCTCTGGCCCCAGAATGGTCCAGCTGTCCTTGACCGGGGCCAGGGCCTTTTCAGCACTGGCCCCAACCTGGTGGAGCCCACTGTCTACTGAGGTTCATGCCCTGCAGGACTTTGTTCGGTTTCACAGGGCCTGTAAGACCGAGGTGTTCCACTGGGCATCTGGTGGAGGACCGTCTGAGAAATCTACTGGCCCCTCTCCCCTTCTTTTCTTGTATGGGCTGCCCCGCAGCTGTTCCACCTGTGATGGGTATTTGGGCACCATCTGATGCAGTAAAGAAGTTTTAAATTATAATAACGTGGATTTTAGAACAGTAAGAAGTCAAATTATTGTATGTTGGTTAATGTAAGAACATAAGAGAAGCCATGTTGGATCAGGCCAATGGCACATCCAGTCCAACACTGTGTGTCACACAGTGGCCAATATATGTGTGCGTGTGTATATATACACGAGGAATTCCCCGGATCAATATTGAGACACGTGCTATTTAAATTGTTGTGAAATGGTCAGGAACTGGTGTAGTGGCCCAATGTGTAGATGATCTTGAGGTATTCTGGGTGGTGAAAACCAAAGCAGATCGTCGGTAGCTCCCGGTATCGCTAAATTGAATGAATAAGCAACAGCGTGCCAAATTAAGTTCAGTGTAGAGAAATGCACAAAGATGCAAATTGGAGCAGAAATCCTAACTTTAAGTACATACTGGTGCAGTCTGAATTGGCAGCCACTGAAGGAAAAAAAGCTCTTGGGATTATAGTGGCTAGCTCATGAAAATGTCTACTCTGCAGGCAGCAGCGATGAAAAGGAACAACTCTGTGCTAGAGTTTATTAGAAAAGGGATTGGAAGGCATTCGTATTCTTTCTGCCTTTCGAACCTGGTGATGTTTCTAGTAAGGATGATTCTGCTACTTTTTTGGTTCTTGCATGGATGTTGCCTATTGTATTTTGGCCACATTGTGAAAAGACAGAAGAGTCACTGGAAAAGACAATAATTCTAGGAAAAGTTAAAGGCAGTAGTAAAAGTAGAAGACCCAACGTAAAATGGATGGACGCAGTCAAGGAATCATAGAATCATGGAGTTGGAAGGGACCTCCAGGGTCATCTAGTCCAACCCCCTGCACAATGCAGGAAACTCACAAACACCTCCCCCTAAATTCACAGGATCAGCATTGCTGTCAGATGGCCATCTGAGGAAGGCACAAAGGCCTTCAGTTTGGAAGATCTGAGCAAGGCTGGTAACAATAGGACATTCGAAGGATATTGATTCATCAGGCCGCTGAAAGTCTGAACTGACTCGATAGCATTTAGCACACAAACACGGATATTGGCAAAACATATATATATATATATATTGGGAAAGGCAGGAATCACTTGTTGCACTATTTAAAAACAGAGGGGGATAATTCAATGAAAGCATGGGAAAATATTCGGTGACTGATGGCTGTATCTGCTCTGAAACAATGTGAAATAAGAACATAAGAGAAGCCATGTTGGATCAGGCCAATGGCCCATCCAGTCCAACACTCTGTGTCACACAGTGGCCAATACACACACACACATATACATACATACATATACACACATATACGCAAATGCACACACACACACACACACACACACACATATATATATATATATATATATATATATATATATACACACATACTGTGGCTAACAGCCACTGATGAACCTCTGCTCCATATTTTTATCCAATCATCCCCTTTTAAAGCTGGCTATGCTTGTAGCCGCCAACACCTCCTGTGGAAGTGCATTCCACATGTTAATCACCCTTTGGGTGAAGAAGGACTTCCTTTTATCCATTTTAACCTGACTGCTCAGCAATGTCATCGAATGCCCACGAGTTCTTGTATTGTGAGAAAGGGAGAAAAGGACTTCTTTCTCCACTGTCTCCATCCCATGCATAATCTTGTAAACCTCTGTCATGTCACCCCGCAGTTGACGTTTCTCCAAGCTAAAGAGCCCCAAGCGTTTTAACCTTTCTTCCTAGGGAAAGTGTTTCAAACCTTTAATCATTCTAGTTGCCCTTTTCTGCATTTTTTCCAATGCTATATCCTTTTTGAGGTGCGGTGGCCGGAATGAAAGGCACTTTTCTATCTAGGCCAGTTCACAGTAATAGGTTTGTCACCAAGTCAGGCCCCGATAGAATCCTTTAACTATTTTTGATAGCAAATGGGAAGGAAGAAATTTTGATTTGATTTTTGTTGGTTGCTCCCCAAAAAAGTAAATCTTGAAATGTGATATCTTCGGCTTCAAAGTAATCCAAGAGGGAAAGTCTTTAGAGCAAACTTATTGTTCCGTAGAAAGTTTTTAAACTGATCGTTAATTTTTTAGAGAAGAAAATGGGATTCAAATGTAAAACATTCTGTGACACAGTCGCGGCTTTAAGAATGGTTTTCTTCTGCTTTCTGAGCATTTGTTGTAGGACTGTGAGAAGAGAAAAAAAAAATTGAAGTTGGTCGCTTGGAATCTGTGACTTTTCCCAGTTAATAATGAATTAAGCAGTGCAGGTATCCCTCTCAGAGTGTTTTTGCGAGCACTTCTCAGGGTAAGGCTGGAGCCAATGAGGTTCAGCGTGGCCAACCGCAAAGTCATCAAAGCACATTGGAGCCAAAAATCCTAACTGTAAAAATATGTTGATGGAGTCTGAACGGATGGCAACCTGATCAGATCGAGTAGTCACATTAGTCTGTCTGTAGGAGCGGAAAAGAACGAGAGCCCAAGAGCACCTTAAAGACTAACACAATTTGTTGTGAAGCTGAGCTTTCATGAGACACTGCTCACTTCTTCATACCCCCCGCCACAAATTTTGTTAGTTTTTAAGGTGCTGCTGGACTCTTGCTCTTCCCTGACCGAGAGAGAGAACTTGAAGTCATGCTTGATAACGGAAATTGTGAAGGGGATGGAACACCGTCCCTATGAAGAAAGGTTAAAGAGGTCCGGGCCCTTTAGCATGGAGGAATGACGACTGTGGGGGTGACATGGCAGAGGTTTACAAAATTATGCACGAGATAGAGAAGTTAGGGAAAGAAGAACTTTTCTCCCTTTCTCACAATACAAGACTTTGTGTCTGTGGTCCGCCCTGAGCCCATTTGTGGGGAGGGAGGAATATTTTATGTAAATAAATAGACTCATGGGCCCTGAATGAAATCAATGGAACAGTAGGCTTAGAACAGGTAAAAGGAAGTCTTTCTTCCCGCAAAGAGTAATTAACATATGATATTCAGAGCCACAGGAGGTGGCGGCGGCTGCAAGCATCGACAGCTTTAACAGGGGACTGGATAAACATACGGAACAGAGGTCACCAGTGGCTCTTAGCCACAAGATGATGCTCTCTCTTCTCGGTGCTTGGGGGGCAACAGTGGAAGGACTTCTGGATTTCCGGCCCTGCTTGTGGACCTCCTTATGTCCCCAGGGTTTTTGTCACTGTGTGACACAGGGTGTTGGATTGGATGGGCCACCGGCCTGATCCAACATAGCTTCTCTTATGTTCTTATGTCTGGGGCAGTGATGCTCTGCCTTTTTGGTGCTTGGGGGCAAGAGTAGGTGGGCTTCTGGAGTTCTGGCCCCGCTGGTGGACCTCCTGATGACATCTGGGTTTTGGCCACTGTGTGACACAGAATGTTGGATTAGATGGGCCACTGACCTGATTCAACATGGCTTCTGTTATGTTCATATGTTCTCAATGTGGACTTTTCCAGTGAAATTGACTTAGTAGCTTTTCTCTGCAGCAGGTCATGGGTTGATCCTGACCAGTTCTAGTTTCAAGGTTACTCATTTTTGCAATCACAGCACATTCCTTCCAGCCTACGTAACTTCATCATAGCACACTTTGCATATGTCTTTACTCTGGTGCATTTCCTCCCAATCCACAGTATGACTAGCAAAGCATATTTCTGTCATGGCACATTCTAGATATGTTCAAAACGTAGTTCAGCATTGGGGGGAATGTGAAAGAAAGAGCGGGCTTTTTCGCACTTACCTTAAGCCGGAGCGACGTCCCTCTTCACCGCGCAGCGTCTGCACGGTTTTCGCACTAATTGCTCCGGAGCACCTGGAAGAGCCGCAAAGTCCCGCGGCTTTTGCGTCGCAAATGTAAACCGCCAAAAAGCGGTGAAGAGGGACGTCGCTCTGGCTTAAGGTAAGTGCGAAAACGCCCAGCAAGTTTTGTGCCACATGGTGCTTTGGAGCACATCTTTTCCTGACCTGAAACAGACTTAGCTGAAGGTTCTGTTTACCTCATGGGGGAAGCCAACGTGGCAATGAAGTTCTATTGCCAGTCTTTAGTATATTGATGGTTTCCTATGTTACACTGTTCTTTTGCATGGTTCTCTGGTTTTGAAATCCTACTTGATTGCTATAGAATCATAGAATCATAGAGTTGGAAGGGACCTCCAGGGTCATCTAGTGCTTGTCCAACCCCCTACACAATGCAGGAAACTCACAAATTTTTGTTGTAGTTCAGTCGCGCAGTTGAGTCCGACTGTTTGCGACCCCATGGACCAAGTCACGCCAGGCCCTCCTGTCTTCCACCATCCTCCGAAGTCTGCTCAAATTCGTGTTTGTTACATCAGTAACGCGGTCCGGCCATCTCATCTTTTGCTGTCCCCTTCTTCTTTTGTCTTCTGTCTTTCGTAGCATCAGGATCTTCTCCAGGGAGTGCTCCCTTCTCATTTGGTGGCTAAAGTATTTGAGCTTCAGCTTCAGCATCTGACCTTCCAGAGTTGATTTCCCTTAGGACTGACTGATTGGATCTTCTTGCAGTCCAAAGGACTCTCAAGATTCTTCTCCAGTGAGTGCTCCCTTCTCATTGGGTGACCAAAGTATTTGAGCTTCAGCTTCAGCATCTGACCTTCCAGGGAGCAGTCTGACTTGATTTCCCTTAGGACTGACTGATTTGATCTTCTCGCAATCCAAGGGACTTTCAAGAGTCTTCTCCAGCACCACATCTCGCAAGCATCTAACTCACAAATACCTCCCCCCAAATTCACAGGATCTTCATTGCTATAGAAGTATGTGTTACACCATTCTCTAGCGTATTCACTCGTTTTGCCATCCCGTTTTTATTGCATTGTTTGTTCTTAGCATAGTGTTGTTTCACTGGCGTGGTTTAAATTGCGTGGTCCAACTCAGTGAAACAGAAACTCTGTAATGATTTTTTTAAAAAAGTTTGTCCATTCTTTTCTTAGGGGTTGCACACAGTCTGAGAGGGAGCCCCATTGAACGGCATAGGGTTTCCCAGTAAACTTGCATAGGATCACGCAGAATAAACGTTAGAGTCCAGTGGCAACTTTAAGGCGTGAGCTTTCTTGTGCAGGCACCCTTCTTCAGATGCATGCATGCACACAAAAGCTCATACCTTTAATAATATTTGGTTGGTCTTCAAGGTGCCACTGGACTCCAACTTTGTTCTGTTGCTTGACCAATATGGCTGCCCACTTGGATACGATCAAACAGTTAGAGATGAACTTGACCAGACCTCCTGGGTTAGCGTCCCACTGCTGCCACTTGGGAAGATGGTGTGTGTGTGGGGGGGGGGGGGGAAGCAAAGTCGCTATGTCACTTTGAGGTATAACCTCGAATTGACAAAGGGTAGCCCTAGGAATTGCTGGAAACTCTATGGTTATTTTATCGGGAGTGCAAGCTAAAGATGTGTAGAGAGATCACGTCTTTAGTCAAATTCCCCTGACTGAGAGTATAAAAAGGTATTGCGGTGCTCCAGCGGAGTTTGCTGGGTCTGGTGTGAAACGTAGAGCGCTTTCACACATGCTGAATAATCGACTTTCAGGGCACTTTATAACTGGATTTCACTGCGCGGAACAACAAAACCCAGGCGCAAACTGTTGCTAAAGTGCATTGAAAGTAGATCGAATGCATCATAGAACATGTGTGAGAGTACCAAAGGTCATTGCAGCAGAATGTTGTATTTAAATCTCACAAACCTGCTTAAAACAATATTTTTTTCCCTCAAGCATGTACTGAGAACCAATTTGGTGTAATGGTTAAGTGGACAAGCTGTAAACTGGAAGAACTGGGTTTGATTCCCCACTCCTCCACTTGCAGCTGCTGGAATGGCCTTGGGTTAGCCATAGCTCTTGCAGGAGTTGTCCCTGAAAGGGCACCTGCTGGAAGAGCTCTTTCAGCCTCACCCACCTCACAGGATGTCTGTTGTGGGGGAGGGAGGTAAAAGGAGATTGTGACTGCTCTGGAACTCTGAGATTCAGAGTATAGGGCGGGATATAAATCCAATATCTTCTTCATCTTTAAAGCTGAATATCGCAGCGCTCCTGGCTGATAGTCAGTTTACTTCAGTTTATGTGTTTTTCTAAATTCAAGTTTGTCTTGTTCACTATTTCAAAGGAAATCTCTTTGTTCCTGCCTGTTTACCTCATTATCCCTGATAATATACCCCTTAGTTAGCTACCCAGGCTTGGGTTTCTTTTTAATATGTAGGGCCAGATTCAATCCCTTCAAACTGTTTTGATTCCCCGCTGGGAACTCCAGTGTTGTAGGGCTGGTGAGAAGAAATCCCACAGAGCGGTGTGTCCTGCCCTCAGGAAATCCAACACAAAGATTACCTCCTGCGACCAGCCACCTTTGCGTAAGAGGCAGGAGGTAATGCCCCCCCCCCCCCCATATAGCTCTTAATTTTCAACATCTATTTCTGTTCCACATTCAGCAGAATTTAGTGAATGTTCAGAAGCCCTTCACAGCACCCTGCAGAAAGAGTACAAGATCTTGGTTTTAAGAAAATTGAAATCACACGAGGGGCACTTAAAAATTCAGCTGCTCAGCGAAGCAAGCTATTGAAGGGGTGGGGGTGGGGGAATGTGCTGCTGTTTCAGTATTAACTGTAGCGGGATTAGGAAGTACCGTCTAGCAAGTAGCATCTGGGAGAGGCCCTGTTAATTAAAGAAAAAACGAGAAACACTAGAAATTCATTCCTTGATTAAAGAAGCAAATTTGAGAACACAGAGAAGCTCGTTTAAGGCAACTCCGCCCCCACACCCCCCAACCAGTAAGCTTTCAGTTAAGATGAGATCGTGGCTTTGAAAAGATAAAGAAAGGATTGTTTAGGTATAGAATCAAGTAGGTGGTTGCAAAAAAAAAGAAGAAATGGATTTGGAATCTTAAAAAAAAAAATAGTGGGTATGGTTAATCCGGCAGTTTCCGTTGGTTTCAATGCAGAACGTATCCCCAGATATAATTTCTTCCACAACTGAAATGGATTTTGCATTTTTCCAAGGGATTTTGCTCTCCAGGTTGCAGGCGGATTTAAAGAAGAAAAAGAAGAAGATGTTGGATTTATATCCCGCCCTCCACTCCAAAGAGTCTCAGCGGCTCACAATCTCCTCTACCTTCCTCCCCCACAACAGACACCCTGTGAGGTGGGTGGGGCTGCCCTTTCAAGGACAAACTCTGCCAGACCTATGGCTGACCCAAGGCCATTCCAGCAGGTGCAAGTGGAGGAGTGGGGAATCAAACCTGGTTCTCCTAGATAAGAGTCCGCACACTTAACCACTTAACCACTACACCAAACTGGCTCTCCAAGGCATCCTGACTTTAAAGGCAGTTAAAAAAAATGATTCCTGGCAGGTTGGGTTGCCAACTTCCAGGTGGCAACTCAAAAGCAGCAACTATGAATGGAATCACAGACCTGAAAACGTTCTACAATTTTAAAAATGTAATTCTGAATACATATGATGAAAAATTTCATAAGCGTATGTGTCACTAATGCACTATGTACTAACTTCACATTGGTTGAAATGCCATACGAATGCACTCCCAGTTCATATACTAAGCGACTCATCCAATAAGTGCAAATGTCAGTCTCTAAAGTCCTCTAGAATATTCAGGAGTAACATAAAGTGCCAAAGTTCCTTGGTAAGTTAAAGTGCATATAGCCTTGGCAATAAAAAAAATGGATGCAACATTTCTGATACTTTATCAAAAAGAGTGTCCAGGCAGTCCTAAACGCACATCTTCACAATATCCATAGTTGATACATAGCAGGGGTGGCCAAACTCACTTAATGAAGGAGCCATATAGAATAAAAGTGAGATGTTTGAGAGCCACAAGACATGAACATCAGATGTTTGAGAACCACAAGGCATGAACATCGGATGAGAGCCACAGGACATGAACATCAGATGTTTGAGAGCCACAAGGTGTGAACATCAGATGAGAGCCACAGGACATGAACATCAGATGTTTGAGAGCCATAAGGCATGAACATCAAATGAGAGCCACAGGACATGAACATCAGATGTTTGAGAGCCACAAGGTGTGAACATCAGATGAGAGCCGCAAGGTGTGAACATCAGATGAGAGCCACAGGACATGAACATCACATGTTTGAGAGCCATAAGGCATGAACATCAAATGAGAGCCACAAGGCAGGAACATCAGATGTTTGAGAGCCACAAAGCGTGAACATCAGATGAGAGCCACAGGACATGAACATCAGATGTTTGAGAGCTGCAAGATAGATGGATGGATGGAAGGAAGGAAAATGGGGGAAGGAGAGGTGGAAAGAAAGTAACTTTAACTTTGAACATATTCTTCAAGCTACTGGCTTGCTTGGCTTGGAGAAGTGATTTAAAGACAGAAATGCCTCCTTCAAGTTGGCCGACAGGGCAGTGGGGATTCCAGAGAGCCACACCGCATGTGTGAAAGAGCCACATGTGGCCGCTGAGTACAGTTTGGCCATGCCTGATCTAGAACAAAGTTAGAACATAAGAGAAGCCATGTTGGATCAGGCCAATGGCCCATCCAGTCCAACCCCCTCTTGAAGCTGGCTATGCTTGTAGCCGCCACCACCTCCTGTGGCAGTGAATTCCACATGTTAATCACCCTTTGGGTGAAGAAGTACTTCCTTTTATCCGTTCTAACCTGACTGCTCAGCAATTTCATCGAATGCCTACGAGTTCTTGTATTGTGAGAAAGGGAGAAAAGTACTTCTTTCTCTACTTTCTCCATCCCATGCATAATCTTGTAAACCTCTATCATGTCACCCCGCAGTCGACGTTTCTCCAAGCTAAAGAGCCCCAAGCGTTTTAACCTTTCTTCATAGGGAAAGTGTTCCAAACCTTTAATCATTCTAGTTGCCCTTTTCTGCACTTTTTCCAGTGCTATAATATCCTTTTTGAGGTGCAGTGACCAGAATTGCACACAGTATTCCAAATGAGACCGCACCATCGATTTATGCAGGGGGGCTATGATACTGGCTGATTCGTTATCAATTCCCTTCCTAATAATTCCCAGCATGGCGTTGGGCTTTTTTATTGCAATCTCACACTGTCTTGACATTTTCAGTGAGTTCTCTACCACGACCCCAAGATCTCTCTCTTGGTCAGTCTCTGCCAGTTCACACCCCATCAACTTGTATTTGTAGCTGGGATTCTTGGCCCCAATGTGCATTAAGTTGGAGTTCAGCGGCACCTTTAAGACCAACAAAGATTTATTTGAGCTTTTGTGTGCATGCACACTTGTTCAGATATGTATCTGAAGAAGTGTGCCACTGGACTTAGATGTTATTCTGCCGCTTGAGACCATCACAGCTATTCACCTGGATCTATCAACAGAATCTTGAGATTTGGGGGTGACTCCAATGGCGGGGGGGGGGACTTCCTCTAGACTTTAGAGCAGGGGTATCAAACTCATTTGTTACAAGGGCTGGATCTGACATAAATGAGACCTTGTTGGGACAGACCATGTCGAGTTGGGATGGGCCACGAGTGTACCTATTTAAGATCATGTAGCAGAGATATAAACTTTACAAAGGACATGGACAAACACAATTAAATATATTTCTTAAAAAACATGCTTAAAACGTTATCACTTGTCCTTTGTATTTCTCCCATGGGATCCAGGGAACTGGGTATGGAAGCTGTGGCTCTTTCCTTCCTTCCCCAGGGGACCAGGGGGAAGCCACAGCCAATAGAAAGGCCTTGACTTGGTAGCTCTGCTGTGCGATTGAGAGAGCATGGAAAAACAAGCTTTGCCACCCTCCCCTTCCTCCCAATGGGAGTGACCCCAGCCAATGGAGAAAATAGAGGTTTTGCTCCGTAGTTTCTGTGCAGCTGAGCAAGGCTTGCAACGCAAACTGTGATGCAGAAGGAAGCAAGATATAGGGAGAAGGATGCAGATGACAGCCAGTTGCTCGGGGGCCTGATAAGAGCCCTCCAGGGGCCTAATTCGGCCCCTGGGCTGCATGTTTGACACCCCTGCTCTAGAGTATTCTGCAGACTCTGTTCTCTGAAGCTGCCATTTTCTCCAGGGTGGTCTGGAGATCAGCCGTAACTGTGGGAGATCTCCAGGCCCCACCTGGAGGTTGTGGAACCCAAGAAGAGAATCAGGGTAGAGAGTGACTGGAGACTGTTACCTTTGGGTTTATCTCCAGTCACCCACCTGAAGGTTGGCAGCTGCTCTTGTGCTTCGTCTTGCTGGGTTTTCAATCCTCCCTCCCCCAAAAAAGACTGGCCCCTACCAGAAGTCAACTTGGTTGGGAGAAAAACGCTGAATCACCAAGGACAAGATGTGGGAAGGGGAGATATTTAGCTTCCTTCATCGTTCCCCCTATTTTTAAACCCAGAGGGCTGGTTCGGTGTAGTGGTTAAGTGTGCCGACTCTTGTCTGGTAGAACTGGGTTCAATTCCCCACTCCTCCACTTGCAGCTGCTGGAATGGCCTTGGGTCAGCCATAACTCTCACAGAGCTGTCTTTGAAAAGGCAGCTTCTGGGAGAGCTCTCTCATCCTCACCCACTTCACAGGGTGTCTGTTGTGTGGGGGGGAGAAGATACAGGAGATTGTAAGCCGCTCCGAGTCTCTGATTCAGAGAGAAGGGCGGGGTATAAATCTGCAGTCTTCTTCTTCTTTCTTCTTCTTCAAAAAGGGGTTTCTGTGCCCTGTGGATCCCTGGGTGCATTCACACTACACTGACTAATGCATTTTGCAAATCCACTTGCAAGCCGCATCCTTTAGTGTGGTGTGAGCGCAGCCCCCTGATTCCCTCCCTGAGGGAGATTAATATCTTCTGACGGAGGGGATTTCTTTGAACCTGGGGTGCAGCTGCCAGCTTCAGCGCTTGGGCGTGAAATCCCCCTACCGAGATGCCTTGATCCTCATCGCCGACGGAGAGCGGGGACATTCACTCTCCCCTCCCTCCCACTGCGGGAAACACAAGGAGGCCTGGCTCTCTGCCTCTCCCTACCCCCGCTGCTTGCAAACAATCCAACTTGACTCCTCTTCCCTGCTGGGCTTGTCTATCGGGAGGCACTTTCAAAGCCTGAGAGAAGACGCAGGCAGGCAGCAGAACGGGGAGGATGAAAGCCCCAACAGGGACGATCCCCTTTGCAGCAGCAGTTCCAGCCACTTATGAGGATTCCCCATCCCCAGACCACTCTCTTTCGTTTCTGTCCCACCAGAATCCTGATGGGAGGGTTGCCAAGTCCGAATCTAGGAATCTCTGGGGACTTTGGGGGCGGAGCCAGGAGACTCTGGGGGTGGAGCCAGGAGCAAGGTTGGGACAAGCATAATTGAACTCCAAAGGGAGTGCTGGCCCATCACATTGACAGGGATGTGCCTTTTAAATGTCTCCCCTCCATTGGACATAATGAAGGATAGGGGGCTCCTTCTTTCGGGGACTCATAGAATTGGACCCCCTGGTCCAATCCTTTTGAAAATTGGAGGGTGTTTTGAGGAGAGGTATTGGATGCTATGCTGCATATTCGGTTCCCTTACCTAAAAAAAACAGCCCTCCCCGATCCCCAGATAACTGTGAACCAATTTTCCATTATCCCCACAACCCATGCATAACTTCTTCTTTTTTGGTGACATTAGATTGGTTCAGTAGATTGCTTCCGAACTTCGATTCAAAGCACCAAGGAAGTAGCGTCTGCTTCCTGCTTTGAATAAACCTTTTCGAGTATTAGCAATGCCATGACGACATCCCCCTTGTTTTCGGATGTTGCGGTTTCGTGCTTGGCCTCTTTCTGTACCGCACAGGTTTCTGACTCCAGCCCCACCTTTTTTGATGCCGTTTCAGAGGCTCCCCATTTTATGAGGTGCTCTTTTAACTAACTTCTGATGATGCGCCACATCAAAGCTGCGTGTTCCCATTGAACAACTTGAAGCCCACAAATGAAATATACATCAATTGACGGCAGGATCCTGTGCTTAAAAGACTGTTCCTTTGGAAGGAGCGCTTCAGGGCCCGGGGCTGGGGGAGGCGCAGGGGACTTGAGAAACCGGCAGCATCAGGTTTTTACCAAGTTTTACTGCTGCACTGTATTTGTTACACGGTAGCGGGGTTGTAGGCATTGGGGGAAAAAAAAAAATAGTGACGCAGCTCACTCGACTGGAGAGGTTGGTCATATCGTTGCATGACAAGAAGTGACGAGAGAGCAGGAATCGATAAAAAGAAATAAAAATGGGTGGGAGAGTGGAGTGTACAAACTGTGTCATTTGAAAAGAATATAAACACTCATCACATAACTATTTTGTTTGTGCATTAAGTGTTGTCATGTGGCTTCCCACTTCCCACTTAAAGACCTCCAAAATATCATTAACAACCTTTCTCTGGTTTTTGAAACGGAATGCTGTGGCCTGCCTCCTTCCTTCCTTCCTTCCTTCCTTCCTTCCTTCCTTCCTTCCTTCCTTCCTTCCTTCCTTCCTTCCTCCCTCCCTCCCTTTTTCCTTCCTTCCTTCCTTCCTTCCTTCCTTCCTTCCTTCCTTCCTCCCTCCCTCCCTTCCTCCCTCCCTCCCTTTTTCCTTCCTTCCTTCCTTCCTTCCTTCCTTCCTTCCTTCCTTCCTTCCTTCCTTCCTTCCTTCCTTCCTTCCTTCCTTCCTTCCTTCCTTCCTTCCTTCCTTCCTCCCTCCCTCCCTCCCTCCCTCCCTCCTTCCCTCCTTCCGCTAGTTGGGGGCCTCTTTCAGCTTGGATGAGCCTTGCAGTTTCAACTCATGCAAATCAGAGGCGCTCCAGCTTTTATGGAATGAACAACTCCTAACTGCTTGCACTTTTTTGTTCTCTGTGCCGTTCCCCCTTGATTGATTTTCTTTGGCAGCGTGCAGATGTGATGTGAGTTAGACTGGTTTTCACGGGGGCCCACTGAGAGTGCTTGGAAGTTCCATAGGAGGCTGTCAACACACAGGTGCGAAAGAGGAATGCACTGTTGAGTGTGCTGGTAAATCGATGGCTGGTTGTGCTGGAGGCTGAACTGACGGTGGGGTTGCCAGCTGCAGGTTGGGAAATACCTGGAGATTGGGAGTGGAGCCTGGGAGGGTGGGTTTGGGGAGGGGCCTCAGTGAGGCATAATGCCATATTACCCACCTTCCCAAGCAGCTGTTTTCTTTGTTGTCTGGAGATGAGAGGTAATTCTGGGAGATCTCCAACCACACCTAGAGGTTGGCAAGAGCAGTTGAGAGCCACATGTCCAACTTGTGCACAATTGCATCCACCTGTGAAGAGAGGTGCCCACTGGAAGAGCTGTCTTTGCCGTCCTTCTCCCATTCCTCCTCCCATGATTGGCAGAGACGTCCGTCGTGCATTTTAGTCTGTTCTCTCTGCCAGTGGCGGACTGGGTCTAAAAACACTGGTTGCCAGGAGACGTAGGGGGCCCACCCACCACTATAAGGCAATCATTTAATTTGTATAAGAAATAAATAACATTTTCAAAGATACGTAAGTGGAAAAAAAGGTACAATTAAAACTTTTGCGAAATAAACGTATTTATTTTTAGTAATTACAGCGCACATATGTTGTACATATTACTGGCAGTATGCAGTAGATACTGAATGTCAATACGGATTGCATTTCCTCCAGGAGAGCTGATCTCTGCAAGCTGGAGATCGGTTATAGAAGCAGGAGTTCCCCAGGCCCTACCTGGAGGCTGGCAACCCTAAATACAACATACATTTTAGCTGCATCGCAGTAATGATATTGGGACTTCTAATATATTTTCAAGCAACTAAAAGGCCATTAACATTTTTTCACGTTGTCTAATGTTGAAGGAGGCCCGCTTGCCATCGGGCAAGCTGACACCCTGCCCAGTCCGCCGCTGCTCCCTGCATAGCAATGCAGAGTTCACCATAACTGAGAGATGCCGACCGAGAAGGACTACGCAACTGCACAAGCATGGGAGGTGCGTGAACGATGAAGGACACAAAGGACTGGCAGACTCGCCGGAAATAGATAGAAGGCTTTTTAAAAAATCTGGTTGTTATGTGTTCGAGTGCATGTTTTATTGAAAAATAGCTAATTCAAGTGAGTGGGTACTTTATCCTAAGACATCCCCTCCCTTATAAGACACTGAAGGGGAGGGGTAGGAGGAGTCTACGGAAGGAGCCTCTTCTCATAGGAACGAGGTTACCGGGTCTGGGTTGAGAAGGTTGTAGAGGTTTGGAAGTGAAGTTTGAGGAGGGCAGAGGTTTTTTTTGGGGGGGGGGGAGAGGGACCTCAGTAGGATATGAAGGGGAGGGACGGTGGCTCAGTGGTAGAGCATCTGCTTGGTAAGCAGAAGGTCCCAGGTTCAATCCCTGGCATCTCCAACTAAAAAGGGTCCAGGCAAGTAGGCATGAAAAACCTCCGCTTGAGACCCTGGAGAGCCGCTGCCAGTCTGAGTAGACAATACTGACTTTGATGGACCCAGGAGGGGTCTGATTCAGTAGAAGGCAGCTTCATAGGTATACAGTGCACCTTCCATAGCAGCCATTTTCTCTAGCAGAAGTGGGATGGATGGATGGATGGATGGATGGATGGAGTGATTTATGTAGCCTGGAGATCAGTTGTAATCCCAGGTGATCTCGAGCCTCCACCTGGAGGTCGGCAACCCTAAATTTATTATATATTTCTTTATTTTATTTTATTAGATTTATAACCCGCTCTCTCCGGAACTGGCTCAGAGCTAGTAACATCAATTTATAACCCATACAGCATTCTAAAACATAAAAACTTCAATAAATACAGCAAAGATTGTAATGATTACAAGAAATATAGTAAGATCCATAAAATGGATCCATTATCCAAGTAACGGTGGCATAAAATCCTACAATAAAGGTAAAGGTAGTCCCCAGTGCAAGCATCGAGTTGTTACCGACCCATGGGGTGACGTCACATCATCATGTTTTCTTGGCAAACTTTTTATGGGGTGGTTTGCCATTGCCTTCCCCAGTCATCTACGCTCCCCCCCCCCCCCCGCCACCAGCAAGCTGGGTACTCATTTTCCTGACCTCGGAAGGATGGAAGGCTGAGTCACCCTTGAACCGACTACCTGAACCCAGCTTCCACCGGGATTGAACTTAGGTCGTGAGCAGAGCTTGAACTGCTGTACTGCAGCTTGCCACCTATAACCATCTGACAAGAAGGAAAGGCGAGAGAGGGAGAGGAAGGGGAGAGAGAAGAAGAAGGGGGGAGGCCAATTCTAGATGAAACCGTCAAAAACAATTGCTTGCCTCCTTCAGCTGCAGACTCCCACAGCCTTATTCCTTTCATTAATTGTTGTCTCTCATTGCTTTGCCTTTCCCATTCCTGCGTAATTGGGGCTTAGAAGATTAGTAGAGGTGGGGGGCGATGGGCAAAAGAAGGTGAGGTTGGTTTGCAGATGCTGGAGCTGGGAAAGCAGAAACTAATTTTTTTTTTTAAAGACTGGGTGGCGGCAACTGGAGCAGAGATTTTTATCCCCTCAAACTCGAGTGGTAGAAGAGGGTACCAAAGCAGGGCAGGGATTTTAGCAGTATCTCCTCTCTGTCTTCTTCTAGTCGCAGTCTGAATGCCCTAGGGCCAAAACTGGAGCAGAAGTTCGATACCATGTGGCAGACCTAGCTCAAAAGATACTTGCCAGGGGTATTTCATCTAAATCTCATCATGGGGGGTTGTGGTTAGACCCTCATATTGCTGACGGGGGCAGGAGGGGAATACTTGATGTTGAAAGCATATGTTGTTAACCGTAACAGACGTGGGCTCGGGAGTGAGGGGGGGAAAGACTCTGGAAAGATAATTAAAGTGCTTTAAAATGCATGTCTGACCTTAGCTTTATGCTCCCTTTCATCTTCAATAGGAAATTAATTTTGGGTACTGAGAGTGACCTGCCTTGACAACTGATAACTGTGTCATTGAAAGTTCCTCATTATGTCGTGTTCATTTTCTTTCTGCCTAAAGTAACCCGCCGCCCGGGCTGCTATCTAATTGAGGGGAAGTTGAAATGCACGTTTTTGTCAAAGTAAAAGATTCATTCGTACTCGCTATTTGTGACTGACTCGAATAAGCCTGAGTGGGTTTTTTCTCCCCCCCCCCTTCCTTTTTTGACATCTCCAGTTAGGAAAAGAGACATTCTCAGAGCAGCCTAGCTAGTTAGCTGCATCTTCAAGCCGCTGTCATTTCAGTTGTCGCCATTATGTGATTTGTACAGATGCATTTAGAATTTGCTCACAGAGGCAATACCAAAAAGAGATCGTGGGAATAAAACTGTACGTCAGTGAAGGATATTAAGGTACCGATCTGAGAGCGGAGACACACTGCGGTAATCCATTGAAACGTTCACATTCCACCAGGCGGAGAGAGCGAATTCTGTCAAGCACAAACATTTTACAGTTATTTCTGTGGAATAATGCCTTTTCCTAGGTTCTAAAGCCAGAAGCCGGGCTATTTGTCTCAGCATCATGGCTGGCGTAAACAAGAGTAAAGTAATATTTCGTTCACCATACTCCATGAAACCAACCAATCCCTCTGCGATAACCCCGAATGGATACGACGTGACAGTTTTATGAACTATCGAAATGTGCAAAGGTATAAGGGGGACAGGAAGCCCATATTTCTGTATTTCACCATAACAAACTGGTGGCCAGGCAAGTAGCTGATCTCGGCATTTTATCCTCTCCCCCCCCCCCCCCCACAACACCCTTTGTCCTACTACCATTTTTTCTCATAAGGAAATTAAAGTTCTCATATGAAGATGATTATTTGGGCCATATCCAGTTGTGCCCTTTGGTTTGCAGAGGAACTTCCTGATTGATTTATGTTGTGTCCTAGGTTCAAATGGAGAACTGTTACTTTTGGAGGGAAGCTGAACAAGCCAAGCTTGTACTCCACACCAGGGTTCCAGAGAAGGCCTAAGCGTGCCCAATCAGGGGAAGGATTGAAACATAAGTAGCCAATCAACATCTAGGCTCATACTGTACCCTGATAGGCCCTTAGGCCTCTGTAAATAGCCAATCCATGTACATAGTTAAGGTCCAATCAGAAGGGGGCAAGAATTGTATAAAAGGAGCGGGAGGTTTGAATAGAGCTCAGTTGTGTTGGTGTTCCTGAAGTAAAGCTTGCTGAAATCACTCTCCGACTCTGGTCTCTTACTGCACCGACCCCAGTACTTTACACTGGCGACGAGGATGGGATGCCAGTAAGAACCAGCAACAGAACCAGGAACACGGAAAGGTGGCTAAATCCAAGCCATCTGGGTCCGCACCTCCACTCTGCGCACACCCCATCTCTCAAGCCGCCCAGACACGCTGCCAAGAATGGAGGCTTCAGCTAACCTCCTGCAGCCCTTTAGCATCGATGGCCCCAGCTGTGGGACTCGTGGGTCGAAGGCTTCCAGTCATACCTGACCTTCCGGAAGATTACAGAGACTACCATGCAGAGAGCTCTGCTTATCAGTACGTGTGGCACGGAAACCGTGGACTTAGCCAGGGCTCTTCTCCAACCCAGGAAGCTCTCAGAGACGCCGGTGGACGACATCATCAGCGCTCTGGAGAAGTATTTCCAGCCCCAGCCAACCAAGCTCACCCGGCACTGGGACTTCCGACAAAGGACACAGAAGGCAAGCGAAACCACGATGGCGTTCTTGACAAGCCTGCGCCGGGTGGCAAGCCGATGCAGTTTCGCAGACCTCAACGAAGCCCTTCTCGACCAGTTTGTATGGGGCTTGAGGGACGAAAAACTAGTACAGAAACTCCTGTCCCTCTCCGAGTGCGACCTAACAAAGGCAATCGATGTGGCCACCAGCTGGGAGAAGGGCAGATCAGCAGGGCCACGGCTGACAAGACAGGCTGCGGCACACCAGATCAACCCTGAACCATCTACAGAGGACTCAGACAAGGACAAAGCTCTACAAACCGGCTATCGTTCAGCAGGAAGGAAGACCACCCATACCCCACAGGGCATGAGACACAAGACACCACCTGCATGTGCAAGCTGCGGGGGCCAGCATGAGCGAAAGACCTGCCAATTCCGGAATGCCACCTGTCGACTCTGCAGCAAGGAAGGCCACATCGCCTGCGCCTGCAGATCCACATCCCGAGCACGCGTCCCGCAAAGATCTGCGCACTCCGAAGGCCAGCCAGACTTCGAGACCGACGCTCTCCACGCCCACCAATACCCGGTACAGTACCTACCCTCGCCAGTCAGGCCCTCCAAAATCCGGGTCAATGTAGAGATCGGGGGGGTGCCCTGCCAAATGGAGGTGGACTCTGGGTCAGCATCATCTATTATAGCGGCAGAGACATTTTTTAAAATCCCCACCAGGCTGAGGCCTCGTCTCAGGGACCCGGGGTTTACCTTAGTGGACTTCCAGAAGAATAAGGTGCCTATCTTGGGAGTGGGCCCGGTCCCAGTCGAATACAAGGGGTTCAAGGGCCAGCTACAAGTGCTAGTGGTCAAGAACCACCTTACAAACCTTTTGGGTCTCGACTGGTTCAAGCCCCTGGGAATAGAGATCAGGGGGGTCAATAAGACTGTCGGAGTGGACTTTAACAAGGTTTGCGAAGAGTTCCCGGCCGTTTTCGATGGCACCTTGGGCTGCTACACGGGTCCCCCGGTTACACTACACCTCGACCCCACAGTGCGGCCTATTAGGCTTAAAGCGCGGCGAGTTCCATTCGCGCTCAAGCCTAAAATTGAGGAGGAACTGGATAAACTGATTGCACAGGGAATACTAGAGCCTGTCACCCACGCAGCCTGGGAAACGCCCATCGTGACTCCAGTCAAGCCCAGTGGGGAAGTGCGGATTTGTGCAGACTATAAGTGCACCCTCAACAAGGCTCTTCAGGCCCACGCATACCCTGTGCCCATCGTCAGCCACGTTTTAGCCACCCTAGCCGGCGCAAAATTTTTTGGCAAGTTGGACTTGGCCCAAGCTTACCAACAGCTGCCGGTGGATGAGGCCACGGCCAACACCCAAACAATTGTGACCCACCGGGGGGCCTTTAGAGTAAAGCGGTTGCAATTTGGCGTGAGTGTGGCTCCGGGGTTGTTCCAGGAACTCATGGACTCTCTTTTAAAAGGACTTCCCGGAGTCACTCCATTCTTCGATGATGTGCTAATCGCTGCAGCCTCGCCTGAAGAATTTGCCGCCCGCCTTAGAGGAGTCCTACAACGTTTTGAAACAGCCGGCCTCAAGGTCAAACGGGAGAAGTGCCTCCTGGGCGTGGATCGGGTGGAATTCCTGGGGTTCTCCATCGATGCCCAGGGGGTCCACCCCTCCGACGCCAAGCTGCGTGCCATCAGAGATGCTCCAGCGCCCACCAACAAGCAAGAACTCCAGGCCTTCCTCGGCCTCCTAAACTTTTATCATGCTTTTCTCCCCCACAAGGCAGCGGTGGCCGAACCCCTGCACCGGCTTCTAGACAAGAACCGACCCTGGGCGTGGGGCCGCCAGCACGCTAAAGCCTTCCAGGATATCAAGGGCCTCCTGATGTCCAACTCCGTCCTTGCCCATTTCGACGAGACCCTGCCCTTGGTCCTTGCATGCGACGCATCCCCTTATGGCGTGGGGGCAGTTCTGGGCCACCGACTCCCTGATGGGACCGAAGTCCCTATCGCGTACTACTCGCGGACCCTCTCGTCGGCGGAGCGGAACTACGCCCAAATTGACAAAGAAGGGTTGGCAGTTGTGGCCGGCGTCAAAAAATTTCATGATTACATCTACGGCCGGCCCTTTACCCTATATACGGACCACAAACCCCTCTTGGGCCTCTTTGCATCAGACCGGCAGACCCCTCAGGTGTTGTCCCCACGGGTCCTCCGTTGGTCCATTTTTCTAGCCGGCTACACTTACACCCTAGTGCATCGCCCGGGCAAGGCAATGGGCCATGCTGACGCCCTGAGCCGCTTGCCCTTGCCTGACGTGGATCCTGATCCAGCCCCGGCTCATCAGATCCTACTGATGGACATGCTTCCGGACAGGCCATTGCTCGCCCGCGACGTTGCTGCCCGCTCTGCTCGTGATCCAGTCCTCTCCCGTGTCTTGGACTGGGTGGGGAGAGGGTGGCCCAAGGGCTCGACTGGGCCGGAATTTACTCCGTTTGCAGCCCGGAAAGACGAACTATCCACCCACAAAGGCTGCCTACTATGGGGCAACAGAGTCGTCATCCCCAAACCCTTGCAAGACCAAGTGCTTAGAGCCCTGCACGAGGCACACCCGGGCATAGTCCGCATGAAGGCTCTCGCACGAAGCTATGTCTGGTGGCCCGGCCTCGATGCAGAAATTGAGGCTTGGGTTAAAAGGTGCCCGACATGCCAGGTGTCAAGGCCTGACCCCCCACGTGGCCCAGTGCAACCATGGGAATCCACCAAAACCCCCTGGTCAAGACTGCATATGGACTTTGCTGGCCCCTTCCATGGGCGGACTCTACTCATACTAGTGGATTCATACTCCAAGTGGTTGGAGGTGGTCCAGGTGCCCTCGCCATCATCGCAGGCAACCATCACGGCTCTGAGGGCCATCTTTGCAACCCACGGGTTGCCGGAGACCATCGTCACCGACAACGGCACAGCATTCACGTCCGCAGTGTTCCAGGACTTCTTAGCCAGGAACCTCATCAGGCACATTCGCTCTGCCCCGTTTCATCCAGCCACCAACGGCCAGGCAGAGCGGATGGTGCGCACAGCAAAGGAGGCCTTGAACCGTCTGGGCCCCTCAGACTGGCCAAAAGACTTGGCGTGTTTCCTAATGGCCTACCGGACCACACCCACCGCCTCCACAGGTCGCAGTCCAGCCGAACTCCTCATGGGCCGCCGCATCACCACCCTGCTGGACAAGCTGCACCCTGACCGAGCCCCAGACAGGCGACCGGCGCCGGAACACCTTAAAGCCCCCAGAGGGTTCTACCCAGGTGAGACAGTGTGGGCACGGAACTATGCCACCACTGGCCCCGCCTGGCTCCCTGGAAAGGTGGACCACGTCACAGGACCGGTCTCCTATGCAGTGACCTTGGAGGGTGGACATCTCCTGAGGCGACACATCGACCAACTCCGTGGTCGCCTGCCTGCCGGGGAGCCAAGGTCAGAGGCTCCAGATCCGGACAACGTAAGTCCCCATGAGCCTGACACAGAACAGGGTTCCGTGGAGCCCGCTTCGGCCCAGCAGGAGGAGACCCCCGACCGCGCAGCTGAACCCAGGTCTTCCGGGGCCGCCGTCCCAGATGTCTCCAGCTCTGCAGCCGCGGAACCACCAACCGAGTCAGAACGCCCAGTCCCCTCGGAGCTCCGACGCTCGACACGAGACCGCCGCCCTCCGGCATATCTCCAGGACTATGTCACCTGATAGCTGGAACTATGGGGGGAGGGGTGTTGTGTCCTAGGTTCAAATGGAGAACTGTTACTTTTGGAGGGAAGCTGAACAAGCCAAGCTTGTACTCCACACCAGGGTTCCAGAGAAGGCCTAAGCGTGCCCAATCAGGGGAAGGATTGAAACATAAGTAGCCAATCAACATCTAGGCTCATACTGTACCCTGATAGGCCCTTAGGCCTCTGTAAATAGCCAATCCATGTACATAGTTAAGGTCCAATCAGAAGGGGGCAAGAATTGTATAAAAGGAGCGGGAGGTTTGAATAGAGCTCAGTTGTGTTGGTGTTCCTGAAGTAAAGCTTGCTGAAATCACTCTCCGACTCTGGTCTCTTACTGCACCGACCCCAGTACTTTACAATTTAGTAGATTTTTTTAGTTCACCCCGAAATGATGATGATATGATTATTATTATTATTATGGTGGTGATGGTAGTAGTAAAAGTAAAAATAAAACATGACAAAAAAGAGTTACTAATTAAAATCCAGCATTACATTATACAGATAGCACGAAACAGACTTCCGAACAGTTTCAAATAACAGTTTCAGACGAGAAACACACTGAAATGGTGTTTAAAAGCTCTGTAAAAAAAAAAAAAAATCCATGCTGAAAGAAATATTTGGATCTGAAAGTTTTAGAACGGATAAAAGGAAGTTCTTCACCCAAGGCGTGATTAATACGTGGAATTCACTGCCACAGGAGTGGCAGCTGCAAGCATAGCCAGCTTTGAAAGGGGATCGGATAAACATCTGGAGCAGAGGTCCATCAGTGGCTGTTAGCCACAATGTATTGTTGGAACTTCCTGTCTGGGGCAAGTGATGTTCTGTATTCTTGGTGCTTTGGGGGGTGCACAGTGGGAAGGCTTCTAGTGTCTTGGCCCCACTGGACCTCCTGATGGCACCTGGGTTTTTTAGCCACTGTGTAACATAGAGTATTGGACTGGAATGGGCCATTGGCCTGATCCAATATGGCTTCTCTTATGTTCTTATGTCTGGGGCAAGTGATGGTCTGTATTCTTGGTGCTTAGGGGGGCACAGTGGGAGGGCTTCTAGTGTCCTGGCCCCACTGGTGGACCTCCTGATGGCACCTGGTTTTTGGCCATTGTGTGACCCAGAGTGTTGGACTGGATGGGCCATTGGCCTGATCCACCATGGCTTTTCTTATGTTCTTATGTGACACAGAGTGTTGGACTGGATGGGCCATTGGCCTGATCCAATATGGCTTCTCTTATGTTCTTATGTCTGGGGCAAGTGATGGTCTGTATTCTTGGTGCTTAGGGGGGCACAGTGGGAGGGCTTCTAGTGTCCTGGCCCCACTGGTGGACCTCCTGATGGCACCTGGTTTTTTGGCCATTGTGTGACCCAGAGTGTTGGACTGGATGGGCCATTGGCCTGATCCACCATGGCTTCTCTTATGTTCTTAAGTGCCTGAAAGAGAAGCAGGTAGGCACCAGGGTAGTCTCAAAGGGGAAAGGCATTCCACAGGCAAGTTGACACTGCTGAAAACAGGCCTGTCCCTAGTTGCCCTTCCCCAAGGGATGACAGCCTTCAAGTGGGACCCTGGGATCCTCTGGAACTACAGCTCACCTCCAGACCACAGAGATCAGTTCTCCTGGAGAAAATGGATGCTTTGGAGGGTGGACTCTATGACATTGTGCCCCACTGAGGTCCCCGTCCTCCCAAGCTCCATCTCCAAATCTCCCCCCACCCCCATCCCTTCCTGGTGGCCAGGGGAAATCTGGCAACCTTACTAGGAAAGGCAAGTGAACTGTTCCAACCAGGAAAAGAGATCCCCTTTGCCAGCTTTTGATGGGGTGCCATTGATAACTGCCCCAAAGGTCAAGAGCGTGGGGGTGCTCCTGGAGTCCTCTTTGACTATGGAGGCCCAGGTAGCAGCCACTACCAAACCTGCTTTTTTTCACCTGCGGTGTATACGTTTCTGGAGCATGGCAACTTAGCAATGGCGATCCATGTTACAGTCACCTCGAGAATAGACTACTGTAATGGCCTCTGCATGGGGCTGCCCTTGACTCTGACTCAGAAACTTAATGGGACTTCCCCGCTGGGAGCACTGGCTACCTATTGCGTCCCGAGTCCATTCCAAGGTGCTGGTATTGACCTTTAAAGCCCTATATGGTCGAGGACCTGTCTATCTATGGGACCGCCTTTCCCCATATGTTTCCCAGAGAGCATTGCATTCGGGAACGCAAAATCTTTTATCTATCCCCAGACCAAGGGAGGCCAGACTGAGCTCTACAAGGGCCAAGGCCTTCTCGGTGGCTGCGCCAATGATGTGGAATGCCCTCCCAGAGGCCATAAGGGCCCTGCAGGATCTCTCCCAGTTCTGCAGGGCCTATAAAACTGAATTATTGGCCTACGATATCTGAACAGAGAGGACTGCTGAGGACCATTGTATGGGGACCATCATATGGACCATTGTCAGAAAAAGAAGCAATTATAGCCTCATTATTAATTGGACTGCCATTTGAAGAAAGCTAGAATCCAGCCTATATCCAGACTCTGAAAATATCATAAATGTGATTTTAATTGTCAAGTTTTATTGTTTTAATTCTGTAACTTAAAATTGTTGTTTCAATGGTTGTTAGCTGCCCTGAGTCCGCTTGTGGAGAGAGCAAGATAGAAATCTGAAGTACCTAAATAAAAGAAGAAGAAGAAGAAGATATTGGATTTATATCCCGCCCTCCACTCCGAAGAGTCTCAGAGCGGCTCACAATCTCCTTTCCCTTCCTCCCCCACAACAGACATCCTGTGAGGTAGATGAAGATATTGGATTTATATCCCGCCCTCCACTCCGAAGAGTCTCAGAGCGGCTCACAATCTCCTTTCCCTTCCTCCCCCACAACAGACACCCTGTGAGGTAGATGAAGATATTGGATTTATATCCCACCCTCCACTCCTAAGAGTCTCAGAGCGGCTCACAATCTCCTTTCCCTTCCTCCCCCACAACAGACACCCCGTGAGGTAGATGAAGATATTGGATTTATATCCCGCCCTCCACTCCGAAGAGTCTCAGAGCGGCTCACAATCTCCTTTATCTTCCTCCCCCACAACAGACACCCTGTGAGGTGGGTGGGGCTGGAGAGGGCTCTCACAGCAGCTGCCCTTTCAAGGACAACCTCTGCCAGAGCTATGGCTGACCCAAGGCTATTCCAGCAGGTGCAAGTGGAAGAGTGGGGAATCAAACCCGGTTCTCCCAGATAAGAGAGCTATGGCTGACCCAAGGCCATTCCAGCAGTTGGATGTGGAGGAGTGGGGAATCAAACCCGGTTCTTCCAGATAAGAGTCCGCACACTTAACCACTACACCAAACTAAAATAAACTGGAGCTAATTGAGGCCTATGCATTCTCACAAGAATACATGGGCGTTCGTTGTATTTATTTATATCCCCCTTTTCCTCCTGGAGCTGGCAGCGCTACCTCTGCTGGTGGCCATGGGGTAACCTGGCAAACCTTCCCCCTACCTCATCTCTCAAGATGGCAGAAGCACCAAGAGCGCAGCTTGGGAGGCAGAGCTGAATTTGCAATTTTCCACATTCATCCATCGGAGAATTCGATATTTCGTGACTCCACAGCACTTGTTTGTTTGTTTTGATTTTCAGATTTGCATTCCGCCCTCCCCACAAGTGGGCTCAGGGTGGGTTGCAGAAAATAACTAGGCCTGTTGATTAGGTTTGACAATCAATCATTCAAATTCACAACATAAAAGATTAAAAACGATGGCGCCGTTTGCTGTGCACACAAACTTCAGAAACTGGTGCCCCTGGACTCTGATGTTCGTTTAATCTGGGCCCCATAAAAGTGGTGTCTTCAACAGGGGAGATTGGGGTTTTTATTGAACACCCGCCACCTCAGTATCTGCACTAGGTATCCTTTTTTAAAAATACAAACTTTTTAAAAAACTTTATTTATAATTGTCAATATTTCTTCTAAATCTGTAGAGCCCTCCTAAACCCATACAAGAGCAAACTTACACAAAATAAGTTTTTTATAGCATACATCACATCTTTATTTGGTGGGGGCTGTTCTCAAGGTGAGAATTCCCCTTATACCACCAGGTCTACTGCACAATGGCTTGGCCCCCTTTCCTGGAACACGGGGCAGGTGTCAAATTGTGGAACAGTTCTCAGAAGAGCTTCCTGGGCCCCACTGAGTATCACTGGTAGACACATATCTACACATGGACCAGTACAACCAGTGCTGGGAAAACTTGGCCTTCTTCCCCATTCACATGGCATACTTGTTTTAGGGGTGGAATTCTAGTAGGAGCTCCTTTGCATATTGGGCCACACTCCCCTAATGTAGCCTGTCCTCCTGGAGTTTACAAGGCTCTTTTTTGTAAGCTCTTGGAGGATTGGCTACATCAAGGGGTGTGTGGCCCAGTATGCAAAGAAGCTCCTGCTAGAATTCCACTCCTGCTTGTTTTCAAACTAGACATGGATTGACTTTCTTCTTTACCTCTCCCTCGAGGGTTGCTCACTTCCCCCAAGATTGTGTTGTTAAACACGCCTTGGACCAAAGTCATGGCTGGGATTATACCGAATACTTCAAAAGCATAAGAACATAAGAGAAGCCATGTTGGATCAGGCCAAGGGGCCCATCCAGTCCAACACTCTGTGTCACATAAGAACATAAGAGAAGCCATGTTGGGTCAGGCCAATGGCCCATCCGGTCCAACACTCTGTGTCACATAAGAACGTAAGAGAAGCCATGTTGGGTCAGGCCAATGGCCCATCCGGTCCAACACTCTGTGTCACAGAAGAACGTAAGAGAAGCCCATGTTGGATCAGGCCAATGGCCCATCCAGTCCAACACTCTGTGTCACAGAAGAACGTAAGAGAAGCCATGTTGGATCAGGCCAGTGGCCCATCCAGTCCAACACTCTGTGTCACAGAAGAACATAAGAGAAGCCCTGTTGGATCAGGCCAGTGGCCCATCCAGTCCAACACTCTGTGTCACAGAAGAACATAAGAGAAGCCCTGTTGGATCAGGCCAGTGGCCCATCCAGTCCAACACTCTGTGTCACAGAAGAACATAAGAGAAGCCCTGTTGGATCAGGCCAGTGGCCCATCCGGTCCAACACTCTGTGTCACAGAAGAACATAAGAGAAGCCCTGTTGGATCAGGCCAATGGCCCACCCGGTCCAACACTCTGTGTCACAGAAGAACATAAGAGAAGCCATGTTGGATCAGGCCAATGGCCCATCCAGTCCAACACTCTGTATCACAGAAGAACATAAGAGAAGCCCTGTTGGATCAGGCCAGTGGCCCATCCAGTCCAACACTCTGTATCACAGAAGAACATAGGAGAAGCCCTGTTGGATCAGGCCAGTGGCCCATCCAGTCCAACACTCTGTGTCACAGAAGAACATAAGAGAAGCCATGTTGGATCAGGCCAATGGCCCATCAGGTCCAACACTCTGTGTCATACAGTGGCCAAAAAACCCAGGTGCCATCAGGCGATGAGAATGGCTCCATATCAGTCCAGCACTCTGGCCAATTCCTCAAATTATGTATGCCTGAAAGCACTTAAACATTTGTTGGGGAAATCAAGGTGGCTTTATAGTACCAAATATGGAAGTCTCTTAGCGAGGGCAAGATGCACTTCCATACTGTGACTTTAAAGCAAGCAGAAAGTGGAAGTTATTTAACTGGCTTAAAATCCAGTTTTAATACTTAATTCTTTCCATTTGGGGGGGGGGGAATGCTTGCCGGCTGACCGCCATAAACCTGAATATGTATGTCTTAAAAACACCTGTGATCTTTGAAGTGAAGCAAGAGCTGGTGATGACCGGTTTTGCTCTCAGTTCAGTACAAGAAATAAAACCTTGAGATAATTTGGCTTTTGTTTTTCCTCTTCCCAACACACCTGCTGTGTGGCCTGACTTTCCCGCAGGTGTGAGGCCCATCCTTTGCCCTGCGAGAAGAATGATACCCCCTGTGGTGGAAACCCATTCCTTCCAGAGGGCGGCCGCGTGATCCCTTATGTCTCCCGGTGTCCCTCAAGGCAAGGTCTCACAGGAAACAAGGCAGCACAGTTTTCCACTCCGGGCCACAGACCTCAGGATGTAAAAAATTCCCAGTGTTCTCCGAGGGGGGTCTTGGTCGTAAAATATAGCAGCAAAGCAGCATTCGCCATGGAAGCTCGGCGGGGGGCATCTTGATTCCAGCTGCTGGCGCTTCTCCCATGACCACCCTCATTTGGCCCACAAAGGGTAAGGGCGAGCCCGGCGGTCCTGAAAACAGCAGGGATTGTGGGCCCGTTGAATGTCCGTTTTCAGCTACAGGTGCGGAGGGACCCCAGACATAAACTTGCCTCGTTTTGTGCTAATAATACCGTGAGCGCTGATTAAGTTGTCCAGTGATTACATGCTTAGCTTCGACAGGGAGATATATGGCTTTATTATGCAGGGTCGCAGCAGATGTATAGAAAGAGCTCAGTGTGATGGAATTGGGCCGATACTTATAACAGCCGCAGCCTTGTTTTCCCATAGAAGTAGCTTTGCTGAATCATTAGTGAAAACGGAGAGACGTGCTGCAAATGGCTTTATGGAAGCCCTTTAAAAAAAAAAAAAAGGCATGGAGTACAAACATAACTAACTTTAGAAAACTGGTTAAATAGACGAAGTCGTTTCTAGTAAATAACTGGTCGACTGGGTGGGAATGAAATCCCTTCTTTTTTGGGGGGGCAAATATCTTTTTCCCTACCTTCCCCTTGGTAATCATATTACACTTCTGGAACCTTATGGGATCTTTATTCAGTTTTCCACCAGAAGAATTATTTTTGTAACTACGGAATACAGAGAAGACCAATTCTGTATCAGAAACTGCATTATAAAGGAACGTTTATGCTGCGTGGATAATTTATGCTACTCGTGCCCTATATCGCCATCACTTAAATATATATATATATATATATATATATATATATTTGTGATCATTGTTCCTAAAAATGAATAGATGGCATTGGTTTAACGGCGTTGTTACTCTCTCTGCGCCCTGCTGTGCAGGGGAGGACAAGCTGTAAGTCCAATAAAATAAATTAAAAAGAATAAATTGTCTTTGTTCTGGCCCTTTCCTTTTGATTTTGTTGTGTGGACCTCCACACCCACAAGTGTGGTTATGGAGGGAGGGGGGGATTAGCTATCTCTAGCGGACATGTAAGTTTCTTTGAAGAAGAAACTCTTTTGACTGCTGTACCCTTGGCATCTAAAATGAGCAGGAATCCTTGAGGTAAAATATCCAAAGCATATCTAGTTGACATAGGCTGGGGCTCCCCAATGTTGTGCCGTATTGCTGCTGACACCTTTTCTGGTACCTGCCAAATGTTTTTACAAAGTGGGTGAGGCAGGGAGGGCTTCTATCTGGCAAGTCTTCTGATTGGCCATTGGAGATTTGATTGATTGTGCAGATTTTTTAGAAGAAAAATCTGCCACCCCAGCATAAGGATCTGCCTTGTGTTACTGAAGCTAAGCTGTGGCCATCATTTTATGGATGACTTCAACTCCTGTGGTAGCCATGTTGTTGCTGCTCCCACCATGCTGTGTCAGAATTCGAAATGTGCCCTCGGGCTCAAAAAGATTGAGGATCCCGGATGTAGACTCATCCCATTATTTACTGAAAAGGTTGCTCTGTGGCTGTGCTACATACCACACTGAAAATGTACTTCTTTGAACCTCGTGGATATTGATGTAGCAATGGTCTAACTTCATTCCTTCCATTAAGATTCAAGTCTAATTTTGGATGATCTGATCCGAAGGAGTAATGATTATGCAGTTGACTTAAATACATTTTAAAGAGGAAGCATCAACACGAAACTCATGTTAGAAAGGAGGTTATATTTAGTACAAAGCCTTTTTCACATTGTGATGCCGAGGAGGTATTTAATCATCAGTCTTCTGTGCAGTCCCGCATGGGGACTGTGAATGAGCAGGCCTGCCTTCGGAGAGGTTTTTACACCTAAAAAGCCTCCACGAGGCAGTGCACGCCCGAGCCAGATATTTGTTCTTGCCCAGGGACCAGGGCTTCTTTTTTGTAGCAGAAACTCCTCTGCATATTCAGCCACCACTCCCCACCCGATGTAGCCAATCCTCCTGGAGCTTACAGTAGGCCCTGTACGAAGAGCCCTATAAGCTCTTGGAGGATTGGCTACATCAGGGGGGCGTGACCTAGTATGCAAATGAATTCCTGCTGGGCTTTCCCTCATAAAATGCCCAGTGTGAAACAATGGTGCCATCCAGGGGGTGTGGCCTAATGTGCAAATGAGTTCCTGCTGGGTTTTTCCCCCTAACCCCCCCGCCAACCCTGCACAGAAGTGTCTGTTATTTTTAATGTACATCCTCCTCATTTGCTGAAAGCGGTACTCCTTTTTAATTGCGTGAGATGAAATCACACAGCATAAATTAATTTGCTTTTACATCTGCGGAGGCCTCGTAGCGCTCAATGGACAGTTATGCACTGGGCCTGCACAACGTCAACGAGAACTGGCAAACAATAACTCTCCCCACTGAGAGTGGCTGTTTTTGCCACATTAAATCAGTGCTCGTAATCTGATGTATCTGAATTATTATTATTTTTTTTTAAAAATGTGCCTGAAAAAGAAGGAATGGAAAATGTTGGAGGCGATAACGTGGACCGCAATCTACCGTTGCCAGCTGGCTTCTCTGAGGCTTCATGTGGATGGAAGGTAGGAAACGCCCAAGGGGTGGAAAATTTGGCATGGGAACTGACAGTCTTTTAGAGATAGGAAGCTGTTCCCTGGGTACAGGTGTTTCTGAGCCGGATTAGTGTAAAATGTCTACATTTCAGAGTTTGTGGGGGGAGCTCTTTTATGCATTTTGATCCCCCCCCCCCTTCTTGGACATCTTTGAACAGTTTGGATAGTTTTAGGAAAGCAGGAGGTAACTTTCCCCCCAATAGGCACAGCTTTAAAAGCATACGCCATCACAAATGATATATTTTTATATTCACCGGTAATGAGATTATTGTGTTTAGTTATATGTTGGATGTTGGAAGGAGAATCCACTTGATACGTTTCAGGAACACAGATGCCTGCTTTCTTACGTGTGTTACTGGAGGATAAAATGAAATTTGTAAAAAACCCAGGGAAACAATGGACATTTGATATCCAGGACAATCAGGGGTCGTCTTGTAGAAAAATAGGTGACGTGGCTTATTAGCGTAACTCATTAGCATATGCTGTCCCCCCCCCTGCCAAAAGCAGCCTGATGCAAGAAAGGAGAGCCCCAGGCAAGGCAGGCCTGCTTGGGCTGGTAAAGATCCAGCCAGCCCAAGCAGGCCTTGCTCTCCTGGGCGCCCCCCCAAGTCAAAAGGTCAGCAATCCACCTGCTGCCCAAAATCACATAAGTGGAGAAAGGGTGGGGTGGGCATTTCCAGGGGTTAATGAGGGCTGCTAGGGGTGTGGCAAAGCCCCTGGTGGCTGGCTAGCTGCCCACTCTCCTAACCCAGGGATTGTTATGCAGTTGCACCTGCTATTCAGTGGACAAGGTAGGAGGGGAGGAGGAGGGGGAACCCTCAGAAAGGTTCAGGAGCTGTGCTCCTGTGAGCTCCTGCTGAATCTGAGGCCCGATGACAATAGATTTAGGGTTAATCCTGTCCTGAAAGTCAGCAGTATTTAGTAAAGGAACCTGGTTTAAATGTAGAATCTGTTGTTTGATTAGTGAGTTTGAACATATGGAGGTTGAGTTTTCTTTATTACCAACTGAGGTTGCCAGGTCCGACTCAGGAAATATCTGGGAATTTTGGGGGTGGACTCATAGAATTGGACCCCCTGGAGTGTGCAGTGAACACCCCTCCCCCTTTCTGCTAACCCTGAAGTGGGGAGAGGTCCTCCAAACCAGGGGATCCCCTGCCCCCAACTGGAGATTGTCAACCCTGCTCCCCTCCTGTTGCTGGCTTTTGCTAGATGTTTTTTTTTTTTAAAGCAGTCCGTATAATGTCATAGTGTCATGACACTATAGTGATACACCCACTGACATTTCATTGCACTGTGTTATCCCAAGGGGTTGTGAGGGGAATTAGTTAGGACACTGAGACAAGCGCGAGGGGGTAACAAGCAGGATCTCCACCTATGTTTATGGGGATTTTTCCCTCCATAGAACTCTCAGATGAACCAGGCCTTAATTAATTAAATGATTTTTTAAAATAAAAGTTAAAGAAATAAAAATAAAAACTTATTAGATGAAGAGCACTCTAAACACACATACAAGCTCAGAAAATAAAGGTAGTAGCTTATTGAGGCAAAAAGGAATTTATTCTATGGCTATATTACCTGTCCAGAGAACATAGCTCCAAGTAGAAGGATGAGCAAAACGAACCAGCGTTCCACTCAAGTGTACTCAGCCTCGTGGCTGGGGGTATAAGTCAGTGGAAGTCCAAACACACACGGATAGAGGGTGGTTGATATAACTTTGAGCAATAATGTGATTGCTCCTAGAACACTGCTGTGATGGTGTGAACGAAACAATGTATTTGAACCAGGGAAGCTGCATATTTTTCCCATGGGTTGTGAATCCAATGTAACGTTCATGTGAAAATGTCTATTGTGTCTGGTGACCTCTAATAGACGGGACAAGAGAACCATTACAAAGGGTTTTATGGAATTAAAGCGGTTTTGACTCTAGACTCACATGGGATGAGCCAGGTAAGGAAAATCAGGCAAGGTGGGGGGAATGGGTTAGTTGTACTGCTTTTTCTGGAAACTAATCTTTGGCATTGATGGATTTAAAAGAGAGAAGAGAACTGCCAAAAGCCAGACCTTCGCACCTTTAGGATCACTTTCCCCAAACAAGCCTCTGGCCAGTATTTGATGGCACACATCCCATGCGATTGTAGGACCTATTTTGATCCTATTTGCGGACCAGGTAACAGTCTAGAGGAGCGACCCTGTGAGATGTTGAGAAAGAAGGTTGTCTGCGTCACCTTGTCCAAGTTACCAGACTAGTCCTTCGAGCAGGGCAGGATTAACAATTAGGCCAAGTAAGCACGGGCCTATGGGCCCCCACGCCTTTAGGGGCCCCAGGCTGGCTTCCCTCCCTATTTCCTCCCTGCTTACACCCCTCCCAGCCTGCACTGAGCTGCTCTTTGCCCGACTTGCCTGGTGCGGCTGCTGTTGGCGTTGCCTCTTTCTGCCTCTCCCTTGCAGCTAGGCTTCCCAAATCTACCGCTCTGGCGGGAGACTTCTGGTTTCACAGCCTCACCTCCCGCTTTTCAAAACTCTGGAAGCGGGGGTGGGGGTGGAGGGGGGGAGAACATACCTTTAGGCTTCATGTAGAGCTCCTGAGCCGTTTGCAAAATGTCTGCCCCTTTAAGGCTGGGCAGGAAGCCGGAAGCAGGAAGGGCTTTTGAGAATGGCCCCTCCCTTTCTTTGCTTTCGTTTTCACAGGAAGTAGAGTTGTCCGGAGGAAGATCTGGTAAGTGTGTGTGTGTGAGAGGGAGGGGGCAGGGGATTCCCTAGTTTGGAGGCCCTCCCCCCCTTTAGAAAGCGTGGGGGGGGGGGAGGGAAATGTCTACGAGGCACTCTATTATTCCCTGTGGAGAACGATTCCCATAGGGAATAATAGGAAATTGATCTGTGGGTATTGGGGGCTCTGGGGGGCTATTTTTTGAGGTAGAGGCACCAAATTTTTAGTATAGCATCTAGTGCCTCTCCCCAAAATACCCCCCAAGTTTCAAAACGATTGGACCAGAGGGTCCAATTCTATGAGCCCCAAAATATGGTGCCCCTATCCTTAATTATTTCCTATGGAAGAAAGGCATTTTAAAAGGTGTGCTGTCTCTTTAAATGTGATGGCAAGAACTCCCTTGGACTTCAGTTATGCTTGTCACATCCTTGTTCTTGGCTCCACCCCCAATGTCTCCTGGCTCCACCCCCAAAGTCTCCTGGCTCCACCCCCAAAGTCCCCAGATTTTTCTTTAATTGGACTTGGCAACCCTACTTGCAGCTTTGTCAAAGGGGCTTTTAAGAAGGTGCCTGCAGGCTGCGGCAGAGGCCACAGGTGGTGGGGCGGGTGCTCCGACTCAGATAATTTGCAAGGGGGCCCCTAAGGTTTTGCCTAGGGGCCTTCACGGGTTTTAATCCGGCGCTGCCTTTGAGGTAGGAGGGGTCCAGGCATAGCAGCTGTTATGACACTATAGCGATATACGTGCTACAGGTTTTTTCGAATGGACAAAAAACACACTCATGACGGGAGGATAGGAAATGGTGAGGGAAAAGCACAATGTATGTAAGTAGGGAATAGAATTCCCACCGTCCTGCCCACACTCGGGCCCAAGCCACTTTGAGTACCATGTTCCTGTAATGATTGTAGCAAAGCAATTTTGGGAAAAGCCCTCTGTGGCAGGGGGAAAGCCCAGAAGGTGGACGATTGCGAGATGGTACGTAGCAATTTTATAAAAATCCATCTCCTTCCATATATGCCCAGGAGGTTGTTACGTTCGGCCTCCCAACGTTTGTTGGCTGTCTCCGACCCAAGAGATGCCCGCCTTGCCTCAACTAGGGCTTTTTCAGTCCTGGCCCAGATCTGGTGGAATCAGCTCCCTACAGAGATCCGGGCCCTACCTGGATTATTAGCCTTCCGTAGAGCCTGTAAAATGGAGCTGTTCTGCCAGGCTTTTAGTTGAGGCTGCGGGCGTCTATTCTTGATCTGGTTGGCCTCCCCTGCCGGCATTGTCATCTGTGCTGTAAAATGGAATAATATCTGCCATCTCTATGGGATATCATGATGTGTGAGAGGGCCAGGCTGGGCGATATGTGATGATACGGTAAACTTTTCTGAGTTCTGTTGAATTGCCTGTTTTTAAAATGGTTTTTTTTATTGTGTTTTATTGTTTTATCATATGTTATACTCCGCCCTGAGCCCTACAGGGAATGGGCAGAATAGAAATATACTAAAATAAAAATAAAATAAATAAAATAAAATAAAAACACCCCTCAGGCACCTCCCTCAAGTCTCCAGGAATTTCCCAACCTGGAATGACTAATCCTAGATGAAGGTTACAGGGCATATGCTTTTTCTGCAGCAATAATGACAACAATAATTGTTCAGGGTTACCTTTGAACAATCATTTTCAAAGTTCACATGAAGGTAATAGTATACGGCAAGTTCCACCTTTTCAATGTATTGGCACGTTATGATTCTGGCTTTCTTCAGTCGGGACTTGAATGGTTGTGAATTTGAATAATTTAGTTTTTTACACGTCTGTTTGAAGAGATGGCGTATGAATGTTTTAAATAAGTGCATAAGAAACAGCGCTATAGTTAACTTGTACACAGTTCCGGACCATAAAATGCAACACTCCTCTGAAATATTGTATTATGAACTCTTCTCTTGCAAGCGCTCACCAGTTTTATTTCTTTTAATGGAACGTGCGCCCTGTTTTTTTAAAAATATTTATTGCCATGTCATTGCATACAGATGTGTGATTTTGTTCATTATGTATTCTGTAATATTTCTAGTCCCCTTTCAAATTACTTGTCAGTATTTCTTAGCCACTTCAAACATCTTTACATTGCGCTCCTTAACATTCTCGGCACTGCCCCTGCATCTCAAGGACTTTGTCTTTCCTCCTTGTCATACTAAATTTACACTAGTAATTAATCCTTAACCCTTTGATAGTATTTTGGGGTGGAAAAATAACTTGGATACGGTAATTACAGCCTTTGTGATTTTCTATTTTGACGTTCTAAGTCATCTGTGTTTAATAATAGCTTGACGAGTCTATCAGATCTTTAAAACCACTTTTCAAAAGTAGGGGGAAGTTTCAGAAGCAACTTGTAATAGATAAAGTTTGCTATTCTAAAGGAAAACTGTAAAAAAAACCACAATCTTGTTTGGTGTGCAGCGTCCCGCATGGCTGAATTTTGATGTGGCCTGAGCATTTATAGTCAGAAGTGACCCTCACTGAGTGGGTAGATAGTAGCCAGCACAGTATAGAGCAGGAGTGTCAAACTCATTTGTTACGAGGGCCAGATTAAACATAAATGAGACCTTGTCGGGTCTGGCCGTGCGTGCCATAAAATGCAATGCCAGGTAGCAGAGATATAAACGTTATAAAGGACACAGACAAACACAATTAAAGATTTTTCTTTAAAAATGCTTAAAAGATTAGCACTCTTGCAATATTTTGTTTATTTAATAGTTTCTGATAACTGACACCTCTTGCTCTGAATTATTGCATCAGAATCTGGAGACAATGTCTGTGCTGTAGCGATCTTGAATATGTTGTTCAGGTGTGTGTCCATAAGTGGCAAACCTACTTTTGATTTACTGACATTTGTTACAGAAATCTCATGGTCAATGCTTTGAGCCTAAGCTCCAGGGGAAAATATGAAATGGCTGGGCACAGCAAGATCTTGGACATAAGTTGCATCATGTGCTGGTCAGCCAATGGAGAAAATAGAGGCTTTACTCTATAGCTCCTGTGCGATTAAGCAAGCCTGACAAAGCAAGCTATGATGCAGAAAGAATTAAGAGAGAAAGAGAGAAGGAAGTGGATGACAGTGAGTTGCTCCTCGGGCCTGATAGGAGACTTCCAGGGCCTGATCTGGCCCTCAGGCCACACATTTGACACACCTGGTATAGAGTCGTGGATGATATCCTGGGAGGTAAAAAAAGGTAGTCCCCTGTGCTAGCACCAGTTGTTTCCGACTCTGGGGTGACGTTGCTTTCACGTTTTCACAGCAGACTTTTTACGGGGTGGTTTGCCATTGCCTTCCCCAGTCATCTACACTTTCCCCCCAGCAAGTTGGGTTCTCATTTTACCGACCTTGGAAGGATGGAAGGCTGAGTCAACCTGGAGCCGACTACCTGAATCCAGCTTCTGCCGGGATCGAACTCACGTACTGCAGCTTTACCACTCTGCGCCAAGGTCCAAGCCCTGACACTGCCATAAAGCTTATCGCATTGACTTGAGCTACTCATTCTCTTTCCCAGGTTACCTCTCATCGTTGTTGTGATAATAAAATGGGGATGGGAGAGGGATGTATGCTGCCTTGATCTTTTGGAAGAAAAGATAAACCATCAAAACCCTCTTTCAAGAACAAAATCCAAATATTATACAAATACCTGTGCATTTAACAAATCCAAACAACAGTTTATTTCAGTAATATACATTAATCGGGCTATCATACAGTAAACACTAAAAAATCCATCCACAACACGCGCCACTCCTGCTGTTCTTTCTGTGACCAATGTCCCAAATTGGTATATTTAATGAAAGTCTGACAAAATTGAGAACTGGTCCAAAATCGTTTCTAGTTCAATGGCCCTTCTTCCAGGGACTGTCTTCTTGAATAATAAGTGCAGCATAATAATAATAATAAAATTTTATTTATATCCCGCCCTTCCCGCCGAAGCATGCTCAGGGCGGCTAACAACATACATAGGTATACAATACAATAGGTATACAGACTTTAAAATTAACATTATTTAAAAACAATTCAGTTCAATTCATATAAAAGCAATTCAATAAACAAATCATGTTGGCGGGTCCCTTTATTTAACCATCATAAATCAGCAGTCCGTAAAAGCTAGCTTAAAAAGGGTGGTCTTGCAGGCCCTGCGGAACTGGTCAAGGCTCCGCAGGGCCCGCACCTCCTCCGGGAGCTGATTCCATAGGCATGGGGCCGCGATGCAGTAGGTAAGTGTTGCCGAAAATCAATTAGTACAATTTTCTGTGTGATATTTCTCCTGATATTTCTCCATTGTGTTTACAATTCATCATGGAATGTTTCTGCAAATTACCTTCATGTCAGCTTTTGAAAACTCCAAACCTCCTAATGGAAAAGAACATGTTTCCCTCGGAATTAGAGTTGTCCTGGTAGCTTATCCTTTAGCAATGTGCTCTCCCAAATGATCGCTTGATAATTTTGTTCCCTGGATGTGGAATGAAATCAAGTCCCCCACTGCTCTCACCAGTGAATTTCATGGCAGAGTGGGGATTGGAACTGTCTCCTTCGCTGATGAAATGTGGCAAATGGATGACTTGAGGTTTGTTTTGGAGTGCAGAACACACAGAGAATGGAAAGGAGCATCTGCCCACAGCAACTCACCGCCCGAGCTCTGTGCAAGAAGTCCTTTCAGCTTGGCCAAAGTTCCACTGACTAGCTGATCGATGGGGAAGGGAGAACTATAGGCTTCCCAACCCTCCCACCCTGGCGGGGGACCCCAGGATTTCCACCCTCTTCCCCCGCTCCCCCAAAAAACGGAAGCGGGGGGAGGGGGTGGAAACGGCGCCGGGGAGCATGGCCAGCCGCCGCATCCCGGAGCCGGCAAGGCTGCCGCCGCGCCGCTGCTGCCCCCTCCCCTCCCACCACAGCTGCTCCTCCGAGATGAGCCCAGGCTGAGCCCATCTCAGAGGAGCAGCCAAGAGGCGGCAGCAGCGCAGGGGAGGGCGAGGCAGGCCAGGAGCATGGCGAGCCGTGAATCCGGGCCCTTCTAGGACCCGGACTCGTGGCTCGCCATGCCCCCGGCCCGCCTCCACCCCCCCTCTGCTTCCACCCCAGAGGCCGAGCGGGCGAGGCGGCAGCGGCGCGGCGGCCTCTTCTCCGCTCGCCGTGGCTGCTCCTCCGAGATGGGCTCAGCTTGAGCCCATCTCGGAGGAGCAACCACGGCGAGCAGAGAAGAGGTGTCAGCTGCGCAGAGGCGGCTCGCCGTTTCCCCCCTCCCCCTAGCTCCACCCCATTGTCTCCTGGCTCCACCCCCAAAGTCTCCTGGCTCCACCCCCAAAGTCTCCTGGCTCCACCCCCAAAGTCCCCAGATATTTTGGGGGTTAGACTTGGGAACCCTAGAGAACTAACAAGCTGAGCCTCTAACTGGTGTATTATAAGCATTTATTGGTCATCTCCATGTGCACAGACAATGTTCTATAGTGGTTAGAGCAAGGACCCTCAGTGTGGCTCATGCGGGCACCCTGGTTCCAACTAAAACCTTTCCTGGTGCCCACAAAATGGTTTGTTTCTTTCTTTCTAAGAAGACAGATGGAATGAGGCACAGCTTTTGCCCAACAGGGCTTTTAGTTGGCCATTAGGTTGGCTATGAAGACTTTTAAAATTGCTTTGTCAGCATCTGCCAATACAGCGCAAGGATCCTCAGCCCTTGACGGGAGGTAAGCTGTGTGAATGATTAAAAAAAAAACAATTAAAACAGAATGTTCATTTTTTAAACGCATCCTGTTAAACAGAACTTCTGCCTGAAATGTGACGGAAGGGGTTCCCAGTTTTTTTCCATCCTGTGGACATCTTTGGAATTCCGATACAGGGCGAGCAAGCCCAAAACGGCCACCACGGGAGGTAGAGTCAACCACAAGATGGCTGCCAGGGGTGTTGGAGCCAATCACAAAATCTCAGGGAGTAAGGTTATGTGTAATTCTGAAAGTAGGTTTTCGACATTTCATTCAGAAGCTCTGTTTAGTGGGGTACAGTCCTAATTTTTGGTTTTATGTATTTTTGTGTTCTTTGTTCTGCATATTTTATAGACTTTGTAAGCCTCCTTGAGCTCTGTAAGGAAGAAAGATGACTAATAATTGTTGAAATAAGCAAATACAACCTGTGTAGAGCAGCAGTGTGGATGCTGTTGTGCACTAGAGGCTGTTGCCTGCATTTCCTGTAGCACATGGAATTCACTGCCACAAAAGGTAGCTGCAGCTACAACCATAGATAGCTTCAAGAGGGAAATGGATAAACATATGGAGCAGAGGTCCATCAATAGTTATTAGCCACAGGGTATAGATGGAACTCTCTGTCTGAGGCAGTGATGCTCTGTATTCTTGGTGTTTTTTTGGGGGGGGGCAACCATGAGAGGGCTTCTAGTGTCCTGGCCCCACTGATGGACTTCCTGATGGCACCTGCAGGTTTTGGCCACTGTGTGACACAGAGTGTTGGACTGGATGGGCCATTGGCCTGATCCAACATGGCTTCTCTTAGGTTCTTATGATGTAACCCTTATGTAGGGTGGACAGGTCTCTTTTGACCACCAGCAGGTGATAGAGAGGTAGGGTTGCTAGATCCAGGTTGGGAAACTCCTGGATTTGGAGATGAGCCCTGGGGTGGGGAGGGGAGGGGAAGGATCTCAGTAGGGTAGGATGCCCTAGAGTTTACCCTTCAAAACATCAATTTTTCTCCAAAGAAACTGATCTCTGTAGTCTGGAGATGAGCTTTACACAGATATGTAGCTTTTTGATACTGAATCAGACCCTTGGTTTATCAAGGCCTGCATTGCCTACTCAGATTGGCAGCGGCTCTTCAGGGTCTCAAGCTGAGGTCTTTCACATCATCTCCTGCCTGGCCTTCTTGACTGGTGATGCTGGGGGGTTGGACCTGAGACCTTCTGCATCCCAAGCAGATGCTCTGCCTTACTTGGAATGTCCAGGTCCCACCTGGAGGCTGGCATCCCTAGGACCCTCATGCCCCACAGAAATGTTTTCTTCAAAGAGTCATACTTGCTTACCATTAAACCACAAACCAGAAATCCTGGCATGACACAACGGAAAGGGAGCTCCAATTTGTAAGCCTTTTCTTTCCATTCAAGTGTTTGAGAAAGCGGAGGTCAAAATGCTCTTGTTTCAGCCGCTGTGTTGATTAACTGCGAAGTCAAAAAGAATAAAGTTCGCGGACTGGCAAGCCGCTCTGAAACAGAAAATCTGTTAGGAAAGATTAGAAAGAGATTGATAAACAGTGCAAGGAGGAAACAGAGGCCCGTTCCGTTGTGCTGAGGTGGCGCGTTCTTGTTGCTGCTGCCCAATTTTAACCTGTCACTTTTGCTATGGGGTTTGTATGGATTTGGCGGCCATCCGTCAACTGCGACAGGAGATTTGAAAGGCTCCTTTTGAGCCAAAGGATGCCATTGCCTACATGCCCCAAACTAAAAAAAAGGGGGGGCCAGCAAAATGATTAATTAAAATAAAGACGAACTCCAGTTTAATTGTACCAAGGCTGTTTTGAGTTGAGGCACTTCTCCTTTGGGTTTCAGGGCAGGGCGAAAGGGCAAAGGGCCACGCTCGCTGGCTGCCCCCGTAACATGGCATGACATCTCCGAGTGACCCAAGATGGGGTGGGGGGAGCTCGCCTCTTTCTGCCTTTAGTGCCTGTGACACTTCCCTTTATCATCCTTCCATCAGTTTTTGGGTCACTGGAAGGCATTCAAGAGGCATTTGTAATGTCAAAAGCGCATCAAAGTATTTTCTAATTTATTTTAATTGCCTGGCCCCCCCGCATTTTTAATTTGATTCTGTTTCTGCTCAAACACACCCGCAAATCTTTCTCTCTTAAGCCAAAGCGATTCTAACAAGTTGTCTTTTTTTTATAAACGGTAAAGCGCTCTTAAAGAGGCCATTTACGTCTGTCTTAAATACCCGGAGTGCATGTTCCCTGCCCTTCCCAAGTGTTGCCTGCTCTTTCTGCTAGGAAAGTAACACTGCAATCTATTGCAGGGCCACTCCAACTTAAACCCGCTGACTTCAACTCACTGCCTGCAGAATATGAGTAATTCTTTTGAGAAAAATGTTAGGAGTCAGGAGGACGAACGACAACACCCATTCACATACTTTCCGTCTTTGGAAATGTGTGAACCATCTCCTTGTGCTGTCCTCTTCCTCCAACGAGTAACGATTCTGTTGTATCGTTTGCCATTCCTTTAATGGTCCCTCCTTCCTAATCATTTTCTTAATGTTTTGTATTTATTTTAATGGATTTGTATGCATTTTAACTTTTTTTAAAAAAACCTATTCATAAAATTGCTGCAATGGTGTGCGTTTGGAAGGAGGGTCGACTTCTATGGCTTTGCGATGTAATTTGATCGTCTTGTGTTTTAAAACGGTAAGCCGCCTTGGCAGCCCCTGGCAGGTCAGAAAGACAGGATATGGATTTCGTTAATCTATAATAATTAAAACAAACAGTACCAGATTTGCAGTCTTTAACCTACACTAGCTTCTGGAATTCTGGGAAGGGTGGTGGGCCCCACCTACGGTTGCCACCCTTCAGGTGATATCGGTCAAAAAAAGTGAGAATACAGGAAGAGAACAAAAGCCCCCCCCCCCCCAAAAGCATACCCAGTCTCCAAATCCCTAAACTAATACACAGTGATATGAATCAAACAAGTTCATAAAGCAATCAATATATCCATAAAGCATCCACCAATTCACAAGCCATGAGTTTCACAAAAAATGTCGAAAAGGTAAGTCCATCAAATTGTCCAAAGGGGATGGGTAAATATCATATAAATCCACCAAGTATAAAGTTCGTCAAGAATTCACAGGAAATGGAGAACCCACTGTCGATAATTCTCTGCTGAAGTCGTCTTCTTTCAACGGCAGCAAGTCTTCCCCGAGTCGTCCACCACAAAACTCCCAGACTGATTCCGCAGTTACTGTTGCTTCACCCCCGGGCTTCTCCTTTTGTTGGACCAAGCCATCGATTCCCCACCGGTTGCTGCATGGGTGCATTTTGACCCACGGCTCCCTCCAATTCTCCCTACACCTTCCCAGTCTTGTTTTTTAGAGATCAGGAAGGAGCAGGAGGAATTAGAGGAAACCGTGGATCAAAATGTGCCTGCGTATCAACTGGTGGGGAATCGATCGCTTGACCCGGCAATAGGAGTAGCCCGAGGCGGAGCAACAGCGATTGTGGAATCGGTAATAGTTTCAGCTCCGGCAACACAATGGGCAAGGCATCCTCTGCAAATGGCTTTGTTTCACATAACACCCCCCCCCCCCCAGTTGGGGCTGTTTTCTGGTACAATCAACAATTTCTAAAAAGTACATATACAGCTTCAAAATCAGCTATAATGCACACCCAGAGGTTAACTGACTTTTCAAAAGTTCACAATTGACAACATGCTTTTCACAAGGCCCCCTCCCTCCATCAAACCCCACCGTCCTGTAGACTCTTCCCCCCCCCTAAATTGCCAGGAATCTCCCACCCCAGAGCTTACCACCTAAGCACCACTACCAAATGAGAGGGCACGCCCAGTCATTCCACGCCCAGCGTCCTCCTAGGATGGAGTTGGTTCTTTCCCCCTGTGCGTGCAGAAGCGATTCGTTCTCTGAACTACCTTCTGCATTGTGGAGAAAGAGGACTGCCAGGATTGGCCCTTTGCCTTGGGGAAAGAGGGACTGTTGGGTTTCAGTTTCCAAAGAGAAGGATTGGCATGCCACCTGGGAGAGGTCTCAGTGCCCTGAGGCAGAAGAACGTTTTGGGTCTGTTGCCAAGCCAAGAGCATGTTACCGTTACCATTTTCCTACCAAGGGCTGCTGGAACGCCCCCTGCTGGCACACCCCCATCAACACACCATGGGGGAGGGGAATAATAAAATAAAACAACGTTGCGCTAATCTCTTCTCCAGTCTCCATCCCCCTGGATTCTCTTGCTAGCTCTGACACTGCTGCCCAGGGTAAGCTGAGCAGTTTGCTGCTATAGATCGAGGTGGGCAGCCGTGTTGGTCTGAAGCAGTAGAAGAAAGAAGAAGAATTGCAGATTTATACCCCGCCCTTCTCTCTGAATCAGAGACTCAGAGCGGCTTACAGTCTCCCATATCTTCTCCCCCCACCACAGACGCCCTGTGAGGTGGGTGGAACTGAGAGGGCTCTCACAGCAGCTGCCCTTTCAAAGACATCCCTGCAAGAGCTATGGCTGACCCAAGGCCATTCCCGCAGCTGCCAGTGGAGGAGTGGGGAATCAAACCCGGTTCTCCCAGACAAGAGTCTACGTACTTAACCACTTCACCAAACTGGCCAAGAGTCCAGCTGCACCTTTAAGACGAACAGTTTTATTCAGAATGGAAGCTTTCATGTGCTCTAAGTACACTCCATCAGACAAAAGATATATACTCAAATAGGGATACTGGCTGTTTATCCCGTTACATATATTAACCCATCTTCCATTGTATTTTAATGTATTCTTTTTTCCTAATGGCAAACTGGAATGATGTTTATATGTGTGCTACATGTTGAAATCAAACCTCTGAGAAACCGATGCCCTCATTTTAACATTACAACAGACTCTCATTTATTGCACTTCACACCCTGGATACGTAATGGGTTTAGTGCATGGACATCAATCTGCTATTCCAACTGAATTGTTGTTTTAGCCCAGTTAACATAAACTAACAAACACCAGACCCCCAACCTGTGACTCTTTTAATCTGCGAAAAAACATTTCCATGACTCTGCATACTAACTCACTGCCCGCTTTCTCTATATTTAGGACTGTTTGCCGTTCCACCCTATTGTCTGATGAAGTGTGCATCTAGCACGTGAAAGCTCACATTCTGAATAAAACTTGGTTGGTCTTAAAGGCGTGACTTGATTCTTACTTTGAATCAAGTAGAGAGCCAGTTTGGTGTACTGGTTAAGTGTGTGGACTCTTATCTGGGAGAACCGGGTTTGATTCCCCACTCCTCCACTTGCACCTGCTGGAATGGCCTTGGGTCAGCCATAGCTCTGGCAGAGGTTGTCCTTGAAAGGGCAGCTGCTGTGAGAGCCCTCTCAGCCCCACCCACCTCACAGGGTGTCTGTTGTGGGGGAGGAAGGGAAAGGAGATTGTGAGCCACTCTGAGACTCTTCGGAGTGGAGGGCGGGATATAAATCCAAATATCTTCTTCTTCTTCTTACTTTGCTGCTGTGTTTGTTTGCAGGGAACAATCTGGAGCGCTCTCTTTTTCTGGTATGTTCAAGACCCTCTTTGGATTTTGCTCCCCAAAAAAACAAGTAGCGGAACACATATTGCATGTACCACGTTAGAGATCCCTAACCGAGTACTACAGAACACAGTTATTTCCCCTTAGCAACAACTGCTGTGTAACTTTAGAATAGCATGCCTGTGCTTTCACAGTGGGATACAGAAGGGACTGGAAATACACTCCAGTCGCTTTGTCTTTTATAATAACCCATACCATACCATACCATACCAAACCTTTAATGGCATAATAGATTCAGATAAAAATACACAGAATATAAAAATTTAAACATTGGAGATAAAATCAAAATAAAACCGAGCTTACAAATACATTCAAACATGGTCAGAATTAAATTTAAGGATGTCAGCCAGAAATTTTGCCACAGCCTCACTAACCACCCCCTCAGTATCACTCAATAAATAATAACAGGGTGGCAGAATAGACAAATCTGGAGAAAAAGAAAGCTTGCCAAATAAATCTTTACGGAGGTTATGGTAAAAAGAACAATCAAGCAATATATGCTGGATTGAGTCAGGGGTATTCGCTCCACAGGAGCAAAGTCTGTCGGCTAAAGGGACTCGCTGATATCTCCCTTGTAAAACTTTGGAGGGAAACGCGTTTAGTCTGGCCAACATAAATGCCCTGCGATGACTTGGAGTGGTTAGGTCTGATAGATAATTGGGCATTTTGCCACAAAAAGCATAAAGACCTAAGGAAGCTGGAGAGCAAGTATAAGGGAGAGTTGGCCGTAATTTCGTTTCCTCCAATTCCCACAGTCTCAGTTTAATACATCTAAAGATATATGACTCTTCAGAGGTAGAAAAATCATCTACCTCTAACCCCAATTGATTGAGTTTAGACAGAAGCACTGCTGTCCAGGACGAAATATATGGGTCTCTTTTCATACAATCAAGAAGGCTGTTGGGATCTGTTCTAAAATGAATTTTGAGCCAGAATTTAAACACTGCAATCCAGGCTTTTGTCTCCACCAAAGACTGACCCACTTCAGAGCAGAGAGCAAAGTAGGACACACATTTTGGCAAACCAAGAATTTGTCTAAAGAATGAGGCTTGAATGCCCTCCACTTTCCTGGTAAAAGCTGAGATCCATATAGGGATACCATAGAGGATTTGGGCAAGCGTTTTGGCTTTGAATACTTTAATAGCTGCTGGAACTAATTGGTTGCCCCTTGCAAAGAAAAACTGTTTAATTTGAGCAGCTGAACACTTAGCCAAGTTGATGGTGTTGTTACGATGTGAAACCCAGCTTAACTTGTGGTTAAAAGTGATCCCCAAGTATTTAAAATTTTTTGTTTGCTCGATTGTTGAATTGCCAATAAACCATCTCTGTGGGCCCCAGCAATTTGAAAAGACAACTACTTTAGATTTGGTATAATTGATAGTAAGTGAATTACAATTACAGTAGTCATAAAAGGCGTTCAAATACCTTTGCAGGCCCACTCTTGTACAAGAGAGGATGGTAGTGTCATCGGCATAAAGTAATAAGGGGACCGCTCGGCCTGCAAGTTTAGGCGGATGACCATTGATAGGGGTCAAAAATTGTGCCAGGTCAGTTAAAAATAAATTAAAAAGATGTGGGGCCAGCACACAACCTTGTTTTACCCCCTTTAACACTGGGATTTTACTAGTCAAGTCACCGCTAGAAGAAAATTTCACTTGGCAAAAGGTATTAGAATGAAGTTTCCTCAAGAGAAACAGCAAACGAGGGTCCATTCCCAGGTAACCTAGCTTGATCCATAGTTGGGCTCTATCTATTGAATCAAAAGCACCCTTCAAATCGATGAAGGCAGCATATAATTTTTTTGACCCGGTATGCATATATTTTTCAGCAAGGAAGGCCAGAGTGCAGCAGTGATCCATAGCAGATTTGCCTTTGGAGAAGCCAATCTGTTCAGGACCTATGATGTTGCCTAGGCGCATCCAGTCAGTTAATCGGAGTTCTAAATGTTTTGCATACAATTTGCCCACTATAGATAATAAACTAATGGGGCGGAAGTTTTCTGGTAACTCCAACCCCCCCTTTTTGTATATTGGGATAATTATAGAGTCAAGCCAAGAGTCAGGGATGGAGCCATGCAGATCGATAAAAGAGAACAATTTTGCAAGGGGCAAGAGCCACCAATCGGCAAACTTTGTGAATACCTCAGCGGGAAGGCCATCAGGGCCAGGTGCTTTACCCGCTTTTAAATCCTTCAATAACTCACTGATTTCCTCTAGAGTTACTGGAGGCCAGACCGGCATATCAGTAACTGAGGGGTTTGCTAAGATAGGAGGGGATACACATGGGGCAGCAAAAATGTTAGAGAAGTAATCAACCCATGTTTGCTCAGAGATATTTGGGTCAGTAACAGAATTGTTTTTTAGATTACCTGAAATGATTCTCCAGAAGGCCTTATTATCGTTAGATTTTATCGAGTGGTAAAGTTGGTCCCATTTATTCTGAAAGAAAGCTTTCTTTTTGGATGTAGTAAGCTCCAGGTAGGCTGTCTTGTAAGCAATGTAGGCCTTAATTTTTGATTGGTCTTTGGAGTGACAAGCCTCTTTAAAATGAGCTCTCAGTTCTTGTTTCCAAGCTAAACAATCTGTATCGAACCAGCTGGAGAAACTAGACCTAGACAAGATCACCGGTTTAGCTTTGGCACTACAATAATCAATTAATAATGAAAATCCTGAAAGGATTGAATCATCTGAATTGGAATTTATGATTGAATCCCTTAATCTGCATAGCGCTTCAGAGCCAAAGAGGGAAGAAAACTCCCTTTCTAGGGCCGGGGACCACTTGATTTTTTTTAGAACATT